>NC_085841.1:316921401-317268401 GCF_035594765.1 Anolis carolinensis
CAGGTCCTGTGGTACAACAGGGACTGTATGAGAACGGAATGGGAATGAGATGTCATCTCCCCCAACCAAAAAAAGTCTTGCTTTTCCCATCAGAAACAGAGAGGAAGTCTGCTGGATATAGCAAACAAATTTCTTCATCTTAGCAGGGATTTCATTTCTCTACCGTCACTCAATTCAGAATCATCCCATTTGTGATTGCCATTTTCTGGAAAATAAGAAAGGCATCCTACAAAAAAAAAAGAAAGAAAGAAAGAAAGAAAGGCAACCCTAATATTAGTGATGGTGGAAGGGATGAAATGAAACAATGTCATTTATGTTTCAGTGATCCATGCATATATCTGCATGTCTATTTCAACTCCCAATTTGACCAGCCCTGAGACCTAACTACAAAGAAATATGAATATGTTTGTATTTGCCCATTTCATAGTATACCAAGGGGTTCCTCATTTAAGAGTATTGCAAGGAATTCCCCATAACTCAGGGCACTAGAAAACAGCAATTAAATGCGGGTGAAAATGCAATTTTTATCCCCATTGGAGTCTCCACCCCCACCCCAAAGGCCAGATTTTCCATCCTTGGTGGAAATCGGAGAGCAGTCAGTCACCCCAGACTTAGGCCTTAAAACCTAAAAGTGGCTGCCAGGCATGGGGCCTGCTTGCAAAGTTCTCCTTGCGCGCCTAAATGGTGCTTGAGGCGATGGGAGGCAGAATGAACTATTTCAATTCCTGGCACCAACTGCACAGTTTTTCCCCCCATCTATCCAAGACATATGAAGAAGGAAAAAAATCAGTCTTCTTTCTCTCTCCTTAATTTTTAAAATAGTGCCGCAGTACATTAGTGAAACAGCTCCTTCACCTGTACCACAGCCCTTTCAGATGTGATGTCTGAAACGCTAGTCTCACACTCCATAGTTTTACCATTTTAATATCAGTTTAACTGGATCCTTCTTATAGACTTCTGGGATTTGCAGTTCCTGTAGAAGTATTTAGAATTATTTGCCTGAGAGTACCACACCAAACTGTAAAGCCTAAGATTCCATAGAATAGAGCCATGGAAATTAAAAGGGAATACAGCGATACCTTGATTTAAGAGCTTTTAAATAAGAAAATATACTTTATAAATAACAAATAATATATAAATGCACATTCACATGGAACACTAAAAATGAAAGATCAACTCTAAAATTATAGAAGCACAAAAATGTGGCAAGGAAGCACATTTAAAGCAACAAAATGTGTGTTGGCCAGTATAATAGCAAGACACAAAGTTGTGGTAAGGAAGCACAAAGTGAAGAAGCAGAAGCATCATTTTCTTCACAATGTACTCATTACAGCCTCCCTCCCTCCCTTGCTCTCTCTCCTTCTCTCTCTTCATAAAGCTAAACATACCAGGAATACAAATCACAAAAAAATTGGCCATCTGTCGGTGGTGCTTTGAATGCGATTTCTTGCTTCTTGGCAGGGGGTTGGACTGGATGGCCCATGAGGTCTCTTCCAACTCTACTATTCTATGATTCTATGATTCTATGAAAATCAATTAACCCAAAGTTCCTCAAAGCAGACAAGAGCAAAGCGGACAGCAATCTCCCAAAGCAGACAAGAGCATGAGGCATGGAGGCTGCTCCCTTGAAGCCATACAGCCCTGTACTCTCTCACTAGTGCTCCCTCTAGCACTAGCTCTTAACTGAAAATGCTGCTCTTATATCAAAGTGAAACTGTGGCTGAGTGACAGCTCTTAACTCAAAACACCATTAAGTGGGGGTGCTCTTAAGTTAGGTTCCACTGTATAGTGCTATAACTGTGTGGTGTAAAAGTGATACAGGCCCTTGTGGGGTAAGAGTACAGATGGCAAGGGATGTCTGTCCGTCCTAGTCCAGATTCCTGCTCTTAAATTTGGAAGCAACAATGTTTGTTGTTTATTCGTTCAGTCACTTCTGACTCTCCGTGACCTCATGGACCAGCCTATGCCAGAGCTCCCTGTCAGCCAAAGCAACCATGGGTCTGCACTATTGTAGGGATTAAGAGTATTTATACTCCACACACAGACTGATTTAACTGTTGTGATTATTTTCCAAGTAGTTTTGGGGAGTGTAGTCCTGTTAGTTGTGTGGAAGAGGAATCATGGGTGGGTGGGGAAGTCTATTCCACTCCCTGAGATTCAGATTTCTATGGGTTTCCTTAAGTCTAATTCAGTGTAAAATCAAATTGTAAGTAAGAATGTTATTTCAGAACCTTTTAAAACTATTTAGATTGGCATTCTCTCTCTCTCTTTTATCTACACTAGGATATCATGATAATAACGTGGCTCACTGGAAAGATTGGTAATTTTAAGAAAGAGAGGAAAAGAGGAACACTATGGGCCCTTCCCGACAGGCCCTATATACCAGGATCTAATCCCAGGTTTTCTGTTTATCCCAAATTAGCTGGCAGTGCGGACTCATCTAATCCGGTTTAAAGCACAAAACCTGGGCTCAGATCCTGGGATATAGGGCCTGTCTGGAAGGGCCCTACATTAAAAATGGGCCAATTCAATTAAGGAAGCCACAGCCCTGAGTTTGCAAGACCTGATGACTGAGGATTATGGAGATTTCTAAATTATAGGCTTGTCATAAATCAAAACCAGTATGATGGCAAACAACAACAACAACAACAACAACAACAACTCACACTATGGATCTCACCATATTGACCACAGGAATCACCCTAGATTGTGGCGAATTCGGCGGTGCCCATCGGGGTGTGTGGGAAACCTGGTACCCCACGCTTAGCATCATCTTACACTTAACCCCATCCCATGGGGGAAGCATCTGCTATCCGGCTTCCCCCCATTGTTGCTGGTGCAACACAGGAAGCCTCCCATGTTGACGGCGCTGCAGCATACACTGGTTCTGCTGTAGTTTAGGTATGGAGTCCTACCAGAAGTAACTGTATGTTGTGGAATGGGAGCTGGCGGGTTCGTGGCTAAACTACAGAAGAGTATGCCACTGAAAACAGCCCCATCTGATGAAGTTGTAAGAAAACTATGCTGATTTTCAATTTTTAATTATAACTTTTACATGAAGATACAAAAATAAACAAAAGTGATAAGTGTTGTTCTTTATAATACTGAAAATTTACATTTGAGAATTCCTTATTGGTTCTAGAATGAATGAAAATAAGAGCTGCAAAAAATGAAAACAATGACAATTTATTTCAGTTTTAATTCATTCATTCCAAAATAAACCAACACCATTACAATAAACATTTCCTATCCTGTTCGTCTATAGCAAGGGGGAACATCCAGCTGGCAAGCAACTCCTGTTGTTACCTTGAATCAGAGATAAACATAAGGAAGCTGTTGCATGGAACGGAACTATACTTTGCGGCATTGGAAACTATGATGTGGAACTGATCTGTGCTTTGCATTCTGGGAAAGTGTTGCATCAAGCTGAGCTATTTTTTTTTTTTTTTTTTGTAACTGGGGAAATGGCTGCTTGGAGCTAAGCTCCGCTTTTCAACCTGAGAAACTATAATATAAATGGATGGAATTGAACTGGGCTTTGTATACTTAGTGGGAAAATATCCAAGTTGGCAATAATTGTGTCTGGCTATTCAGTCCATACCATTCCAGCCAATCTCAGAGCCTCTTTTAAACAGTCTAGTAGCAGTCCTTCAGAGTTGCAAATTGGGCCATTATTTGTCTTCATGCCAAAATTACTGTAGAATTCAGACATAGCCATGTTAGTCTGGGTCAGTATGCAAAGTAATCTTGCAGTGCTATTGAAACTGAGAGGAAATTGGAAGCATAAACTTTCATAGAATTAAGTTGACTTTATCAGATGCATGGAGTGAATTGCTGACAGAGCCGGCCCTAGGAATTTTTCAGGTGTAGGCGAACAGAATTTTGCCCCCCGCCCCCAAACCAATCTCTGAAAAATAAAAGCATTGGATAAGCAAAAATGTTGGATAATAAGGAGGGATTAAGGGAAAGCCTATTAAACATCAAATTACATTAAGATTTTACAAACTAAGCACCAAAACATCATGTTTTACAACGAATCAACAGAAAAAGCAGTCTCAACTGCGCCCCCATATGTTTTGTGCCACAGGCGACTGCCTAATTCACCTCATTGTTGGACCGCCTCTGATTGCTGATGAATTACCATGTTAATAACACAGCATCTTGGTTTTTAGGCCTGCTCCTGGGGCTATTTTGGGCACTGATTCAGAAAATTGCATTGGATAGACCACATCAGCTCTAGTATCCTAGATATGGTTATCATAATTTCTTAAGAGTGAGCAGATGAAGAGATGTAGAAGGCATATCTCCAGTATCTCAAAGACTAGAATTAATAGGTGAAAACTGGCTACATTTTTGGAATTAGCAGGTGAAATATATCCTGTAATATATCCAGAAACAGGTGTAACATTTGAGGGACCGAAATGTGTGTTGATCAGTGTTATTTAGCATGTAATCACTTGACAGGTGGGCATACTTGACAGGGGGCCGGGCTGTGGCACAGCTATTGAGCAGCTGCCTTAAATCACTCTGACCATGAGGTCATGAGTTCGAGGCCAGCCCGTGGCAGGGTGAGCACCCGTCAATTAAAAATAAAAAATAGCCCCTGCTCGTTGCTGACCTAGCAACCCGAAAGATAGTTGTATCCAGGGCCGGCCGGAGATATTTTTTGATGTGAAGCGGGGGTGCTGAAAAGCGCCCCCGCCACCGGCCCCGCCTCCCATGCCCTGGCCCCGCCCAGCGTGCCCTGGCCCCGCCTCCCACGCTGCGTGGGAGGCGGGGCCAGGGCGAATAGTGAGGGGGGCGGGGCCAGAGTTGGCCCCGCCCCCCGCCCAGCGTGCCCTGGCCCCGCCTCCCACGCAGCGTCTCCCACGCACCTCCGCTGAAGTCTGGCCTGCTAGAAAAGGCCAGACGGGCGAGCGGGAGTAGCGTGGGAGGCGGAGCCAGCTCTGACGCCGCTCCCCCCCGCCCAGCGTACCTTGGCCCTGCCTCCCACGCAACGTGAGAGGCGGGGCCAGGGCACGCTGGGCGGGGGGGGGGGCCGCGCCAGAGCTGGCTCCGCCTCCCACGCTACTCCCGCTCGCCCGTCTGGCCTTTTCTAGCAGGCCAGACTTCAGCGGAGGTCCCTCCAGGCCTCGATTGCGGCCTGGAGGGACCTCCGCTGCAGTCTGGCCTGCTAGAAAAGGCCAGACGGGTGAGCGGGAGTAGCGTGGGAGGCGGGGCCAGCTCTGCCCCCCCGCCCAGCGTGCCCTGGCCCCGCCTCCCACGCTGCGTGGGAGGCAGGGCCAAGGCACGCTGGGCAGGGGGGGGCGGCGTCAGAGCTGGCTCCGCCTCCCACGCTACTCCCGCTCGCCCGTCTGGCCTTTTCTAGCAGGCCAGACTGCAGCGGAGGTCCCTGCAGGCCGCGATTGCGGCCTGCAGGGACCTCCGCTGAAGTCTGGCCTGCTAGAAAAGGCCAGACAGGCCAGGGCGCACTGGGCGGGAGGCGGGGCACCGTCAGGGCGGTGCCCCGCCTCCTGCCCAGCCTGACGGCGCCCCCCCGGGCCTGCGCCCGAGGCGGCGGCGTCAGGTGCCTCAATAGTGGGGCCGGCCCTGGTTGTATCTATCAAGTAGGAGATAAGGTACCACTTATAAAGTGGGGAGGCAAGATTAACTAATTTATGACCTGGAATGAGGAAGTGCCGTCAGTGTGGATGATGAAGCAGCTGCTCCCCCCTGTGGCCAGAATCGAACATCCCCTCAGAAGAAGGTTAACTTGCCTCTGCGTGTGTCTCTCAGTCTCTGTTTGATGTGTTTATGGTCATTGAATGTTTGCCCTATGTGTGTTATAATGTGATCCACCCTGAGTCCCCTTTGGGGTGAGAAGGGCGGAATATAAATACTGTAAATAAAATAAATAAATACGATCTAGCCCAGGTGAAAGGAACTCACTGGATGCATCTGCACTGTAGAATCAAAGCAGTTTGGAATAACTTTAACTGTTATAGCTCAATGCTATGGGATCATGGAAGTTGTAGTTTTACAAGTTCTTTAAGGTTCTCTGCCAAAGAGTGCTGATGTCTCATTAAACTGTAAATCCCAGAATTACATAGTTTTGAGCCATAACAGCATTAATTCTAAAGTATAGAGGCACTCACCATTTGCCAAAAAGAGGGCTAATGAATGAACGGCTGGTGTTTCTCCAAATATTAGTCAGTGCTGAATAGATGGGGCTTGCTGTGTAATAGTTATAACAGGAATGTTCATATAGGCTACAATGCTTAGAAAAGTCTTAAGATGTTGAATACCATAGAAATGCCTTCATTGACCTAGCATTTGCTGCTTGAAACTTTATATAAATTTGTAGACCAAAGGGCAGAAATTAGCTGGCTGCCACAGGAAAAGAAAATCTATTTTTGTTACTTATGTGGGCAATGGTTAAAGGGAAAGAACATCTGTGTATCAAGCAGAGCAACACTGCTTCTAATTACACCATCGTTTTCTTCAGGGTTCAGTTAGTGTTGGGAGGGAGGGGAATTGGATCATATCTTCAAACTTTTGACGGACTTTTAAAATATCTCCCCACACTTGCCATAGTCAAGGGTGTGGTGGTGGTGGGGTGAATTGGGGGAATAAAACCTTCTGCTTCACTTTGGAAATAGGTAGCATTGACTCATAATTGCAGTTGCCATGAGAATGAGGAAGACGTTATGTCATTGCCTCTGTTCAACAATTTGTGTTTAAGGTTCCTGCTTAATAGCAACCAGCAGAGGAACTTGGTGATCAAATAGGGAAGTTCACCTCCATGAACTTTAACCAAAGAAAGGATGGGCAGAGCATATGCACTGCATGGTATGGAGTTAAAGAAAGATTGGATTTCTTTGAAGAAGGTTTATTATTCTGAAGCCTCCTAAATGTTAATTCCACTCATAAATCACTATGTGCTTGAGCGTTGCTGGGAGGATGTTACTGCTTTAGATGTATCACATCCTTCAGCTGAAATTATTTCACTGCATGACTGATGTTGCCTCAATGAATAATGGCATTTTCCGAGAAAAAAATAAATAAAGCAGGGCTGACTTTTAAGAATATGTCACATTTGTGTTTGTGTGTATGTGTGTGTGTGTGTGTGTGTGTGTGTGTGTGTTTTGTTTTAAAGCAGTAGCTCATGAGAGAGCCCCCTTATTCAGTTCCCATGAGCATAATTATAAATAAGGAATTTCCCACCCCCATTCCATGGTATTGTTCTTCACACGCAAGTGTGGATTTCAGGGAGTTGGGAGAGAAGCATCATTTCTGTTTTACTTGCTGGTGTGAGTCACCTAATGCACTGAAATGATGTACTGGAGCTTACATCAGAATTGCTTTCTTTAGATTTATATGGGTGCATATTAAGCAAATATTTTAGTTGCAGGTCTGTAATTTATTCAGGGGAAAAACCTGAGATGTGGACTAACACATTTACTGTGGGGCTTAATCTTGTGGCTAATGTTCTCTTTAATTTTTAAAACCGTGTGTTTTTGGTTTTCTCATTGTGTTGCAGAGAGATTTTAGAAGACCTTAAGAACCCCTAGTATGTGAAATTCCGAAGAACTTTCTGCATTTGTTGAGGTTGTATTGAGGACTTTCTGATTTCCAGATGATGTTTATTCGCTAAAAGCAGACATCATCACCACCATCTTCACTGAAATTTACACACCAAATAAGTACAATTTATCATCTGGCCTGAAAATGTTTTTGGAAAGGAAAGTAAGAATCTTATGGAACTTTAAGATTCAGACTGATTAAAAACATAATATGCCAAATATAACTGTGACTGAGAAAAGGGAACACAGTACAGATATGGCAAATCATTAGGGATAGAAGAGCTGAAAATAAAAGAAATAAAATGACATATCAAAACCTTCAAATTGAATTTTAGTATCTCTGGGAAAAGAAAACCTTGATTTCAATGTTGATAGGTATGAGTCCCATTGCTCTGGAAGCAATTACAAAATCTGACTAAACACTGGAATGAAATCTTCATACACGATCAAGATATAGTATATGGGATCAAGAAAGCACAATTTAAGAAATGACATTATTTAGAACAAGCCACATTATCTGATAATATCCCACCGATTTCCAGATTTTTAGATAGCCTCTAAATCACTACTAGTCCAAATAATCATATATACTAAAACACCACTACTACTACCACCACCATGAAAAAACACACACAGTACATATCTGGAGAGGATATTGTCCAGGACTTTGTGTGGATACGCAAAACCATGGGTAATAGTGAACCCTACTGAATGAAGGATTTTCAGCAGAAGAATACCATAGAGTCACACAGGAAGACCTAAAGAATGCCTAAAGAGGCTATTTCTCTAGGCATGGCTAAGTCCTCCTGTGTGAATCTATGGTAAACTTCTGTCAGAGGCATATCTAGCTATTTTCCAGAGGGTGTCGAAAATGCCTAGAGAGGACATATTCTGTCAGATGTGGGTACATAAAACTGCAGGTACTGGTTATAATTCATCCATAGAGTGAGCCCAAACTCTTCCAGCTTCACAATTGAAATGACAGATATTGCCAACTAGTGACTGTTATTTCAGCTATGGGTCTCTTTATCTCTGCTGCAGTTTTATTGATTGTGAATGGCAGGCAAAAAGAAAACATATAGCAAGTGGTCAATGTTGCTGAACGTTTACCATAGAACTGCATAGAAAGAGAAGACCTCCAAATGCCTAGAGAAGTGTTCTTTCAACTAAAAGAAAGGTGTTTATGATTTTTATTTATATTTGTAGTTTTCCACATTTGTAGTGTCCCAGTGTCTCTGATGCCTGCAAATGTAGAGGAGGTGCTGTATTTTAAAAGGGGTGCTGCCATTACTGAGAACATCTGGTAAAGACAACTGACCCCTTATTTGAGGGCTGAAAAATGGCAGTCTGAGATTGTTTAAAGGCTGACAAATCATCTGGGGAATGGACTATTTGTGGGCTAAGGCTACACTGACCTTGCTTAGTCTAAACTGCTTTGTAGGATGTGTATTTGTTCAAATGAACCAATGGAAGGCCCTTAGGGAATATGATGGCAACAAAACTCTCTGGTAGGTGAGTCACTAGTAAACTCTCACTGTATCTTGATGTGATTAAACACAGTTGTGTCAAAGACCATCTGGTAGAAATTCCCTTGATGGATAAAAGACATGTAAATGCAAACCAGATTATGTTACTTTATTAAAAAGACATTTGATTATGCTCATCAAGTACTGCTAAAAAAGTCAAAAACAGTAACAACAACACAAAATCAAAAACCTTAGTAGCCATATGTTACAAATTAAACACAAATATCAAAGCTGGGTAATACCTTTATTCGGACCACTATAAAGTTACAAATGAGATGCATTTGTGGCACAAACTTTCAAGGGGTTTGAGGGTACTATCTGTAATACTACTTTCATTTTTGCTAACCATGTTTGCTCCTTTCTCTTAGCTTTGTGGCTATCTGGAACTTGAATTGTACATGATTTTACCAGAATTTGATAAGCCATTAATTTACCATATTCTAGTGAATTCAGTTAACTTTTTTAAAAACTAATTAGCACTGAAATTAAAATTTCTTTTGGGTTCTTTAGGTGGGTACCTCCCTCTCTGACAAGTTTAGGAAAACAGAAAAGTCTTCTATCATGGAAGTAGAAATATTAGATTTGGATGAAAGATTTCATGTGGCTTTGTTTGGCAGACTAATCTGATTATTTTTTTTTGGAGAAGAAAGCAAGGAGGAAGGGGAGCCTTCTGGAATCTGCAAGAAAGCAAGCTATTTCTTGCTCCTATAGAAAGTAAATAATATCCATAGAAGAATAATGAGATGCCTTCATTTCCACATCACGTTTGCTTTTAACTGATCTTGTAGAGAAAGTTCTTAATGATGCATGCCAGGTAGATACATGTATGGCTTTCGTGCCAATGAAGCATTGGCCTGCAGGAACTACACTACATTGCCCTGTGTGTCAGTACAAGAATAACAGGTGCTATGGGCAGTATTTAGAGGAAGGTAATAAAAAACCACCTTGAGTATTCCTTGCTTAAGAGAACCGTATGAAACTCATGGGATCACCATAAATCAACAGGTGACTTGAAGGTGCACATACATTGGACTATGTCTCTGAAGAGCAGGGTTTGAATCCATGATTGACCATCCACTGAGTGGCTTTGGAAAAATCACACACTCTCGACCTCAAAAAAGGCAAAATCAAACTCTCTCTGAAAATTTTTTGCCAAGAAAACCCCACGATAGGTATGTGCAAAATGACTTAAAGGCACACATCAACACACATACACAAGTTTGTAATTCCTTTGTCATCATGGTGGTCTAAGAAATTGTGGGCACACTTATTCAGAAGTAAATTTTTCCATTGCTTTAGTTCCTTTGTTTCTGCAAAATATGATTCAAAGCATCTTGCAATGTATTTGAAACTTACTGTAGTCAAGGAAGCTTTTTCCCAGGTAAATATTCATAAAACTGCAATCACAGATTTAAATATTGGAATTTAACTTACCAAGTTTTTCAGAAATTCTGGTCATGGAGCTTTAGAAAAACTGCATTGTGAACTTTATAAGCAAAGGGCTATAGACATTTCTACAGACATGAATTACCTGTTGCTGTTCTTGTCCCTGTTATCTCAATATATGGAGCCAATTTTACATTTCAAAAGAAACCATCTGTTTCTCTTCAGCTGCCTGGAGGGCCTACTTGATGCAGCTACACACAATAATAACAACATTTGGATCTGCACCAGTTTAACTTTGGAGGCTTCCTGTATACCCTTTTCTTTCCAAACCACCCTCAGATTCTTTAGTGCTAAAAATGCATTAACTCGACCCTTTTTGGATGTTGATCACATTTATTCTCATGTTACATAATGCACATGATAACATTCTTTCATGTCTCTTTCATCTTTCAAAAACAAGATTTACATTTGTACTGTTATATAAAAATTGAATAAATGAAACAGAGTTTGGAACATTAGATCTGAAAAATAATTTGATAATGTTAAACCTTATAAATTGATTTATTGTTATGAACACTCATAACTGAAATAGTTTTGTTAAGAGATCATTAATTAAGTCATCAGTAAGAAATGTCAGTGTGGGACCTGACTAGATTAAAGGTTAGTGAGTGTGGGTTATTTCAGTTTGAGGAAACTGAACTACTATAGGTATGAGAAAAAGTGGATAAGTACAAAGACCATCTATTGAATCAAGGCTGGCAATTTTTGAATCAAAAATAGTTTCAAATCCTTTGAAAATATGCAGAACATATATTTTTTCCTTGCAGAAATTAATCCTTTCTGCTTTCTAGTTAAACAAAGTTAAGTTAATAGATGTTTTTCATGCAGGAGTCTGGGGTCACAAGATCAGTTGTGGTTTCTTTCTTTCCTTCCTTCTTTCTTTCTTTTTTTGTAAAAATACACATAGGTGCAAACTGCTTCCATCCTAACTTAATACATTTTTTCTTAACTTTGCATTGTGAGACAAATGAAATAGAGCAATACTTGGGTTCCTTCATTTTGGATGAATAAAGATTGGTTCTGAAAACTAGATCAGTAGAAATGTGCAAAGGAAGGAATGAACCTTCGAGCAGGAGGGGCAAAGTGTGGCCTATGGGTTGCATGTGGATCTTTCAAGAGTCCAGTTATATCACCATTTGTTCAGATTTTTTTCTTTTTTATATAAATATGGACATTTTAGCTTTGTTTTTGGTTTTTGGTTTTCTCTCTCTCCCTTTTTGATCCTTTTTAAATCTCAGTTTTCCCACTTTCTATACAATCAAATGTTCTCAGTCTTTCAATGTTAATTTACTCTATCTTATAAGGTAAAACTTCAATAAAAAATATATATTAAAAAAAAGTGTCCAGTTCCAAAATGTGCCAAAATGACCTTGTGAATTGTGTGTAGGGTATTTCTTCCCTCTTTGGGTTCCTAGTAGTCAAAAACAGATTGTGAACATTTTCAAAAATCACTTAAAAATGGCTATTAATTCAAGAATTTAATTGCATTGGAACATACCTTAAAATATGTATGTGTATAATTACTTGCAGGAGCCCTGGTGGTGAAGTGTGTTAAAGCACTGAGCTACTGGACTTGCAGACCGAAAGGTCCCAGATTCAAATCCCGGGAGCGGCTTGAGCAACCACTGTTAGCTCCAGCTTCTGCCAACCTAGCAGTTCGAAAACATGCCAATGTGAGTAGATCAATAGGTACTGCTCCAGTGGGAAGGTAACGGCGCTCCATGCAGTCATGCAGTCATGCCAGCCACATTACCATGGAGGAGTCTACGGACAATACCAGCTCTTCAGCTTAGAAATGGAGATGAGCACCAACCCCCAGAGTCAGACATGACTGGACTTAATGTCAGGGGAAGCCTTTACCCTGTAATTACTTGCATTTCTTTTTATTTGCCCTGAGTCTCACTTTTAGGAATAAGGTAAGGTATCAATCCAGTCCAATCCAATAATCATTATAATATTCAGAAGTGTTTCCCAAACGTTGGTCTTCTAGGTGTTTGGGCTTCAACTGATCATTGGCCAGAGCAGCTGAGGCTTCTGGGAGTTGAAGTGCAAAACAACATGAAGACTAGAGTTTGGAAAGCACTGATCTACAGTATGATCATTGGTTAAACGTTAATGAACTTCAGTACAGCTTTCTGCTTTTCACTCTGACTCAATAAGTGAAAATTATTAGACTGGTTCTGCTATATTTAAGATTTTTCTGCTGTCTTTCTCCTTGCCTGTTGGTGTGAAACACTGCTGTCTACATGCCTGGTGCTGCACTGCTTTTGCTTTTCTTGGGTGCCGTTCTTCATTTGTAGAAGAACGGCACCAATTTGCAGAATATTGGGATTTCCTAATTGTTCTCAGAAGGTGATTCTATACTCTACAAAAAACATCATGAGTCACTAAGACAGAGCAGTCAACAGCTTTCAGAAATCTTTTATTATTATTATTATTATTATTATTATTATTATTATTATTTAAAAAACCCATAGAGGTGCTCAGAATCTTCCCGCTAAAGCTTCCTGTTTGGCTAAATTCCCTTTGTATAAAATGTGGCAAAATGTTATGCAGATGTGTAATAAAAGTTATAGCCATGGTGGTTTTCTAGTCCAATGAGAACTGTGATCTGGTTTTCAAAATCTTGATTCAGATTCAAGGTGAGGACCAGACTGGATTGGATACAGATCGATCTAGCCCAATATGAGGCCTGAGATGAATTAGCAGATGAGGTTCTGAACTGAATCAAGGTTTCAGTGCATGGGCTTAGAGCAGGGGTCCCCAAACTAAGGCCCGGGGGCCGGATGCGGCCCACCGAAGCCATTTATCCGGCCCCCACGGCACAAGGGCAAAAGGGGGTTGGGCTAAATGACCCAAAGGTTCTCTTCTTCTCTTACAACCATTATTATTATTATTATTATTATTATTATTATTATTATTATTATTAACATTAAGGCTGGGTGGCCATCTGTCAGGGGTGCTTTGCTTGTGCTTTCGGTGCACAAAGGCAGAAGGGGATTGGACTCAATGGCTCAAAGGGTCTCTTCCAACCCTCTTTATTATTTTTTTATTTATTTATTTATTAACATTGAGGCTGGGTGGCCATCTGTCAGAGGTGCTTTGCTTGTGCTTTTGGTCCGCAGAGGCAGAAGGGGGTTGGACTAAATGGCACAAGGGGTCTCTTCTAACCCTCTTTATTATTATTATTATTATTATTATTATTATTATTATTATTATTATTATTAACATTGAGGCTGGGTGGCCATCTGTCAGGGGTGCTTTGCTTGTGCTTTCGGTGCACAAAGGCAGAAGGGGGTTGGACAAAATGGCCCAAGGGGTCTCTTCCAACCCTCTTTATTATTATTATTATTATTATTATTATTATTATTATTATTATTATTAATTAACATTGAGGCTGAGTGGCCATCTGTCAGGGGTGCTTTTGTTGTGCTTTCGGTGCACAAAGGCAGAAGGGGGTTGGACTCAATGGCCCAAAGGGTCTCTTCCAACCCTCTTTATTATTATTATTGCTGTTATTATTATTATTTTATTATGACACAGCAAACAAGATAGATATGCTGGATTTCGTATTACAAAATCACAAGTCGAACACTTCCCAAGTGTCTAGGACTGTGTGATGTATTTTCAGATGATGCGTGCAGATCCCAGTAGGGTGGTCTTTTGTAGTTGGCAGATCGTGATTATTATTATTATTATTATTATTATTATTATTATTATTATTATTATTATTAACATTGAGTCTGGGTGGCCACCTGTCAGGGGTGCTTTGCTTGTGATTTCGGTGCACAAAGGCAGAAGGGGATTGGACTCAATGGTCCAAAAGGTCTCTTCCAACTCTCTTTTTATTATTATTGCTGTTATTATTTATTTATTTATTTATTTATTATTGTTCGGTGGCCCTCCAATGGTCTGAAGGATTGTGAACTGGCCCCCTGTATAAAAAGTTTGGGGACCCCTGGCTTAGAGAATAAGTGGGTCCTTGGAAATCACTGAAGCTTCTTTCCAGGACTACTTGTCGATACCAAAATCTATGAATGCTCAAGTCCCTTATATATAATGGCAAAATCAACTATTGCTTTTGGGATAGTTTACAAATATTTTTTTAAGCCATGGATGATTGAATCTGTGGATGCAGAATATGTAAATATGGAGGCCTTATTGAATAGAAAACAATACATGTCAGAAGTACTGCTCTGCATAAGTGTACCAAGCAGAAATGCAGAAGAAAACACAGGAGAGTTATGAATGAATGAATGTGTGACCTTTTCTCTTTTTCTTGTGCTGAAAGTAGTCTATTTTTAGTTGGAGCTGCAGTGATCCAACTCTTTCTCCCCACATTTTAGGTAATGGTTTGTTTTTTGAGCATAGCAACTCTGCCTGAAATATTTCTGTATGACTGCTTTCAGTAGAAATAAGGAGTTGAAAGGTACATTTACACATCTTCTGTGACACATTGAGCTCAGTCCAGATCTGCTTGTTCACTATAGGCTTTGTGATTAATCATTTGACTTCCTTGGTTTCAGTCATACTAATTCATTTGGGAATAAAAGGTTGCTGATACAACTTTTGATGTTTTTATTTTAATGCTACCTGAAATGGGAAAGGACTGATTTACTGGGATTTAACAGATCCTGGCAAAACTCATTCTTTTTGTGAGCAATGGAGGCCACCTAGTAATGTTTTCCTCTACTTGGATAAGGGATGTGGCTTTCATCGCATCTGCAGGGGTGAAAATCTTAACTTTGATCATGGACTTTCAGCAAGTCTTTTAATGATCCCATAAGCTTGATCACTAGGCTGGCATTCTTACCATCTCTGGAACATGGGGGGAATGCATCATGGCTTTGTCTGGAGGATGTTGAATTGCTCATCTGGGCCTTTGTTATCTCACAGCTGGATCAGCAGAACTTTCTCTTCAGAGATCTCCTACGGGGGCTTTACACCAGCTCTTGGAGCTTTTAAGAAAAAGTTTCTACAAAGATCCTAATCCATATTAAAACATCTCCTCATGCAGAAGAAATTAGAGCAGCTAATTCTCATTTCTCTGTGTTAAAAGAATTATGAATCTGGCTTGTGTTAAAATGTGCATGGCTTTATATTTAAGACAGACACATAGCTTTGCTATTAGCTCCTGCCTCATCACCTCACCATTTTCATTATTTTGTTCATCTATTTGTATAGGCAAGATGCAGTTTGATATATAAATTTGTCATAAAAATGAAATCTCAGGCCAACAATATTTTTACATTTGTGACATTGATCTAGGAGCACTTTCCAAGAACACTGAGTTGTATGTGTATATTGCTTTGCACATTTTACAGCTCCTTCTCTAAGGTGTACCATGTCACAAAAGCTGGATGAGATTCCCAACTATTCGATACTACCATACTTTAAATTGATCATCTTGAATATGCTTCCTGTTTTACAAATTATGATATTTAAGGAACCATAGTAATAGCAGTTTCTTGCCTGTTGTTGTTTGACATCAAGTTGTTTCCCACTATGGCAAGATTAGGTGACCCTGCCATGGGGTCTCTGGAAATGAATGTAACTCACTCAAGGTCACACAGTGAGTTTCAATGACTGAGCAGGGTATTGAATCTTGATTTCCAGAGTTGTAGCCCAATGCTCAAGCCACCACATTGTGTTGACTCTCTTTCTTGTGTAGACATCTGTACAGACATTAGCCAACCAGTTCATTGCCTCTTTTTCTATTGCTGAGTGTTGGAGTGTTTTGCTTCACAAAAGAAGGAAGTGAATTTCATATAGAGACACCATTGCACAAATAATGAAAAACTCAGCCAAAAAATAAATGCTGAAAGGAAGAGTTGAGGCTGGCAATTTATCAGTAGGCAGTGTTGAGGCCACCTCCTGTTGAAGACAAGAGATTTTGTGAACATACTTCATATCTCTAATTTGAGCTAATACATGATGCTAAGAATTCTTCTTACTATTGTGTAATATTTGTATAGTCAAACAAGAACGCTGTAGGCTGGTGCTGGCTCCCCATTTTGGATCCTCAGATGGTATTGAAATACAATGCTTATTGTTTCCAGTCAGTAGGAGCATTCACTGGCCATTACTGGCAATCCGTGACCAGTCATTTCCAATCAGCATTGCATGGATCATTTCCAGTTTCTGTATATGTTTATGAAAGCTGGATAGTGAAGAAAGCTGACAGAGGCAAAATAAATTCATTTGAAATGTGGTACTGGATGAAAGTTGTATGGATGCTATCCCCCATCAAAAAGTAGAATAAATGAGTCCAAGAAGAAATCACACCCAAATAGTCATTTGAAGTCAACATGATTTAACTGACTTTTTCACATTTTGAGCATATCATGAGAGAACTTCACACTGGAAAAAATAATAATGCTTGACAAAGAGAAAGGCAGCAGGAAAACAGGAAGGTTGCATTTCAGATTGATTTAGACAAGGAAGTAATGGTTCTGCGTTTGTGAGAACTGAACAGAGATGTTAATAACAGCATGTCTTGGTGGTCTTTCATTAATAGGGTCACCATAGGTCAACACTGATGTGATAGCAAATAACACCATGGCCAAAAGATCGGAATGACGTGAATCATAGTCCAGCTATATTGGAAACCCATTTTAGGAGCCATTGCTTCTTCTAATTAATTTAGAAGGAATTGGGATGTGTTTGGACATTTTTAGAAACAACTGTTTTTGAATAAAATAAACATATACTGTATTTGCATTTATAATATATAATACATTATGTTACTTATTGCTCCTTAGTAATGAGAAACATATTACTCGTAAAAAATCAGGGTCCTGATTTTTGGAATCAAGTTCTGTGTCACCTTTATAGCAGCCATATGAGATCAGACATTGTTATTTTCCTTTACTGCAGTTTACACATCATTCATTCTTTACATTCTGCATTATATGAGCTACCCAAATTCCAGACTGCTCCAACAGAAACCTATCAAGCCATAAAGTGCCGTTGCCTAATGCCAGGTGAGTAAATGGGAACAGTTCTATGATCCAGGGTTTAATCCTGAATGAAGAAACTGATATGACAAGTGTCACTGGTTGTGCAAGAACAGGGGGTGTCATTCAGTTTGACTAACAGTAGACACCAGAGTTACAATCCTACATAGTTGTGCATAGTGTAAGAATTCATCATGCAGAACTCTGCTACAGCTCCCTTGTTATTGTAGACCTTATCACACGAAACGCTTATTCCATTATAAACATGCTTTGTTGATAGTGGATACATGTCACCCTTGATATTGCACCTCTCTTCAGTAGTGCAATTGCACTGATTCACCAATCCATAGTCCTGTGATGGTACCTTTGCACAGTTTTTATTATTATTATATTACCCTGTTTTACTCCAGTATTTTCTTATTTACTTTTATTGTGCCTTTCACTGGCTATAGGGAGGGACTAAATGTAGCAATAATTCCCTTGCCGGTTGATAGAGTGCAGGGGTGATTGGAGAAGAGTCTGGCTATGTTTTCATTGCTAGACACAGACTAAGGAAAACTTCTGCCATTATCCACTGGAGTCCAATACCAGCAACGAAATGCCCAAGGGGATGGGAGCTTTCAGAGCAGCATAGTGAATCCTGGGGAGCCTTTGGCAGTTGCAGAAGTAGGAAGAGAATACCAACTTCTGTAACATCTAAAGACAACATAACATGGAATTATGCTTGTGTATGTCACTAATAGGATGCTGACCCATGTTCTTAAGCAGCAGATACCATCCAATAAAGAGGGAAGTGAAATTACAGTTAAAATTTGTTATCTCACAATTAGGTATCCTATCTGCCAATCTTTGGGATCTAAATGTGCTTCTGCTACAGTGAGCTAGAACAGAGATTTTGGTGTATTGCCCCCTCCTTGATGCCCAGTTGGTGCCTGAGCTGAAAGAGGAGGAGATGTGTTCATTTTTCAAAGTGGATTATATTCAGAAATGTTAGCATTCATACCAGGGCTCTTTCATAAGAAGCAGCTCAAGATTTCATGGCTTCCATGGCAACCACAGGTCTATCTCAGTTGGCAAACATGTCATTGTGGACTAGTTATCTTAGTTAGCTAGTCCACTGTGACATAATTATTATATCTATGCTAATTATTATATACTGAGAGCAGACTCTGGTTGGCAACTTGGACAGCCACTTATCCCATTTTGATAGACTGGTTTTATTTATTTATTTATTTACAACATTTCTACCCCACCCTTCTCACCCGAGGGGACCCAGGGCGGCTTACAACAACCGGCAAAATTCAATGCCAAACAGATAAAACAGCAACATATTTAAAACCATTAACAACTATTCATAAAATACAACACATAAAATACATAAAATACATTAGTCAGCTAAAATATATAGTTACTTAAAACCACTTTTCCCCGGAACCATTGCACAAAAACCTAAATTCAGACCATGTCAATATATTGCTTATTCATTAAATGCTTGTGCGCAACGTTCTTCCTGAAGCCCAAGAGAGTTGGGGCCTACTGGATGTTACTGGGGAGGGAGTTCCACAGCCGGAGAGCCACCACCGAGAAGGCCCTGTCTCTCGTTCCCACCAGCCGCGCCTGTGAAGCAAATGGGACCGAGAGCAGGGCCTCTCCAGACGATCTTAGTGTTCTTGATGGTTCATAGGAGGAGATACGTTCGGACAGGTAAGTTAGACCAGAACTGTTTAGGGCTTTGTAGGTCAAAACCAGCACTTTGAATTGGGCTTGGTAGCATATCGGCAGCCAGTGGAGCTGGCTTAGCAGGGGGGTGGTACGCTCCCTGTATGCCACCCCAGTTATTAATCTGGCTGCCGCCCATTGTACTAGTTGGAGCTTCCGGGCCGTCTTCAAAGGCAGCCCCACGTAGAGCGCATTGCAGTAATCCAAACAGGATGTACCAGAGCTTGGACCACCGTGGCCAAGTCAGACCTCCCAAGGAATGGGCGCAGCTGGCGCACAAGTCTTAGTGGTGCAAATGCTCCCCTGGCCACCGTCGAGACCTGGGGCTTCAGGCTCAGCTATGAGTCCAGGAGAACACCCAGACTGCGAACCTGTGTCTTCAGGGGGAGTGTGACCCCGTCCAACACAGGCTGTAACCCTTTTCCCTGTTCAGTCTTACGACTGACCAAGAGGACCTCTGTCTTGTCTGGATTCAATTTTAATTTTTTCGCCCTCATCCAGTCCGACACAGCCTCCTTAGTGACAGGTGGGAAGGAGTGACTGAGTTGGACATCGTCTGCGTACAGATGACACCTCACCCTGAAACTCCAGATGATCTCTCCCAGCGGCTTCATGTATATGTTGTATATGTTTTATCTTGATCAGTCTTATGATGTGGATAACTTGATTGTACGGATGAGGCCAACCAGTTGTTTGTTGGAACCATTATTTATTTATTTACAACATTTCTACCCCGCCCTTCTCACCTAAGGGGACTCAGGGCGGCTTACAACAACCAGCAAAATTCAACTGGCAGATCAATAAAACAGCAACACATTTAAAACCATTAACAATAATCCATAAAATACATTAGTCAAGCTTAAAACATATAGTTACTTAATACCATTCTTCCAAGGAACCATTGCACATAAACCTAAGTTCAGACCATGTCAATATAGTACTTATTCATTAAATGCTTGTGCACAAAGCCATGTCTTAACGTTCTTCCTGAAGCCCAGAAGAGTTGGGGCCTGCCGGATGTTACTGGGGAGGGTGTTCCACAACCATGACCATCCTAGTTGTAATAGTAATAAACTTTTACTACGGTCAATGACCAGCTCGTAACAGGGGTATCCAGTTCTGTACATCCATGTCAGACTTCATTAATAATAATAAAATTATAATAAAAAATTTAAAAAAACATTATAAAGTTGATCCTAGTTGATCAAAACTGCCAGAGAAGGATCACCTGGTTGGTGATAGACATTATACATGCTTCTTTATGAGCAGATTTCCACTTTCTTTAGGAGAAGTTATCAGATGGAGGGAAATATTCAATTTCACCATGCTAGATTATTGCCTGGTTTCTAATATTACTTTTTGAGTTAGATCTTAGGATGAATTATGGAAACTCATAATTTCTTGGAAAAACTATTATATGGATTTATTCTTATCTAGTTTTATGATTATCCTTGAGTCTTGTCCTGACAAATGGGCAATGAAATCACAACTCAGTTATTCTTACCCGACTTCACAACAGTCACTGACCTCCTGGCATGTTTAGGTAGTAGAAGATTATGGGTCTATGTTTTGCAATGGGTATGGCTGAATCAGGATTCTGGAGTTCTTCCCCAATCTCTAGTCTATTGTAGCATGGGAAAAGTATGGATCTACTTTTGTATTCTAACCCTCAATACTATTTTTGTGACTCTGATTCCCTGGACTAGAGATGTACATCTTTAGTGTTTTTTTTCTCCTTGTAGGCCAGAATGAATTATTTCTGCATAATTCTTCCCCCTGCCTGGGATCCTGAAAATTTCTGCCCAGATCCCAATTGTTGTTTATGCTTCAGAAATTATCCAAGTATTGATAAATATAGGATTTTTTCTACACAGGAATACATCTTCTATACAGAAAAAAAGTAAATGTGTTTTTCTATGCAGAAAATACTTTCTGTGCAGAATCACATATGTGATTTTTTTTCTGTGTAGAAATACATTTCCTGTGCAAGAACACACATTTTTGTTTTCAAAAACTACATCTCACCTCAGGAGAAAACACATGTATTTATGCACAGACTAATACCTCCCAAAGTGCAAAGTCTGCCTTACAATGAGCCTATGAGCAAAAAAACAGGAAATGGCTTAAATACATTAAATGCCAAAACCCTTAGACATGCAAACTACTTACTGCTGAGTATAAGCGTACCAAGGTTGCTACCTCAAACAGAAATAATTTTATAGACAAACCACCAAGCAAATATCCCTCCAGGCCCCTGGTCTGAGGTCAGAGCAATCTGGATGTGCACATCATAAGATTGATCCATTGTTCACATAATACTATCCTCAAAAGAGTTTGGTTGTTAAATTAGGGTTAACCACATGGATTTTCCAGCAGGCTGTCAAAATTGCTTTGATTTCCTTCCATACCTTTCATATCTGCAGAAATCCGGTGCAGTTCTTTCTAAATGCAAAAGGGACATTGGGGAAATTTTGATGGTACATTTCTATTGTAATACATACAGCAGTTAAAGCCAAAAGTTCAGCCAAGAAACTAAGTGATTTTTTTTTCTTGGCAACCCACCTTTTCTAGAGACACCTGGTGAGATTTATGGTAGTGTTGCAATTTGCCTTTGAAAACCAATGTCCAAATCCAATATAGATATTCTGTGCCATGCTAATGTAATTGCCACAGTTACTGGAATATGTCCATTGACATCTTCCAACTTCACTCAGAAAGTCATAATTGTTAAATTTACTGTTCAAGATGTAATATAATCCCCAAAGTGGAATATCTATTTTTGATCCTAATCTGATTTGGAGCACAGACAGCAAGCACAACTTTACCTATACAGATAAAAGATGCAATGAAATATATGTTAATGAATCTACTAACACACTGTAGATTAAGGGAAAAAACTTTTTAAAAACCTCAAACGGAGTTGCTTAGCTACAAGCCTGGTATAGGAGACATCTTTTGAAGTGACAGGAAATGACTTTGTTGTAGCCAAATGTCAGAGTCCACCTAGCGATCCATCTGTAGCATTGCAGACAGAAATAATTATTCTGGTAAAACAGATTGTAATATGGACATATGCTGTGTGCTTTAGAACAAACCTATGTTATAGGGACAGGAAATAACTATGCACATACATTATGATAGTTTAGAATGACAAACGAATTGTATTGTCCTTATTCTTCTGACTATATTTTAAACCAGCATGACATTTACATTGTGGAATAAATGCTGTTTGGCAGCATTTTAACTGTCTTGGCTCAGTGCTATGAAACTATGGGAATTGTAGTTTTACAAGGCCTTTAGCCTTCTTTGCCAAGGAGTGCTGGTGTCTTCCCAAGGTACAAATCCCAGGATCCCAGAGCACTGAGCTGTGACAAAGTGTTGTCAAACTGCATTTGTTTTACAATGTAAATGCATCCCAAGTAAATACAAATTAACAGAGAACATACAGAATGTAACACACACTCTGTGTGGCAACAATGAGAGATAGAGTAATTCTGCATGCAAAAGGAGTTTCTTTATGTTCAATTGAACAACTACACGTTTTTGGCATTTGAGCATTACAATCAGAGGTTCCAAGCAGGACCTTCAATAAAATATTGTGTCATGTTCTCACCCACGTTCCAAGAGGCTAGCCTCCAGTAGGTTACCTTGTTCCATTTCCTATCCCTACTAGTCTGCAGTTTCTCCCCATCTAATTGGGTAATGGTTGTTCGTATTATCTTGCCTCTTTATGTTTATTTCCAAAGATGTGACGAATGATTCTGAAATTTTTTTGATTTCTTTGAATGTGGTGATATCATACCTTAGCTGTTCCAATTTGGTAGGGAGAGTCTTGATTAATGCTCCACTGTCCTACATTTTCATCTGCTTTTTAAATGTCCTGGTTTCTCTTTCCTCGTTTTAATGTCCCCATTGGCTTCTTTAAATTGGTGCAAACTAAGTTCAACATGAGAAATAGTTTGGACTCAACTCCTCAGAGGAGGGGATTGTGGAGTCAAAGGCCAAAGCAAAATTCTGCAGTCTCTTCAAGCTTGCGTATTCCACATTAATAAGGTTTGTCATTTTGACTATATTCTGATTTTCCTCCTTGCCCCCCCCTCCTGTTGCATTATTTCTACCCACCAGGAGAGCTCCAGAGCTCTGAAACCATTTTAATGGTGGCTGGGTAAGTAATTTTATTTTTAAGGCTTTTCTGGATTTTTTTGGGAGGGGTGGGTGCTGTTTTGGGGTTTTTGGGCTCAGGAGCCTGGAAATCCCTAGGCAGCTGTGTGGATTGGGCACCGGGTTCACACAACGCGATCCCTGGGCCCCATCCACACAGGGTCCACACCTGGAAAGACTCAGATATTATGAAACATCTGGGTCTTTCCAATGTCAAATTCATTCAGGACAAAGCAGGGTTTTCTTGCTTTGTCCTGAATTAATTCGCTTTTATCTAAGGCCTTGTTTGGATGTCTCAGATAAAAGTTTGAGAGGGCCTGCTCTTTGGGCCCTGTGTGGATGGGCTCCTGGTTTCCAGCTTCTCTTATGTAGATTTGGTAAAAACCTGTTCTATTACTAAATGATGTGGTTTGATAATTCTCATTTTAACATATCATTTGACTAAGGTTAAATTATTTATTACATGGCCATCACCTTCCTTAATGGATCTCTCTGATTAACCCCCCTTTCTAGTTCTCTGCCTAGGTCATCTATCAAGGTGACCAAAGCTGTCTCTGTTCCATACTTGAAACCAGATTGAAATGAATCAAGGTAATCCATTTCATCTAGAAATCCCTGTAGTTGGGAGGCCACCACACACTCCAAAACCTTGTTCAAAAATGGAAGGTTGTAGACTGACAAATTGATAAAAATAGTAAGATTAGTTATAGGAATGAGGAGCCCAACTTCTGTCCAATTCCCTCCTATCTGTGACCCTAATGAATTCCCTCTGCAAATTAATTTCAGTGCCAGGAGTTGAGGTCACACGCATTTATTTTGGTATAATCATACTGGTGAGGGAAGGGCACAGTAGTCCTTATGAAAATTGTCTGTCATAGGCTTAGTATTATATGTTTTTAAATCTCCCAGTATTGCTGCTAGCAACACTTTTGTGTTAAGTCTAGTTTGGCAGCCACCCTTAGCGCTAAAGTGTGTGACTCTGATGATCTGTCTGTTCTGTTTGATTGGTTTTCAGTGTGTGGTCCTGCTGGATTTGGCTAGTGCTGGTACAGAGCCTGCAGCCAGTAGCATTTGGCCCACGAGAAAGGGAAGGAATTTCATTTGGAAAGTACAGCAAATGAAATGATCTTTAACACAATCATTAGTCACGCATTTGTGTATGTGTGCATGCATGCACAAACAAACCCATATGCATGGTACTTTGAAGTTACTTATGCATGCTGCTTTGAAGTTACCTCCCATTTTGAATATGGGCACAACCTTGATCGAGGGAAACTCATTCCCAGGGGAAAGAATCCTGATAGCTGACGGATGGGAAAGGAGTATTTGAATAATGTTTACAATTAAATTCAACCAAACTTTCTCTTAATTTGTGGTGATTTAATTCTTATTATAGACTGGCGCCTCTAAGCAAAATCTGGCAGTGATCTCCTGTACTTAAACTGTTAGCTTGGGAACCTTTTTTTTAAACCCCAAGGATTGCAAACATAAAAGCAAGCAACTTAATTGGGAACTGATCTGTTACTATTTTAGAGTAACATCACACACAGTAATAAGAGGGTAATGTGACATTGGCCATATCAGTTGAAAACACTTTCTAATGTAAGGGATATAAATGATAGGAAAAACTCCGTTACGGCCATTCAGAGCCCCATCACTACTGTGAAAATTGGATTTCCATGTGAAGCAAGTTAGATACTTTCAATAGATGAACCTGTCTCTAACCATTACAATATGAATACTATTCAACTCAACAAATTAGGCCACAAGTCATAGGGTCCTGAATACAGGTTGGCTTGAGGATTCAAATACATACCAATGTTAGTCTGGAATATCAGTTTGCAAAGGGATTTTGTAGCACCTTAGAGACTGACTGAGAAAGAGATGTTGATTACATAAGCTTTAGAAGATGTTTCATAAGAATATATGAATTATTCTGGATCTGACCAAGAAGTGCACAGTCCAACTTTCTAATCTGAGAGGAGGAGCCAAGAAGAGCGCTTGCAGTGCAGGATGATGATTTCAGATTTTCCCAATGGATCCAGAATTTTGGTTCCTCTGCTGAAATGGGGAGCTGCTATTTACTAGATTTCCCTTCTTCTGTAGCTCTTCTCCAGAACCGTCTTCACCAATATTCTGGAGGCCGGCATTAGGATAGCCAGGTCAAGACAAGTTTAAACTTATAGATGACTGCATTTGAAATCAAATTCCATGGGTCAATCCCTAGTTATGTTATAAGGGGTGGAGTTGCATGATGTCATCAAGGAATACAGAGGTTGGATGGCCATCGGTCAGGGGTACTGTATGGCAAGGGTTGGACTAGATGGCCTATGTGGTCTTTTCCAACTCTATGATTCTATGATTCTATGATTCTATGACTACCTTAAGCACCAATCAGTTTGCACAGGATATGCCATTCAAATGAAAGATACCATCTAGCAAATGAGAAAAATATCTATAAACATCCTTTCAAATTCAACATGCAATTCAAATTTTAAAAAGGCAGTCTAACAAGGATGGAAAGTGTAAATGTGCACACTTTTTATCCAATGTGTTTTTGCCCTTAGATTCTCTACCAAAACCTGGAAAAAATGGCCTTGCCCTGATATTTGGCAGCCTAGCCCCCTCATCTTTAAAAGCATATTGTATGTAGTCATGTATAAATTGACCTCGTGTATAAGTCAATGACAGGCCTGAGGGCCAAAATAATGATGTTTGATGTGACCTATGGATAAGTTGTGGGTCATTTTGCTAAGTCACCAGTGAAGCTTCCATTTTCTCTCCCAGATATTCAGAAAGGCCTTTTTTACCACTACTCAGAGAAGGCGATGGTTTCTTGTTTGAGGAAAGTTAATGTGTGTGTGTGTGTGTGTGTGTGTGTATACACACACACACACACACACACACACACACACACACACACCTTTTCCTTTTCTGAGAAGAGTGACGGAAGGCTTCATCCATTCCAGGAGAAAAGAACTCTCCCTTAGGTTGTCAAAGGCTTTCATGGCTGGAATCACTGGGTTGCTGTGAGTTTTCTGGGCTGGATGCCTGCCATAGGTGTGGGCGAAGCATCAGGAGAGAATGCTTCTGGAACATGGCCATACAGCCCGGAAAACTCAAGCAACCCAACTCTCCATCTATTCTCTTGACACTTCTTTGAGGGCAAGTGCCAAGAAGCCACTGCCACCGCTGCCATGCTGGGGCAAAACACGTCAAAAGTGGGGTAGATGGTGCCTGCCTAAGGTTGTAACTGCAGAAAGACAAAATGATGGCATTACCCTTCCATAAGAATTTTACCCTCCCAAAGGAAATTTCCCTTCAGTTCCCAAATTTCATTGCAATTTCATTGCAATAACTTTAAATCCCAGTTGAGCATACTCGTAGAAAACAGTTTAAACACTCTCTCCCAATGGCAAAGTTATCAAAAGAATGCAAACATAGCAAATATAAGAGATCTAGATTTTCAAAGCCTTACTTTGGGGGCTGGAACATTTTGCAAAGTCTGAGCTTAGGTCAGGAGTGGAAAAAATGTGAGCCTTCAGAAATTTCTTCAACTATTTTTCCCAGCAGTCCCAATGAGCATAGACTTAGTGAGAATGTTGGGATCTGCAGTTCAGCAGCTTTTAAATTTGCAGCATTTGGGGTCAAGGCAGGCAGTACTTTAAAGACATAAATAGCAGCTACATCTCATTCTTCCTTCCTTGTTCAAGGACTTGATTTAATTCAGGAACTGAGCATGGCAGTGTGCGTGTTTGGAGTGTTACATATCCTTCTCCTCTCCACTCTAACCCATCTCTAATTTCTGTTGCTTACACGTAACCTGTTGAAACAAATATCTCCTTAAATATGCCAATCTGCACAAATCTTTGCCCATTTTCAATCACTGAACTTCCCAGCAGCCCAAACTCCCCAGACAGATCAAGGGAATGCTCACTGGGTGGCACTGGCATCTCTTCTGAAAGGCATGATTACCAGAAGAGCCCAGCTGAAAGGCATTCGTTTCCAGAAGTAGCTCTATAAATAGAGATGAAGGTGGGCCTGTGTGATTGGAACTGCCATCAGCAGCTTTGCTCTGCAGCTGAACTACATTAAAAGGATACCCCCCTTTCTTTTTTTGTTGATGTTTATTGTTTTTTTTGTCTTCATTTTAACCATCATAGGATGCAGCCACTTTCTGCGGTTCCTTTTCTTCATTCAAGCTTCAAAAGCAAGAGCAATAAAATAACTATTTTGAGCTGTTCTCAGTATGGGAAGAAAAGAATGATGTGCTTCAGCTGACGGGTTTCACACTCAGACTCCCTCCCCTCCCTTGCTGTTCTCTCTACCAGAGGGAGATTAAGAACTCCAGACAATATTCACTGGTCCGTTTCAATAAGAAACAGAAGATACTTGTAATGGTTTTAGAGTAGGGGTAAGTGAGAGTTTAGCAAGGCAGGCAGGTGGCTCTGATATCAGCAGGGAGGAACTTTCAGGTTGCTATCTGAAATGCTGAGCCCAAAAGAAGTGGCTGAGCAAGCTCTTTAAAGTTCAGACTAAAACAGAATGGATGCATTGTCCAATATCAGTGTCACTTGCTTCCAGTGGACTTTAACTGTGAAATATTAAATATTATTCTCTTAGATATTCAGTCATTTAGTGCTTACATAGCTATCTTTGAAAATATGGTAGCCCTCCCTCTCATTTGTGTGCCTCTTCTGTCTTTAGTCTGCATCTGTGTACTTCTTCCTTCCACAGCCCCCTCACTGCCATCTGCACTTCCCATTTTTCTATGCTGTGGAACTATGGCAGGCCAAGTGTGGAACTCAGAAAATCCCCCTTTTTGGACTATCCATGTTGCATGGCACATTCTGGGACCACTACACACATAAAGCTTGCCCAAGCTCTGGCTAGGTGTTTGCCCTGTAGCAATAGCCAAGAAAAAGCCCTGTATGTGACCTTCCAGGATGAAGCCATGTGTTCATCAGGGCAGCAATATGCTGGAAGTATAATGGGACTTTATAGACTTAATTATATGGCTAAACTCAACTAAAACAGACTGACCGCGTAAGAGAACTCATCTAACAACTGAGGAGGTCGTAAGTCTTAAATATCCATTACACAAGTGATTCAGTGAGTCTTGTCCACTTGAGGCTAGGATTTGGGTTAAGCCTTAATCAGAAATGTCATGTGTTGCTATTAGCTCACTGGGTTACAATCCCGATTTTCTCTGTGTACATATCCATACTGGTTTTGAAATGGCCAAAAATCTCTTCACCTATATTGCATTGTTCCACTTGCACACGGATGGGCAAATGTGGTCTTTCGGATGCTGTTGGACTGTAAAGTCCATTATCCCTCATTAGTGCTGTCTTGAGTTGCAATCTCATTTTGCCTTTTTCTATCCATTTTGACTTTGATTATCAAAATTATAGCTATCTGCAAGGCCCATATATACAAAGGAAGTCAAATCCCATTTGTAGGGATCACAAGATTGTATTCCATTTGCTAGCTACTTTGGCAGTTCATTTTCACATAGCTGGTTGCTTTGTACTGAGTTACATAATTGGTGTATGTAGCTGGGGAGGGGTGGAAGTGGCAGCCACTGTGGTATCGTGGTTTGAGTATTTATTTATTCATTTCAATAGGTTGAAATGGACTTGGACTCTGGCAGACCAGGGTTTCAATCCTTCTTAGCCATGAAAACCTGTTGGGGCAAGTTACATTTCCACAGCATAATAAGAAGGCAACGGTATTCCCTTCCCTATCAACAAATTTTGTCTAAAACCCTTTAAAATATATTTCCATTTAGTTCACCACACCATGGAAGTGACTTGAAGGTACTTAATGCTCTACTGGGGATGGGGGGGGGGGGAGCATGCATTATAGGGCCTCATTTTTAGCACCTGAGAGACACAGGGTATCCCTACACTGTAGAATTACTGCAGTTTGACACCACTTTAATTTCCATGGCTCAATGATATGGAATCATGGGAGCACTAGCTTGTGGAGATTCCAGCATTCTTTGGCAGAGAAGGTTAAAAGATCTTGTATAGCTACAATTCCCATGATTCCATATCATTGACTTATGGCAGTTAAAGGAGTGTCAAACTGCATTAATTCTACAGTGTAGATGCACCCACAGTGCATTATTGTGGCTGTTGCTATTCTGAGCAGTTGGAAGTGATGTCTCATTTTCAGTCTTACTTTGAGTAGTTGCTTTCTTCACTATTTTGGGGTAAAGAACCTCTCCAAGGAATTTTATAGCTGTTGAAAAGGGCTTTGAAGCTTTTATTGGGGGAGTTCAGCTGAAACACATTTTATCAGCCAATATTTTGGGGGGTGTTTAAGTCCTTTATGGGGTTGGTGGGATTCCTAAGAGCTTCAGTGAACCTCTGAAAGGGCTTCATGTATCATGTTTGCTGCATGGTTCCCACTTCTCATCTTGCTCAATATTGACAATTCTGAGAGGCAGGTGCAGATTTGTTCCTAGCTCTACATGGACATCTCCATGGTGGTCTTCCATCTGAGTGTTCAACATGCTTGGCACTGCTTAGCTTTTGAAATCAAAGAGATCAAGTATGTTCTTTCCTGCTTTATATGACAAAACGGTGCAATAGAAATATTTTAGTCAATCAAGTCATTCCTTTTTCTCACTGAATTTGTATGATTCTCATGAGGAAAGGTGCTAATTTCCTTATAATTCCCAGAATTCCTTGAAGGAACTCATGACAGTTGCAATGGTATAAAACATAATTTGTTGTGACTAGCTAGGTCTTTCATTTTATGAAGCAAAAAACATGAAAGTGAAATTATGAATTCTCCTACACAGTTTGTTCCCATTTTAGCTCAGATGGAAAAGAAAATGGCCCACACAGAGTACAGCATTGTGTCTTTTGTGACACATATCCGGTTGTTTGTTTATATGTTCTGTGGCACTCTTACTGGCCTTGTACCATATGCATACATTTATCATACCTTACTTTTTCAGAGCTCTGCAGGAGGCAGAAAGCATTTGCTGATTTTAAAAAAAATGCTCAAGGATTAAAATACAAGAGATGTTTGTTGGGTCCAAGTGTAGCTTATTGGCAACACAGTTAACAAATTACAAACATGCCGTTTCTTAACTGTGCCTGCATTAGCAGGTGCCGAGGCAACAAAGCAGGAACCAGCGACTTTGTGGAAGCTTGGCCAATCTGGTCAATTATTTATTCCAAGGACTGCAATCCAGCAACAGTGTTTTAATTGGGTAACATGACATTAAGATGACAGATGGTAACTTTAATTGAACAGATTAAAGCAGATAACATTCTGCTGTGATTCCTCTATGAAGTCTTGGAGATAAAGAACTGGTAATTTTGTTTTTATATTGATAGTGCTTCCTTTGAGCTTCATCTTACTTTGGGGTCCTTTCACACAACATAATTCATTATGCTATGATGGCACTTTAACTGCCATGGGAACATCTATGAAACTATCAGATTAGCAGTTTAGGGAAGGGTATTTTGTGAGCTCTAGTGCCCCACTAAACAATATTCAATGACTTGCTTATTTCAGAGCCACAGTGACCATGTTCTTTTTCCTCCTGGTGCCACTATTGGCATATTTACTCCATCATATTGCACCAACAGGATATCAGTCCACACCATTAACCACTGTATAAGGTGGACAACACTATATTTTGGGAAGGTTCCTTGCTATGTTACTATGAAGTTGCAATTGGACACCAGCCTACTGGGATATTCCATCTCAGCTTACATGTGTATGATTTTGGAGTCAAAGGCACTGTGCCTCTGCACTTATTATGGATGCTTGGGAATGGATTACGGGGAAAGCAATGCAAGATTCAGCAATGGTGACAATGAACCTATGGACCCATTTATCTGGGAAATATATCTATATTGTTTTATGGTTGCCTTGTTTATTACAAATTGGCACATTACTGTGAATTTCCATAACCTGGAATCAATGGAACATAAGAGGGATTAACCTATTTATTTATCTTGGCAGAAGCAACTTGAGAACATACTGCAAGTCGCTTCTGGTATGAAAGAATTGGTCGTCTACAGAGATGTTGCCCAGGGAACATTCAAGTGTGTTCCTGGGAGGCTTCTCTCATGTCCCCACAAGCTAAAGCTAACAGATGGGAGGTCACCCCATCTCGTGGATTTGAACTGGCAACTTTCAGGTCAGCAACCCAACTTTCAGGACAGCAGTCCAGACGGCACGATGGTTTAACCCATTGAGCCACCTTGGCTCCCAATGGACCTCAATCGCTCCAGCCCAAAGAATGTCACAATATTTAATTTCTGGAAACAGGCAGAAAAAGAATTCATTGCACGTTTGTGCAGAAACAGATAATGAATTGGGTGCTGTAATGGAACAGGGTAGGAATTGTGAGGCCCTTCACATGTTGTTGGGCAAACTGCCAAGAGCCTTGCCTAATACAACGCCTATATCTGGACGACCACACAGTTCTCATCCTTGTGCAAGAGTTAGTTAAATGGAAAACCATCAAGGGGCAGGGGGGTTATAAGGTGCTAGTACTATTGCTTTAGGACAGTCTGAGGCAGGATTAGAAATTGTGCTTCCTGCTTACAGATGTTTCCTTATTCTCTAAACAAACAGACATTGCAAAATTATATGGTGAGAGGTCCTCCTTTGGAACTCTCGATCCCATGAGGAAGAGAGTTCCTCAGTCCCTTTTGAAGAATCTTTATCCTGTCACTGTGCTGATGAAAGGAGTCTGCTAGTGGAAAATGGATGCAGGAAATTTCTAGTGATTTCTTCTTCCCTTATATCTCCCAATCCTTTTCCTAAGATGACCCTGTAGGCTGGAAAGGGGGCAGATTGAAGATTATAGAAAATCTGAAAAACCTCCCTTCCCTGATTATGACCCACACATTGATAAACTGCAGTTTTTCTAGAAGAGTGTGACCAAGATAATTTAAACAAGCTTTACAATGAACAGAAGGAGGATGCTTAGCTTGGAGAACAGGTTGAGAGGTGGTATGGTGAAGCCCATAGGATGATCTCAGAGAAATCGTAACCTACTTTAGAGAAAGGCAATAGCAAACCTCTTCTGAAGAAAGCTTGCCATAAAAACCCAGGGAGAGGTTCTCCTCAAGTTTGCTATACATCAGACACAACTTGATGATACACAGTATCAAATTATAACTATATATGTTAAAAAATCTGAATATTAATAATATATGAATAGTAGTAGTAGTAAAATCTGAATAGATGTCAAGGAAAAGGCAGAGTGAACTTTTTGTGCAGTTTTAGGCCCCTTCCACACAGCTGAATAAAATCCCACATTTTCTGCTTTGAACTGGAATATATGGCAGTGTGGACTCAGATAACCTAGTTAAAAGCAGGTATTGTGGGATTTTCTGCCTTGATATTCTGGGTTATATGGTTGTGTGGAAGGTCCCTTAGAGAAACTCAAGGAGGCTGCAATAGGGAGGTATGGTATTGAATCCATTGGTGCACAAACCAATGGATTCAAATCACATGAAAAGAGATTCCATCTAAACATTAGGAAGAATTTCTTAACTGTAAGAATTGTTCAACACTTGAAATACATTATCTGGGATGATGGTGGACTCTCCTTCTTTGGAATTCTTTAAGCAGAGGTTGGATGACGATATCACAAGAGTGCTTTAATTCTGTATTCCTGCATAGCAGGTGGCTGGACAAAATGACACTTCTAACTCTATGAATGGCACTCACTAACTCTATTAGATGCTATCTATTAAGGGTTTCTGTGTAGATACCATCTAATATTTTCTCTTTTATCTGTCAGAGTCTTCTGCAACAAAAGCCAAAAAGGCTGTAGTTCACATATGCCTGGTCATAGTTCACATATGCCTAATCATTTGGAAAAAGGGAAGTAGCAAATTTGCTCTTTTAAGCAAAGAGATGTCATGGCTGGCAGGGCCGGCCGGAGATAATTTTTAATGGGAAGCGGGGGTGCTGAAAAGCGCCCCCGCCACCGGCCCCGCCTCCCGCGCCCTGGCCCCGCCTCCCACGCTGCGTGGGAGGCGGGGCCATGGCAATTAGTGAGGGGGCGGGGCCACAGTTGGCCCCGCCCCCGCCCAGCGTGCCCTGGCCCCGCCTCCCACGCTGCGTGGGAGGCGGGGCCAGGGCACGCTGGGCGGGGGGGCGGGGCCAGAGTTGGCCCCGCCTCCCACGCTACTCCCACTCGCCCGTCTGGCCTTCCTAGCAGGCCAGAAAGCAGCGGAGGTCCCTCCAGGCCGCGATTGCGGCCTGGAGGGACCTCCGCTGCTTTCTGGCCTGGTAGGAAAGGCCAGACGGGCGAGCGGGAGTAGCGGAGGCGGAGCCAGCTCTGACGCCGCTCCCCCCCCCGCCCAGCGTGCCTTGGCCCCGCCTCCCACGCTGCGTGGGAGGCAGGGCCAAGGCACGCTGGGCGGGGGGGGGAGCGGCGTCAGAGCTGGCTCCGCCTCCCACGCTACTCCCGCTCGCCCGTCTGGCCTTCCTAGAAGGCCAGAAAGCAGCGGAGGTCCCTCCAGGCCGCGATTGCGGCCTGGAGGGACCTCCGCTGCTTTCTGGCCTGGTAGGAAAGGCCAGACGGGCGAGCGGGAGTAGCGGAGGCGGAGCCAGCTCTGACGCCGCTCCCCCCCCCGCCCAGCGTGCCTTGGCCCTGCCTCCCACGCAGCGTGGGAGGCGGGGCCAAGGCACGCTGGGCGGGGGGGGGAGCGGCGTCAGAGCTGGCTCCGCCTCCGCTACTCCCGCTCGCCCGTCTGGCCTTTCCTACCAGGCCAGAAAGCAGCGGAGGTCCCTCCAGGCCGCAATCGCGGCCTGGAGGGACCTCCGCTGCTTTCTGGCCTTCTAGGAAGGCCAGACGGGCGAGCGGGAGTAGCGTGGGAGGCGGGGCCAGCTCTGACGCCGCTCCCCCCCCCGCCCAGCGTGCCTTGGCCCTGCCTCCCACGCAGCGTGGGAGGCGGGGCCAAGGCACGCTGGGCGGGGGGGGGAGCGGCGTCAGAGCTGGCCCCGCCTCCCACGCTACTCCCGCTCGCCCGTCTGGCCTTTTCAAGCAGGCCAGACGGGCCAGGGCGCACTGGGCGGGAGGCGGGGCACCGTCAGGGCGGTGCCCCGCCTCCCGCCCAGCCTGACGGCGCCCCCCCGGGCCTGCGCCCGAGGCGGCGGCGTCAGCTGCCGCATGAGTGGGGCCGGCCCTGATGGCTGGGAATGAATCCTGTGGTAGGAAGGTACATGGGAATATAAAGCAGAGCAGTTCTCACATCCTCTTTGAGCTTCTAGCATAGCAACGTCCAATGCAGCTATGACTAATGTATTTCCCCCGCAGAGATGGGAAGGTGAGAATTTCATTTCAGTTTGGATTTGATAAATAGTTAGTAAAATTAGCAAGTGTCTTCATCTTCAGGATGGAAAGAAATGAGATTATACACATCCAAAAGAGAGGGGAGGAGGAGGAGAATGAAATGGACAGAGTTCCCCACTCTAGACCAAGCTGTTTTCTATAATATTTAATTTTTTTAATCATTGTTCCATTTCAAACACACATTTTAAATCTTCTTTAAAAGCATGCATTTTCTCCTCTAATGTACATGTTTGTTTCCAATATATGTCTTAAATGTATGTATTTTTCTCATAGAAAATCCCTGTCACAAAATTTGGAGAAGTACAAAAAGCCTGGCTCATGTCTTAATTCAAGAAGAGCAAATTAGGTCAGTTCATACTAAAATATGAACTATGTGTCAACAAATATGGCTGTCTTGAACATGATGTAAATTGATGTAATGTTAGGCCAGGTCCAAGTTATCTGAAGGATTATATTCTTCAGTGTGAGGCTGCCCAGGTTTTGAGATTTTCATGGAAGACCATTCTCTCAGGCCCATTCTATACTGCCATATAATCCAGATTATCAAAACAGATAATACACATTATCTGCTTTGAACTGGATTATAAATCTACACTGCCATATAATCCAATTCAAAACAGATAACCTGGTTTTTATATGGCAGTGTAAAATGGATCTACCCTGCCTATATTCCAGGATTGGATTCCAGATTATCTCCTTATCTTTGGCATTGTATACTCATATAATCCAGTTCAAAACAGATAATCTCGAATCAGAACCTGGGATATAGAGCAGTGTAGTGATTGTTTATTTTAAAAAACACTTTAGTATTTTTAATGACATGTATTTTGATTTGTATCTGCTTTAACAATGGTTATGTAAAATAAAACAAAATAAAACAGGCTCACAGACTGGAAATGTCCATCATGAATTCCAGTCCCTGAAAAGGAAACACAAGGAATAAATTGAATAAATTAAATAAATTATCACCAATCCTTGTTTCCAGAAAAAGCCACATTTTTCAAAATCCAATCCTCACAGGGACAGAAAGTGAGGTGAAATCTTCTGAACAAGGGGCACAGAGAGCAAAACAGACACCACCAGGGTGTTAATCCTTCCCTACGCTATCCTAAGTTGGTGTGTGTGTGTGTGTGTGTGTATTGGCTAGAGCTACAGTTAAAAATACACCTGTTCGGACTTAGAATCATAGAATCACAGAGTTGGAAGAAACCTCATGGGCCATCCAGTCCAACCCCCTGTCAAGAAGCAGGAAAATCACATTCAAAGTACCCCCAACACATGGCCATCAGCCTCTGCCTAAAAGCCTCCAAAGAAGAAGCCTCCACCACACTCCGGGGCAGAGAGTTCCACTGCTGAGCAGCTCTCACAGTGAGGAAGTTCTTCCTAAAGTTCAGGCGGAATCTCCTTTCCTGCAGTTTGAAGCCATTGTTCCGCATCCTAGTCTCCAGGGCGGCAGAAAACAAGCTTGCTTCTTCCTCCCTATGACTTCCCTCCACATATTTATACATGGCTATCAGCCTTCTCTTCTGCAGGCTAAACATGCCCAGCTCCTTCAGCCACTCCTCACAGGGTCTGTTCTCCAGACACTTAATCATTTTAGTTGCCCTCTTCTGGACATCTTACAAATTAAACTTAAGAACAAACCTACAGAACCTATCTTGTTTGCAACTTGGGGACTACCTTTGGATGTGTAGATCATGAGAAATTATAGTTCATTCTAAAAAAAGAGGGAGCATCAATATATCAGATTTTCCTACTATGAAACCTATACTTGAGACAAGGGGCCATTGTCAGGATATGATAATGGAGAAACAGAACTGTTTCCTATTGACAAGAAATCATGTGTTTTATTGCCCTCACTTTAATTTAATATAATCGGTTCCTGAACCTTTAAATTACAGTTTTAAAAACTCCAACTTTTCATACTGTACAAGAAAAAAGACTTGCACGCAACTATAATTCTTCCATGGTACCATTTCCCCCTCCCAAAAGACAACCTTCCCATCCATTCAGAATGAACTGACTTTCTTTAAAAATATATGCTTTCTCTCTGAAAGCTACACGTTCAGTCATATGCAATCTGTTTGGAAACAAGTCCCATTCTGTTTCAAGATTTAAAAATGCATACATTGCATTATATTAATGCTTCTTCCTTCTGTGGGAATCATACACGTCATAGGTTCCAACATTCTGCTTTTCTTTTACTGTTCATTCATCTGAAAGAAAACTGCACTGGCTTTAATAAGGGTATCTGGACTGCTATATCAAGGTGCATATACATTATAGAATAAATGCAGTTTGACACCGCTTTAACTGCTGTAGCTCAATACTATGAAATTTTAGGATTATAGTTTGGTGAGGCACCAGTGTTATTTGGTAGAGATGGTTAAAGACTTTGTAAAACTACTGATTCCACGACATTGAGCCATGGCAGTTAAAGTGGTGACAAACTGCATTAATTCTGCAGTGTTGCTACAACAGGCATGGGCAAACTTGGGCCCTCCGGGTGTTTTGGACTTCAACTCCCACAATTCCTAACAGCCGGTAGGGAGTTGAAGTTCAAAACACCCGGAGGGCCCAAGTTTGCTTATGCCTGAGCTACACCCTCAGCTACTTAGCTAAAACTTCACTTGTTCCAATGAGCGCAAACTTGATGGAAACATCACTCACCCCATCTCCAATTGCTGGCACAATGGATCTTCTTTTGTCGGTGCAGAAGATGATTAATGAATTGGTGGTGGGGTTAGGAGTGGAGAGCAGTAGCAATTGTACTCCCAAAGGGGCAATGAAAACTTGTACAGCTGGCCCTCTATATCCATGGATGCTGGATCCAAGGAGCCAGTCAGTCGAGGCTTGAAAATCTATATCTATATCTATATCTACCTATATCTCTCTCCATAATAAAAGTGAAAACCCGTATGTGTGAATGTGGCACGGGTGTAACTGAGAATACCTAACAATTAAAGACAAATAATGCATTGCCGGGTTCCCAAGCTAGTATTAAATAAAATCCAAAAAGCAAATCTTGATTTCATATAAGTGATACATTTTACGATGCCAGTGTATATAATGGGACGAGAATCCACAGATCTTGGCATCAATTGAGGGAGTGGATCCTGGAACCAAACCTCAGTGGATACCAAGGTTTCACTGCATTTAATAAAAGGACATCTGCCACCATTGAACCAGAACACACACACATTTTCCTTATTTTTTCTAGGAAATACATAAAGGGCTTCCCCTGTGGCTTTTTCCTGATTGTGGAACTCCCTGCCAAAGGAAGTTAGTTGGCTCCATCTGTTTTGAGCTTCCTGTAGGCAGTTAAAACCGTGTTGTTCCACATTTGCAGTCTAATACCAGGTTAAAGGTAAAGGTTTTCCCCTGACGATAAGTCCAGTCGTGACCGACTCTGGGGGTTGGTGCTCATCTCCATTTCTAAGTCAAAGAGCCGCCGTTGTCCATAGACACCTCCAAGGTCATGTGGCTGGCATGACTGCATGGAGCACTGTTACCTTCCTGCTGGAGCGGTACCTATTGATCTACTCACATTTGCATGTTTTCGAACTGCTAGGTTGGCAGGAGCTGGGGCTAACAGCGGGTGCTCATTCCGCTCCCGGGATTTGAACCTAGCACCTTTTGGTCCGCAAGTTCAGCAGCTCAGCACTTTAACGCACTGTGCCACCAGGGGCCCCTGCAGTCTAATACTACTCTGTTTTGATTGTTTGTTTTAAAATTATTATAAAAACATATCATTAGAGTCTTTTAAAATAGTTTTAGAGTGCTTTCATGTGTTTTTTTTAAACCCATTCTGTTTTTAATGGGTTTGTTTCTTGTACATCACTTGGGAGACTTTGTGGGCCTATAAGCAATAAATAAATATTACTATGACGACTGCTACTACTACCAACTTGACTAATTTTTCTCAAGCATACTCATCACTGCATGCATTGGAATTTTAAAAGACTAGGAGTTTGAAGTCTTTTCCATAAGACTATATCTTGGTGTAAAATCATATGTGTCCTAGTTATAATATATTATTTTTGCAAGTAATTGAACAAATGTATACCCCAATACATATATGCTAGTATATCTTCAGGAGCATCAGCAATGTAGTCAATTATACAGTTAATACTTAGGGTATAGTGCCATCCTGTGGTCAAAGTATAATTTCACAGGATATGAAAGATTGAGAATTTTTCTTAGTCTTGTGTCTCATATAAAGACACATGATTAAAAAATTAATTAAACATTGACAAAGAAGAATACCAAAGGCAGACATTTACTTACAAAAAGACTTCATCTATGTAAATCTATATTGAGAAAAAATGAACATAATTCAAACTGGGTGAAAAAAATGTAGCACATGGGATACATTTTGTATCCCTCTGACAATATCAGTTTCTATCATAATTATCAGGGTTTTGGAGTTAAACAAACATAACAATAACATTGTCTCTGATTACTGTTTTTTTCTTAGTAAGGGAGAAAATATTATTACTTTTAGTTGTTTTAAATTCAGCTATATTAATGGTGAAATTTGGGGTTTGTGCGGAGAGTGTGACAAATCAAATTTATTAATCACACCAGAAAGTGATAGACAAATATTTAGGGGCTATTTTTATATCAAAAATATTTTAAAATTTACATTTTTCACTAATGCATTATTAATGTTAGTATAACATGTTACTTTTGCAGGTAAGTAACATACAATGTTACAACATTATTTTTTAAAGTAATATTTAGAACTACACCAAGAAAAATCAACGAAATTCAGAGAGCTGTTCATGTTATCTGAGCAAATAGATAACATGAAGCCAAGTAATACAAACAAACTTGGGTTAGTTTTCAAAGTAATGTTTCCATGCCACAGTGAACATCAGAATAACGTCATATCCCTATTGTAAAAATCTTCCTCTGAGAATGAACCAGAGTTTTCTGGGTGAACATGTCACAGAAGAAAAGAGGTAATCGCCCATCCTGGAAATGTCAAAACCTGGGAAAGATGGTCTCATAGAATCATAGAGTTGGAAGAGACCTTGTGGGCCATCCAGTCCAACCCCCTTGCCAAGAAGCAGGAAAATCACATCCAAAGCACCTCTGAAAGATGGCCACCCAGCCTCTGTTTAAAAGCCTCCAAAGAAGGAGCTTCTACTACAGTCCGGGGCAGAGAGTTCCACTGCTGAATAGCTCTCACAGTTAGGAAGTTCTTCTTAATGTTCAGGTGGAATTTCCTTTCCTGTAGTTTGAAGCCATTGTTCCATGTCCTAGTCTCCAGGGCAGCAGAAAACAAGCCTCCCCCCTCCTCCCTATGACTTCCCCTCACATATTTAAACATGTCTATCATGTCTTCTCTCAGCTTTCTCTTCTGCAGGCTAAACATGCCCAGTTCTTTAAGCCGCTCCTCATATAGCTTGTTCTCCAGACCCTTGATCATTTTAGTTGCCTTTCTCTGGACACTGGAGTTTCCCCAGTAAAACAGTGGCTATGGGTTCCATAGTTAAAAGGGTCCTGCTATGTACTATATAGCAAGTTAAATTACGTTTTACACAAAAAATCCATGGTATCAGTGTCTTGAATTCAGTGTCTTGAATTTGCCTTCCATCAACCCTGCCTCCAGGATTTCTTCCTGTTATCTGGCACCTTGACTTCTCTGACCCCTGCCACTGTTCCTGGACTTCTTTTTGGTTTGCCCCCTGCTTTGCATTACAAACCAATAAAACACTTCTCTGTTTTATCTGACCTTATCCTGTTTATTGATACCGGCATCCTTGTGATCCTCTGTGCACCGACCCAGGCCTATCTCTGACACCTCTCTTGGTTGCACCTCTGAACTATTTATTTCCTCAGAGACTCCCTGACCCTGCTGGGCACTTTCAGGCACAGAACAGGACAAAGCAAGTCTTATATTAGAGAATACTTTTTATAACATAGTGGTAGGAGCAGGACCATAGATTTGCTTGCATTTAGAATTTGTTTTCAGTGATATGGTATCTGAATTCTCTTGCTTTCTGTGGGATGAAGCCCTGCAACCTTTACCCAGGATGGGGGGGCAGAAAGAAAGAAAATTGTTCTTCAAACCAAAGGATCATCAAAGTAAATCACGTGCCCTCCCCCCCTTTTTTTTTTTAAAAAAAAACCCTTTGAAAGCATTCTAGTACAGATCCAGAACCCCCCCCCCCCCATGGAACAAGCAGACACAGAGGTAACAACAACTTGCAAAATTGAAGGAGCTGCAGCAAAAAAGAACAAATACTGTTTTAACTTGCATAAAGTCAAGAATAGTATAGTCTCTTGCCCTGAAAAAAGGGAATAGTCGCACTATATTCTGTATTAGAATAGAGAGAAGTTGGAGCAGTTTCACAAAATGGCAATGATGATAAGGAGTAAGGAGAAGTAAGTAAGTAAGTAACTTTATTTTTCTATCCCGCCACCATCTCCCGGCAGGGACCCGGGGTGGCTAACATGGGACAAAGGCCCGAAAACAATAGACAAAGTACAACAATTAAGACGTATTGCAATGGATAAAAACACAGTAAAATCGACAATATGCAGAACAGTCCATTAACCATATAAACTCAATTAAAACATATAATGAGTAAAAATAAAATAAAAGAAGATGGACTACCAGGTTGGTGGAGGGGGATAGCATAGAGGGGCCATTTGAACTAAAGTGCTATAGTATAGTTATAAAGTGCTGCGGGGCAGAAGGACAAAGTGCAAACATTTCTCGACCATTGGGGCGGGAGACAGATGTCCAATTAATTATAGGAAAAGGGACCAGTGTAGAAGAAAGTGAATTAATTTAAATTTTGGTCATGGGGACTGGATTATTCAAATGTGCAATTAAAAACCCAGGTTTTGAACTCCTATTTAAAAGATGCAAGGGTGGGTGCCTGCCTGATCTCCCTAAGGAGGAAGTTCCAGATCCGGGGGGCCACTACTGAGAAGACCCGCTTCCTCGTCCCCGCCATCCGAGCTTGCAATGGGGGCGGGAGCGAGGGCCTCCCTGGATGAAAGAAGAGAACATAGGAGGAAAGACTGGAGGATCCGGCATGTCCAATTTGGTGAGAAGTTACTAAGGGGTGGCAAATACCTCAAGGGCTCCCTCAAAGAGGAGGGACAGAAAAACTCAACCTGCACTTTTAATTGTTTATGTACAGTACCTTTAATACATGTATAAAAGAGAGAATTTCATTGGGTGTTGTTTATTAACCATTAAAGATATGAAACCTCATTTTAAGTGGGGATCTATATCTTGTTCACCTATCTGTTTTCAGTTATTGAAAAACTCCTGCTTATTCTTTTTATGGTTCTGCATCTTTGCAGCAGATATGGGCAGCCCTTTAAATAGAGAGTAATTGTCTGGAACAGGTAACCACCTTAAGACCATCAGAATTTGGGCAATTGCTTTGTTAGATTGGCCAGTGGTCATTTGGCATGGCAATTTGCAACTTTTCAAAGCTCTGTTTCAAACAGAGGGTGGATGAATGTGAATGGCATGGTTGAATGCTACCCAATAGAAAACAATTGTCCCTCTTTATAAAGCCGCGGTTCTCAATCTGTGGGTCCCCATGTGTTTTGGCCTACAACTCCCAAAAATCCCAGCCAATTTACTAGCTGTTAGGATTTCTGGGAGTTGAAGGCCAAAACATCTGGGGACCCACAGGTTGAGAACCACTGCTATAAAGGTAGCATTATAGATAGATGGCTAATCTAGAAATCTTAAAGACACTAATCCACTATAACAGTAGTAAACCAAATAAACTACTGTTACAGTGGATTCGTGTTTTTGTGATTTAGGGAATCCATTTTCTTTTGAGTTCATCTAGAAGATAGAAACTGTGCTTAGACTTTGAGGAAGAATTGCAGAGTATGTCTTTCTAGGAGTTGTAACCCCCAAAACCACTTTTTCAAGCTCCAAGTTACATATGTAAATTCATCTCCATGGTACCATTCAAGGCCTTTTCAAACTATTTTTATCTGAGTATTTCAGTTCTCCTTCAGTTATAAGTGCCAGTGGGGATGAATGTGCCAGCCCCACCTCAGCCAACACCATTTTATGGCCCATCACACATTGAGGTGTGTATGAACATTTGCATTGCAGATTCAGCTTTGAAGCTATGTACGTCACATAACCTCAGATTCTGTTTAGCAGGGCTGAGTCTGGTCAGTGGCCCAGTGGGAACCATGTTGTGAATTCTCTGTTGTCTTGAAGAAAGATGGGAGATATGTGTATCCTTCTTTCTCTTCAGACATGCCCAGCACCTGATACCTAGGTTTCCCTTCTCCAAGATGAATTATAGCTGTGCTTTCAAGCTGAGATAAGGAGTGGGGAGGAAGGGGCCAGAGGGTGTCATTTGGAATTGTCTCCTTTGGCTTCAGCTTGTCCTTCTTATCTCACCTAATGACAGGGTGAGTGCCAATGTTTATTTGGCCATTCCCATTCACCAGCTGCTCCGGTACCATGTTGTTTTTCTTCCCAGATGGTTGCATGATGTTCCACGATAAAGCTGACACAAAAAAACAATGCAGAATTTGTCTGGGCTTCAGCAAGCATGTGAAAAACATCTGATCTATCTCAAAACTGGCCAAGTTACCTGATCTCAATGCCAAAGTGATTATAAAATGATTTGAACAGAGAGCCTGGGAAGAAAAGCCCCTGCCAAATTGATCAGAGATGATTCTGAAGAGATATCAAAATGAAATGGAATAAAACAAAAAGTATTGTTGGTCCAATCCTGGCTCAGTGAAAAATCAATTGTTGCAAACTGGAAAACCCTATGAACTTCAGTATAGCCACAATCTTGTTAAGTATGGTGTGGAAGTTTATTGCTGTGCTTAAAAAGATAAAATTGGGAAAAGGTGACATTTTTAAAGATTGTACTTTCTTCTGGGGTCAGTTCTAAAACAAATGTAAAAGTAAATTAAGAACAAGTAAGATCCCACAGTCATTGGTCAAAATGATTCATCATATTCGCACGCAATGATTGAGTGAAAGAATATCCCATCCTATCATGCTGACTTTAATTGGAGAAGAAAATATTTATAGGTTGATCTAAAGGTAAAACCTCTCTGTCAACACAATTCCTTGGGTGTAAGGGAACTTTTTCTGTTGAAGCTAGTGGGGCTTTTCAGTAGTTGTGGAAAGGACTACACTGTTAATCCTTGAAAGCAGGTAAAACTATTAGTTATGAGAAAATGGCTTCTCAGTCTTGTAACAAGGCTAACTATCAGCCTATTTTAAAAATACTTTATAATTCTATTTTGGATCCACAGGGATATGCAAGCAGGAATCCCCCCATACTAAATTGTTAATTTATATTATAGGCTATATTTACATTATATAATTTTAATACACACACACACACCCACACATTATTTATTTATTTATTTATTTCGCAGATTTCTATGCCACATTTCTCCAGAGCAGACACAAGGTGGCTCACATCATCTTAAAAAATATACATAGTAACATAAAATCATTAACTACAAACCAATAATAAAAGTTCCAAGAATGCTCCTTAGCAACTTCTGTGTTACCTATACATACAATAAAAGTGAAAATCTGTATGTGTGTATGTGGCAGAGGTGTCCACTTACACCAGTGGTTCTCAACCTGTGGGTTCCCAGGTGTTTTGGCCTACAGCTCCCAGAAATCCCAGCCAGTTTACCAACTGATAGGATTTATGGGAGTTGAAGGCCAAAAACATCTGAGGACCCCAGGTTGAGAACCACTGACTAACACAGACACCCTCTGTTCTCCACAAACAGCTGTAGTTCCAAGTGCTGAGAAGCCTCCAAAGGCACTCCCTCCACTGACATTGCAAGTTATAGCAAGCGCCATGAACATGTAGCCCAAACCCTACCAATGTCCTCCCCAAACACTACAGCCCACTACCCAAGGAATGCTTTCATTCGGGGACAATTTCATCCTAGATTTTACATGTTTCCTCCACCCCAGGCAGGCACCCCAGGGTTCATGACTCCACCCACTGCCTCTCCCTTAACCTTTTCCTACTTTTTTCAACTCTGTCTGCATAACAGAACTGAGCGGCAACTGAACATACTGGAGGAGTTTGGGGGATTGACTCCACATGATGGAAGTTGTAGTTCACCCTGCATTAAGTCAAAGCACTGTGACCCCCACTACAATGGAGCTGGACCACATTTGACACACAGAACCCCCATGACCAAAGAAAAATACTGGAGAGGTTTGGAGGTAATTCACCTTGATTTATAGCTATTTTAGGTAGTGGGATTTATAGTTCACCTGCAATCAAAAGAGCACTATGGACACCACCAATGATGGACCTGGAACTAACTTAGCACACAGAACCTCCATGACCAACAAAAAAAAAAGCAAGAGAGCTTTGGGGGAAATTCACCTTCATTTATAGGAATTATAGTTCACCTATATCCAGAGAACACTGGGAACACAAACAACAATGGATCTGCACCAGATTTGACACACATACCCAATCTGCCCAGATTTGGTGGATTTGAGGTGGAATTGACCTTGACATTTGTTAGTTATAGGCACTGGGATTTACAGTTCAAAGAGTACTCCAGACCCAACCGATGATGGACCGGGACCAAGCTTGGCACAGAGAAGCCCCATGATCAACTGAACATACTGCAGGGGTTTCTGGGAATTAACCTTGATTTTGGGAGTTGCAGTTCACCTGCATCCAGACAAACAGTTACCCCACCGACAATGGACTGAGACCAAACTTGGCACAGAGAAGCCTCATGACCAACCAAACATATTATAAGGGTTTCTGGGAATTGACCTTGATTTTGGGAGTTGTAGTTCACACTTATCCAGAGAGACCTGAACCCAGCCAACAAACAACCCAGCAGTCACATGCCCTTTTCAAATAACCTGGGCACTGCCAGGTCCCCAAGCTAGTAAACAATAAAAGTTAAATTCAGTCTAAAACTCCGCGTAGGTTTGGATGAGAGTGAACTAGAAAATAGCTTAACTTAGACAACTGCTAACATTCAAAAGGTGGATCACAGAACCAGGATTCTACTTGTGTTAGATCTTAGTCATGTTTCTATGTTAATGGTTATGCCTTTTTTTTTTTTGATTTGGCCCAATAAAGGCTTTTCCACAATAACTGCAGTTCTGGCACAATACCAATAGAGGGCACTCAAAACTCTCAGAATAGATTACAACAACCTGCTACTGTACTTGGATTACTTTTCAACCAGTTTTTAGCAATTCAAAGTACACCAGTGAGTGGGATAATGTAAGGCCTGTTCCTAGACAATGGACTTTGCAGACTAACAAGTGAATATATACATTTAGGTGGAAAATTACATTGTAAAATGACAGTGTATTAAAAAAAAATGTTACAGACAGTATGTATCAAGACAAGGGATGAAAAGCCAGGCTTGAAAATCGGGATTGGGTGTGTATCTATATCACTTAACATTCGCTGTTATTTTTGAAAATGAATTGTTCTTGCTTTTTTACTCAACACACAACCTGTTAGTAACCTGGAAACATTTTCCAGCGTGGCTGTGTTGGCCATGCAGCAAAAGAAAACAAAAAAACAAAAGAGTGATATCCACAAGCATGTGACAACTTCAACAGAAAGGAGGAAACCATGAAAATGAACAAAATCTGGCTACCAGTATTAAAAAAAACTCTAAAATCAAAACAGTAGATGGGAACCAACACTCTGAGGGCAGAGGAGCCCCAAGGAAGGCTAATGACTGAACAAAGGATGCCCCCCAGGCAAGAGACAAACCTTTCCAATGTGAATTAGAGTGATTAACTGAAATATTAATGCTGGCTTCCTACTGACAAGGACTCTTGCCACACCCTGGACTCTCCACAGATATATATGTATTTCCTTTCCTTGCCTAGTTTATCCATGCCTCACACCTCTGAGGATGCCTGCCATAGATGTGGGCGAAACGTCAGGAGAGAATACTTCTGAAACATGGCCACACAGCCCGAAAGACATACAACATCCCAGTGATATCTTTATTGACCAAATGGATTTCCTGATGGCGCAGTGGGTTAAACCCTTGTGCCAGAAGGACTGCTGACTTGAAACGTCCTTGTAGACGGCCAATTCTCTCACATCAGAAGCAACTTGCAGTTTCTCAAATCGCTCCTGATATGAAAAAAAAAATGTCCAAATGCACAAAATACAAGATGCAAACCTTTCATGCTCTACTGGCTCCTTCATCAGGCAAAATGTGGTAAAAATAAAAACGTGATGGTGCTGTAGTCACAGACTTCCATTTTGTCTTAGCTGTTTATGTTTGAGCAATATTTTTAAAAATTACATTTGCCAGACATATACCTGCCAAAATAACCTGATATTCCAGTAGATTTCTTTGGTGGATCATCTATTCAAATTGCATTAATTTGTTGAGAAAAAGAAAAGAAAAGGATATACCGTTATGCTACTTTTGTATTGACACAAGTCTTTATGGACACAGATCTTTCTGGACTCCAGAGTAAGGTCATTGAGCTTAATGGCACTTACACCCGAGTAGGCATTCATTGGACTGTGTTATACATCTTGTGGTTTCTGTGTGAGTAGCACATGTGTGTAACTTTATTTACCTGAAACTATGGGGACTTTAGACTAGTCTGGCTAGAATATGAGCCTCTAATATATTTTGGAACAGAAGCTTATTTAAGTTCATTTCATGTTTTGCCTTGACTTTCAGTTTTGGAGGAAAGGTGGGATATAAATAAAGATATTCTACCTTCTTGGCAGAAGAAAATAAGGTGCCAGATGGGTGTCATGTATGTATATATATATATGGAATGTATATGCCACCACTCAGCCCACTAGAGCCTTCAATGTAAAATGATGGACAGCAAATAAAAAACATTAAATATATGATAAAAACTTGTACAACAAACTCCTTAAAAGCAATTTGAAACCAAATAATTGAAACAGCATATAACTTCCAAGGATCAAAATTGTGAGAGACCCAGGGCTCAAAAAGTCAAAGCACAACCTAATTTTGCTTAGTCGTAATTATTTGTCCCCCCTCCCCTCTCCTAATTTGTATTTAAGATGGGATAACTCTGTGTTTTATCTCAAATTACATGAAGTTTGAGAATGCTTTTGAATTTCACTGAAAGTCTAAAGCAGCACCACACTTTGGGGTTGGCAAATTGGTCTGCTGTCCACATGGGCCAATGTCGTTCTCCCCATCTCCTGTGCTTTGCAGCATAAGAAAATGTGATGGATTGGGGTCCTGTTGTTGCTGTTGCAGTGTCAGCTGGCAGGTGAACTCTGGAGAGCTCCTGGCCATTGCCAATCACCTTTAATGACATCAATGTGATGGCCAGGTCTCCTGAACCTTCTAGCCAGTCACTGCAATGACAGAGACAACAGGCCAGGTAAGGTTGACTATCCTGTGGAACTGAACTGATTTTGGCCTAACTGAACTATCTGAATTTTGCTCCTGCCGCAAATTGGGGGTGGAGCATCTGGACAGCTCTGTCAAATTAAGGCCTGGTTTGATGCTCTGGCCTGGCTCTGGATTTTGGAGGAGATGGATGAGCATAGGAATTTAAATGAGATCTTAGTCTCTGATTTCAAGTCCAACACTTAAACCAATACACTGTGATGACTCATATTGATCAAGAGAGCTATGTGCATTATTGGATGGTCCTTGGGGATGAGCATGGGAATTTTCACAATGAAATTGTGCATGTCAGAATATTACAACTGTCCTTTCACCATATAACAAAATCAACCCTTCCAGTTAAAAGAATTAGGAAGACCTGCGGCACAATTCTCTTAAAAAGTCTCCTTGCTCAAGTGAAAATTATAAGAGCTACATAAGTACATTTTCACTTGAGCAAGGAGACTTTTTAAGAGAATTGCTCAAGAGAAAAAATTTAAGAGCTACATAAGTACATGGGGCCCCTGGTGGCACAGTGCGTTAAAGCGCTGAGCTGCTGAACTTGCAGACCAAAAGTTCCCAGGTTCAAATCTTGGGAGCAGAATGAGTGCCCACTATTAGCCCCAGCTCCTGCCAACCTAGCAGTTCGAAAACATGCAAATGTGAGTAGATAAATAGGTACCGCTTCAGCAGGAAGGTAACGGCACTCCATGCAGTCATGCCAGTCACATGACCTGGAGATGTCTATGGACAATGCTGGCTCTTTGGCTTAGAAATGGAGATGAGCACCAACCCCCAGAGTCGGTCACGACTGGACTTAATGTCAGGGGAAACCTTTACCTTACATTTTACATAAGTACATAGCAGAACCTCTTGCACAATCTCTACCTAATTTATATGAGAATCAAAGATTTGCGAAGCTATGAAGTTTTCTGGTGGTCATCTAAATCAACAAGAATCTATTGCTCAACCATCCCTGACAAGTGGTCACCTAGCCTCTGAGTTTTCATGCAAATGAAATCCATTGGTTTGAATCCTATCCTTTAGAACAGTGGTTCTCAACCTGTGGGTCCCCAGGTGTTTTGGCTACAACTCCCAGAAATCTCAGCCAGTTTACCAGCTGTTAGGATTTCTGGTAGTTGAAGGCCAAAACATCTGGGGACCCACAGGTTGAGAACCAGTGCTTTCGAACTTCAAAATACCAAGTTCAACTTTCACATGGTTGCCCTTCAGGTATCAAAAATAGTTACTACTTCACCGGACTCTTCTCTTCTCCAGGCTAGGCACAGCCTGGTCTATGCACTGCTCCTCTTAGGGCTTAACTGTTCTGGCGGCTGTCCTTGGACATATTATATTTCAGTTGAACTGAACTATGCCATATTTCAATGGACATATTTCAAGATAAACCAGAAAAATTCTGAAACTGGTTATGACACTTGTAACTTTGTCCCTACTGCACTTGTAGGAAAGGTCTGCATTCTGCAATATCCAATTGTTCTAATACTGTTGCTAGGAATGTTTTTTTAATATCCAGTTTTGAAAATATCCCCAAAGCAACATCTCATTGCTGCAAGAAACCCTCAAGTTTAATATAAGAGAGGAAATTTGGTGACAGACTGGTAAAGCATTAATGAGATTTCGTTTTCTGACAGATGTAAATGGATCCCTCTAATCCTATCCTTTCAGGTCTTTGCCGATGAGTGTTAATAATTAGTGGTTGTGTCCCCCTTTTCCTCCTTATGAAACTGTATTCTTCACACACCCATACTCTTTTTTTTCTTTTTGTTTTCTCAAAGTACCAGCCTCCCTGACAGCCTGCCTTTGTTCTTCTGTTTATAAATAATTTATAACACAGAAATTCATCTTCTTAGTCCTAAAAAATAAACTAATGGGTGAACATAAAATACTGCCAGGAGCAGCTCTATCTTTAAGCATTAGGGAAAAGAACTTCAGACTTAACAAACCAAGTGAGGAGGAACAAAAGCAACATGGATCCTAGGTAAGAAACTAAGTAGGGATTTTTGGCCCACAGTTGTCTGCAAAGTGAGTTTGGATTAAGCATTAGACTAGAGGTGGAAATCAGGTTGCCTTCCAGATGTTGTTGCGCTGCAGCTTCTAGTATTCTTCACTATTAGCTGTGATGCCTGAGGAGTTGCATGATGGGAGTTTTCTATAGAAAAAAGGTTATGGAATGGGGCACCTGGTCACTTTGGAAACTAATTATTGCAATGAGTTCTTGATCAACATGACATCCTAATTTCACACGTTTTGTCCCTGTCAGCTTTTCAAGACTCTATAACAGTTGTTCTCAACCCGTAGGTCCCCAGGTGTTTTGGCCTACAACTTCCAGAAATCTCAGCCAGTTTACCAGCTGTTAGGATTTCTTGGAGTTGAAGGCCAAAACAACTTGGGACCCACAGGTTGAGAACCACTGCTCTATAGCGCCGTCTATAGAACACTGAATAGAGGCTCTCAATGAGAAAATACTATTCAGCAGAAGGAAAATGAGCAAACGTATCTACAATCCATTGGGGAATGTGAGAGATAGTAGTGAATCTTACAAACAGAGCAGTTAGTGTTTGCAGGCAAACAACAACAACATTTATTTCTTATGTTATGTCCCTGCATATCAAGGTGGGGAATCAACACAAGAACACATCATACCATATCAATCAAAATAGCTTATATAACCAATATATATTAACATTCATTAATGCATATTTTAAATCCATAGTAAAATAATCTGGATAGGCCTGCCATTACTGCTGATTTAAACTCAGATAGCATCTCAAGTCAATTAATCTCTTCTGATAGATCATTCCATAGTCTGGGTTGCAGAAGAAAGTGTTCTCTGGGTAACAGTCAGTCCTAATGTGCTAGTAACCAGTCAAGCTGCCATGTTTTGAACTAATTAGAATTTTTGAAGTTAGTACACAGGTACAGTGCAATTGCAGAAATCAGGCCTTGCTTTACCATTTTAGGTCCTCCAATTCTAGAAACAACTAGTCCTAATCACATCATCACCCACGCATAGTGCCTAGCAGAGAAATAATGCAGGCTTGATTAAAATATGAAGAAAGCTTGCCCATAAATATTAGAGGTATCATTTTATGTCATGGTGAGAGATTCTGTAAATGAGTTCTTCCAACATGAAATGGAAGAAAAGTTCAGACCAACTAATGCAGGAAGAAGGAGGCCAAGACCCACAAACAGAAAAAGAAATGATTACATTGCTGTGCTTGAACAAACAATTACTGAATGGAGGCATGATATGGTGGCTTCTTCTAATATCTCTGAGGAACTTTTTGAGCATTTGCCTAAGAATTTTCAACAACGTTAGACTGGAATCATCTTTTCTTTCTCCTTCTCCCTCTGAATGACCTGTATATTACAGAGTTAATCATAGTTAACTGTGGTTATGCCCGGTTATCAAAGCGTTCTTAGGAGGGCAAAACTGAAGAAATGTGGATAGTTTAATTGAAAAACTAACATGCTTTGGCTGTATCAAAAATCAATAGAAGCTTTATTTTGGAAATAAAAAGCGAATGAGCAAGACCACCACATATCAGACCAAGGAAGAACTGAGGAAGAAAGGTCTGTTTGTTTCATAAAGGGAATACTCGTGATTTTAACCTTCTTCTGTGGCTTTTCCTAGGAGTGCATTAGGGGGCAGGGTGAACCTGAAATCTTAAGATTAAATTTGATTTATGTGAACCCATCCTGGAATAATATTCTTTAATCCATAATCACTGGTCCAGATTTTATTTCCCTGTAGGTCAGCACATGCCAAGAAAGAGTTGGCTCGAATGTCCTCATTTAAAGTATTGGAAATATATTCAGGCCTTAGATAAATAACCCTCCTAACAATGTTAATGCTGCCTGGCATGTAATTTAGATAGCAATCTTGGCACTTCCTTACCTCGCCTGTTCGGATTTTGCACTGGAGCAGAAATAACCTCTTATCTGCCAGGTGAAATGGGACACTGTAAAATGACATGAGTTATTTACTGACTTAACACAAAACAAGTATGTGATAATGCCACTGAAAATAAACACAGAGACAAGTATTCTTTCTGAGGCTTTTATGATCAGTGAGTAAAATTTGAAGATCCTTTATTTTACAATATATAAGAGAAGTGAAGGATTTTGGTATTTCTTCCAACCCATTTTATTTATGTGAAAGTTATATGCATCTTTAAATTCTTCACAAACTGCATACAATCAAATTGTGGAGATCATTGATCTAATGCTATTCCATGAATTTCACACTAAGTGTCATGAAATTCTGGATAGAGGACAGCCTGTTAACAGAGTATGAGAGTAGATAGGAGTGCAAAATTCATTGCATTTTCATTTTCCTACAAAAATACCACTTTCTACTTCTTGGGAAGGGCAATGTGATCAAATGAATCTTTTCTCAGAAACCAATACCTTTCCAAACCTTGTAATCTAGTTTGGTGAAGAAAAAAACACATGTGAAACCACAAATGTGTATGTTTCACTTTAGTTAATAGGAAATATGAAAGCATTCACATTAAAAATATATATAAACTGTATCTGTGTGCCTGGACATTAAGAAAAATGTAGATTGCCATGCCATTCTTCTCTTTACTCAGAGCATACCTCTTGCACTCCAACCTTGATATTTCTATCTTGGATGAGTTCAGTTAGGGCACTGCAGTGTATGGATCCTGCATCAGCTTAAGGGGGCTCCCTAAATCAAGGGTGGCCAACAGCTAGGGGTTAGTTGTTCCCAATCCCACTGGGATCATGGAGGTCATCCCCTCCCACTGTCATCCTCCAACACACACACACACACACACACACACACACACACGAGCTTTGAAAAGGTGATAAGGACAAAATGTCTGAAAAAATGTGGCGAAGTGGGAAGTGCCATCAATCCCAAAGGTTTTGGGTTGCTATTGGCTATTTGGAGGTCAACATTCAATTTCCAGTGGCCCTCACTTTGTCTGCACTTGGCTCATGTGATTTCCAGGATCCATTTCAATGTTATGGCTCTGTCCACTGAAGGACACTGTACAATTACTAGTCCAATCTACTGGTGTTGCATTGGCCTTTGTTTATTTGCTGCTACACACATCTCTCTAAAAACTTGAAAATGTAACCAACATATTCTGGATACCAACAATGTGCTTGATACAGCAATCTTTTCTCCCTGTGGCAACACAATCCCAATGTACTGTGACTAGGGCTCAGCTCAATTTCTTTACAATTTTTGTGACTTCTTCTTACAGAGAAACCGTTTAGGCTGAATGGGGAAATTAGTAAACTCCAAAGAAACCCAGGTCCTATGAAGAGCCGAAATAAACATGCAAGGAGTAGACTAGAGTGAACATCTTACTTCCCAAGTTTATACTTCTTTTGAGCATCAAACAAAGCAGTTGAGTGATCCCTGGATTATTTTTATCTCACTGAAGATTTGAGTATCATATTATTCTGGGAATATCCTTGGCAAAACTGATTTCTAATAACAAGTTTTCCCAAACCTGATGTCCCTCAAATGTGTTGGACTTTGACTCCCATCATTCCCAGGCAGCATGACCACAGGCCTTATGAGCTGGGAATGATGGAAATAAAGGCTCAGTTTATTTTGCAAGGGGCATGAGGTTAAGCAGTAGATTCAGTAGCTGATTCAGATACTCAATTTACCGATGTGTAAGAACCGGCAAGAAAGTAGTTTCTGGCTGAGATGCCTTTGAATACTTTGTCATTTTGTCAAATACAAGATTTTCCAGAAAATTAGGATCCTTTCCCATCTCTCAGGAGGCAGAGCATTTCAGTGACCTGTCACCCACACCAAAAAGATCTTCCAAAGGTTGTTTGTACTTCAGTTGCCAAGCTAAAGTGGTTGTCTGAAGTTATCTGAAGTTTTTTTTAAAGTATATTCTATGTGTACAATTGCTATCATCATTTCAAAAGAGATGGTGCAGGCTTGGAACAATTTTTAAAACAATTTCACCTGAGAATGCAATAGTATGAAATGTCAGACAGAGGGAAAAGCACCTAGAGGGTTTTTTTTATTTTTACATTGTGACACGTCATAAGAAAATGAAGGGAGATGTGATCCTGCTAGTTACTGTGTGTGCAGCATCTGTGTAATTCTTCATGGCAGTTTCCATCATACATTTCACAGTGAAATAATAATAATAATAATAAAGATTCTGAGTAAATGATGGGTGAATACAAGAATAAATTGTGGATTACGACAAAGGCACTTTCTCTTTGTTTAACATATAAATCAGGAGTACTTATGATTTGGTATTAATTAAAATAATGTATTTGCTTTCTTTCGACAGCTATGTCAGCCTCATTAAAAACTGAGTGCTAAATCTTCATTAGAGATTTGTAGTAAAATGTTTCTGTGAAATATGAATTGAAATTCTACTTGTTGCTGGATATATTAAGAGAAGTGGCAGCATAAAAGCAGCTTTTACTAAAACCTGCTGGCCTAAGGTTGTAATGGCAGATTAGTATCCTGGTAAATGACTGAAGACACCACCAACAAGTCTCAAGAATTGGATTGAATTGTATCCTAATTTAAATTTTCACAGGAACGGTTAAAGTAAACTAATCAAGTTTACTTCAAGATGTTCTTAAGTCTGTTTCATTGAAACCAGAGGTTAGAGGAATTATTTTTATGACTAGAATTTTCTAATTTCCCCAACTAGTGTGCTGGCCACATCAGAGGCAGGATTCAAAGAACTGTAGTCCAAAAATAGATTTTTTTTCCAAACCATGGTTAAAATGAATGCATTTTAACTTGCTTGATTTGGTTGGGATGTGCTTCCTATTTTTCAAAAGAAGGATGTCACTTAGGGCCCTTCCAGACAGGCCCTATATCCCAGGATCTGATCCCAGTTTTTCTGCATTAAACTGGATTATATGAGTTCACGCTGCCAGATAATCTGGGATAAACTGAAAACCTGGGATCAGATCCTGGGATATAGGGCCTGTCTGGAAGGGCCCTAAGTGACAATTCATTGGAGAATATAACCTTTTCTGTATGGACGTATTTTCTTCATTGTCATGACACCTGCATTGGGTAGGAAGGCTTTACTATGTCATGCTGTCAGTGAGGAAATCTGAAAAAAAAAGAGTTTTAGTGTTAATTGCTTTCTTTCTTGAGAGAGAAAAAGATGGGATATAAATATTACTACTACCACTACTACTGCTACTACTGCTGCTGCTACTACTACTACTACTACTACTAATGTGTCCAAAATACTTTCAATAAATCAGGGTTATCTCCACTATTTTGTAGAATGAAGTCCTTTCTTCTGATGGAAAAGAGATAAGGGTAGTAGAATACAGTGACAAATACTGTAGTGCATGCCATGTGCTCTGCTCTTTACCACTCAACCTGGCTTGATATTTTTGTACCATTGCCAGCATTGAAGCAAGATTTGAATGCCAGTCTAGTTAAGAAGTGCCACCTTGTTTTTTATCTCAAGCAGCACAATGTCTTGGATTTTATCTTACTGACTCTATGGGTTTTACATAATTAATTACTTTTCAAGTGACTTGTGGGTATATAGGGATTTGAACCCAAACTCTTCAGCCAAAGTCCTGTAGAACAGCAACAGAGCTGTGTATAGCTATAGATGCACTCTCCTATGGTGTAGACCAGAATTCTCGCAAATTTTCCTCAGGACTAGCACAGAATTTCTGATGTATGATTTGAGTCAACGGATTATCTAGCAAGATCTCTACAACAATATAGAAAGTACAGGTGGCACTCTGCATTTGCAGGTTTATCTTTTTAAGATTTCCTTATTTGTAGATTTGAGTATTATGTTATCCCTAGGAATCCCTAGGAAGTTGACCATGGAGTCACACTGGAGGATGTAGAGATCTAAGTTCTTCAGAGATATTCCTAAAGAAATGTTTTCTAGGAATATCTCTTGAAGAACTTATATATTTCTAGAGAGGCGTTCTCTCAAGTTAAAAAAGTGCACCTTTTTATTTGTAGATTTTGCATGAGAATCCTGCATCCCTAACCGTTACGAAAGAAGAGAACCTACTGTACAAGTGAACAATTTTCCTTGACATGGTCAGCTGTTGTATAAAAAAAATTGTGACCTCCTTGTTCTTCTGATAGTGACAGCACCCACCCAATTAGAAGGAAAGAAAAGTAACCAGAATGATTTGAGCTGGAGCATGAAGCCTGCTTGAAATGACATCTTAAATATAAATCCAGTGATCATCTTTCAGATAGTTGTCACGGCTAAGATAGATCATAAATCTGTCTGCATATGAAAAAGCAATCAGATCTTATAATTATGTTTCACAGGGGGATTCGCCCCTCTTTTGGCAAAGGAGAATGAAGGATTTTCTCTCCTCTGTGTTTCTGCATCCAAAGGCCACACGATGGTGGTGTGGTGTCATTTTTATGTGTGTGGGGGTACGGCAGCAGTAGCAGCAGCAGCAACAATAACAGCAACAACAGGGAAAAAAGGGGGTTTTGTTTAATGAGCTTGAACTCACAAGCCTGCTCATCTAGTGAACTGTGACTTTTCAAATACCAACCTATTAATGTCAAAGGCAATACTGAAGGGAACAGTTCTGTTTGATTTAAAAAACACAGACAATGTGAAGTCCTGTATGCTCTAATATCTATCACCTATGTGGCTCCATTCATGCCTAATGCTTTATTCAAGCTAAGACCTAGTTTTTATATATCAGATTAATACATATCTTCGGCTTTGCACCTTTCTATTTTGATTTTTTTTATTATCAGGGCTCACCGGGGCCATTTCCATTCCCTTACTATAGCATCTGCAAGCAGGTGGATTAGAGATAACTCTCATTGTGCTTTGTTTTCTCCTGACACTGTCATTAATCATTCCTTAAGCCACACTTCAACTTATAGTAATCAGGACTGGCTGTTCCTGAGCTGCACAAGAATTGCCTTTCACAATGTAATGTGAAATTGGAAGCGAATGGCTGAAGCCACAACGCTTCTTCTGCATTCCCCATCTATCTCATCATTTAGGTATTTATCCATCTCTGGCTTGTACAGGGAGCATCTCTCTGCTTCCCATGAGGACGCAGATTGGAACAGAGGATCAGATTTGTTACCCAGGCTTTGGGCTTTGATTGTCCTCTTATAAGTTCAGGATTAAAGTGAAATTTCCCACAGGGCTATGCAGGATTTGCTCGCATTTAACTGTTTAACCTGGCGGTTTGTGAATGAGAATCCTGTGGTCAACAATTCCACAGGGAATATTATGGTAAGCCAGCTCTGAATGGCAGACATTTTGGTAAATTCCTGTAAAGACTGCCTCTGTTGATTCCAATTAAGGCTGCGCTTGATAGCCATTGTTTTTTTGTTTGTGGCGAATGGGACCCTAAAATAAAAGCACAGTTCCCTCTTTCATTAACTCTTGTGAAATATAGACATCAGCTTTAGCATAAATGCAGATGTCGAAAAGTTATACAAGTGTCCACCCAGCCTCCTTGATGTGGCTGTTAAAGTCATAATCCACAAACTGACCTTGAATCCAATCACAGCTTTCAGGCATATTCTCTAGCATGTCAGCCAAGTGTTTGGAAGACTGTAGCATTTATATTGTACATAGTATACTGTCCGAACAGCTAGACATTTTAAATGAGCTCTGCTTGATAGCTTTTAAAAAAAGAGAAATATAATGTGCTAGAAATGAGACTGTTAAATGTACAGACAAGAAGGAATCCCTCCCTTCCTACACTCCCCTAATGCTTCAGGATTCCTATAGAAAATACTGTTAATGCTCAGTTTTCTAAAGAACTGAAAGCAGGGTCAGAGGCTGGGTGAGTGGAAGAAATTTTAACCTGCGTTATCTTTTAGTTTTGAATTCATAACTATTTACAGAGAAGAGTTTATAATAAGTGGAGAGTATTTTGCTATCTCTGCCATTGAGTGTGCCTGTATTTCAACTAGGAAAAAAAACCATCTTAGTATGGAAGTGTTTATCAAATGCCCAGGAAGGCAGGGTTATTATATTTGCTTCTTCAAAAGAAAAGCACTGCACCGAAGTAACAAAAGTACATAATTTAACAACCAAAAAAACCAAAAACAAAAAAAAAAAAAACCCAACCCATCTCAAAAACATTTTGGTTTACAATGAGATCAACTCCCTTGGAATGAATTGTTTAAACTCAGTCCTAATCTCACTCTACCAAAGAAACTGTCTTGGGTCTTGTAAATGTGTGCTGCTTGTTTGTTCATTTTTAAAAATCTCAAATGAAATAAAAAACAAACAAACAAAACAAAATGAAAAAAAAACAAATTTGTGGCTGGATTTTCAAAATGAGTATCTCTGAGTTTTATCTTGAGATAAAGACAAGACCCATTTTACACATACACACATACAAGAGGACTGGAAAATGCAGTGAAAGAAAAGGGGCATGCATATGCTGTAGAAAACATTTATATCAATAAATATGATATGATTTTGGGAAAACTTATAGAATTAAATACCCCTTTCAATCGTGCTTAACATTAACTTTATTTATTTCCTTATTACAATGAATTGCTGAACAGACCCTGCAAAATCTGTGTCTCGAAAGATGAAGTGGCAAAACAGCCCTGATTTTGTAAATATATCACTCAAATTCATCTTTGCACTCTTAAGGGAATAAAAAGAAACACAAGTGTTCCCTATTTTATTTATGTTGAATATTCTTAGGCTTCCTATGAGTAAATTTTCTGCTGCAAGTAATGCTCCTGAAGCAACCTCTTCGTTGCCATTGTTTCAGTGTGAAATCATTTCCTCGGGAGATAATTAGAGTTGCTCCATTTATTACATTAAATGATTAGCGTGCACTTGAAATGATTCAGTATATTTTCCTTTATTGCTGATGACTCTTAAATAGAGGACTACTACATCCTTAACAGAGAAATTCAGTTTTGTTTCCATCACTCTGGCTGTCTGCGGTAAAAGCAAGAGAGATTTTCTTTGTAAATATAAGCCAGGTGTGCTGCGGACTGTATATATTTTTTGTCTAAAGAGCTCCTTGTGTGTTTCAGCATTCCACCTGGTACAACAAAGAGGGCAGTAATGTCAGGTGATAGCAAAACAAGCCCTTTAAGTGACAGGACTTTCTCTGATGGGTTTCCATCCTGAAGTTTTTGAATAAAAAAGCAAGAGAATGTGGAATTAATAAAGCAGCCCCTTGACAGGTTGCTGTGGAGTGTGGATTGTGTGTGACTCTTCCAGAACTGGGGATATGTGCTTGATTGCAGAGCCGACTTACAAATCTTCAAGAGAGCCTCGAGTGGTATCTGATTCTGCAATATCCTCTTCCAGTTTTTACAACAACTATGGGGTGACAACAGCCATGTTTACATTTTAGAGCATTAAAGTGCACTTGTTATTGGTTATTCATAGAGCTGGTCATATGGAACTTTAGACTTTTACTGCTACTTATAAAGTGAATTGAAATATATGCTTAAATGATCAACTGTCTCCAATGTGAGACAGAAGCAGAAAAGCACGAACTCCTTTTGCATTTACATTTTTTGTCTATGATATATCAGAAACCCCAGCTTGGGAAAACCCTTTGTTTGGCTTACAGCTACCAGAATCCCTTAGCCAAAATAGCCAAAGACTATGCCAGTTGGAGATTTGCGGGATTCTGGTCCAAAGGCAGGACTTTTCAAAGATTTTTCTGAACCACTGGCTGGATCTACACTGCCAAATAATGCAGTTTGTACTACACTGAACTGTATTACAGAAGAGTCTCACTTATCCAAAACTTGCTTATCCAAGGTTCTGGATTATCCAAGGCATTTTTGTAGTAAATGTTTTCAATATATCATGATAATTTGGTGCTAAATTTGTAAATACAGTAATTACAACATAACATTACTGAGTATTAAACTACTTTTTCTGTCAAATTTGTTGTATAACAGGAGGTTTTGGTGCTTAATTTGTAAAATCATAACCTAATTTGATGTTTAATAGGCTTTTCCTTAATCCCTCCTTATTATCCAAGATATTCGCTTTTCCAAGGGTCTGCTGGCCCGTTTAGCTTGGATAAGTGAGACTCTACTGTATATAGGTTGGTAACAACAGCTTTTTCCAATTGTATATTCATATCAAATTGATATTTGAAATAATTTTAAAGATTTTTTTTGGTAGAAATTGTTAAACATATTATTGTTTTGAGTGAGAGGGTTCTGGTAGTCAGAAAGTAATCAATAAATACATTTAATTAATGTAATTAATAATTAATACAATTAAAATTTCAAATTAAAACTGAGGGCATCTGATTCGTGTCAATGAAATACTTTTCAATATTTGTTCATTACTGCCACAAGGTTCCAGGTAGTCATCAATAATTTTTGGAAAGTGGATTGTGCAATAGGTATTTTGTAGTTTCAATAACAAACTTCTTTTTCAAAATCGTTCTTTTGGTTAGATATACCACTATGTTGAAGTCTTAACAACATTGCATTAGTCAATCTATTTCTATTACTTACGATGTTCAACTGTGTTTACTTTAATTAACAAATGATCATCATTATGGAAGGGATCAGGCACTGTGATGCTCTCTATCTAAACAGGATAGAGCTTGTACAATTCAAAAAGATTGGGAAATCCAGGAAAATACAGAAGGACAGGGAAGTCACTGGGATAGTATGATTCTAAGCATAGAAGTAATTTTTCTCCTGACTAAATTGCTTAGGGTTTAGGTTTCAGATTATTTAAAGTTTATTTTGTAATGGAAGCTGAGCATATAGCTATAGAATGCATATGAGATATATAATGTATGATGTTTTTCTTACATTGAGAATTTCATTTTATAAAAAAATTATTTGCACAACAAACTGATATATATATATATATATATATATATATATATACACACACATATGCAATGTATTTTATTGTGCTATATTTTAATTCTGTTTCACTGGGCCTGGTCCCCATGTAAGCCTCCCCGTTTACAACTGTTTACAAATGTTTACAACATTTATACCCCGCCCTTCTCACCCGAGGGGACTCAGGGCGGCTTACAAAAATTGGCAAAATTTAATGCCCAAAAATGCAATCATAATAATAATAATAATAATAAATAATAAATTTATTCTTATATCCCGCCCCATCTCCCCGAGGGGACTCGGGGCGGCTCACAACAATAATAAAAACAGTGACAAATTACACATTGTAAAATCAAACATGAAAAGCAGTCATACAATCAATACATACATCACATGTTAAAAACAAGGAGATAAAACAGTTCTAGGCCGAAATAGAGGGCTTCTGTAGCTTCGTGGCAGAAGTATTCAGCAAGGTATCAATAATCATGGCAGAACACTCTCTAATTAAATTAAATGGGCAGACAAATCAACCCCCAAAAATTAGTCGTCGAAGGCCCTCTGGAAAAGCCAGGTTTTAAGGCTTTTTCGAAAGGCAAGGAGGGTGGGGGCCTGTCTAATCTCCCTCGGGAGTGAGTTCCAGAGGCGGGGGGCCACAGCGGAGAAGGCCCTCTCTCTCGTCCCCACCAGCCGCAACTGCGAACAACACATACAGATCCATTAATAACATTGTTAAAACACACTATAAAAACCTTAAAAACGTATATTATTATTATTATTATTATTATTATTATTATTATTATTATTATTATTATTAATATTATTACTATTATTGAAAACCAGTTTTGTATAGAGTAGTGTATAGTTTACATAATGATGGCTATTATGGAAGGGATTTATTTTACAAAACACATTTTTTGTGCAGACAATTTTTTCACAATAAAAATATGAAATACAAAGCTTATAAATTCTCAAAATACATAGCATAGTTAAACTGCATAGTAGATGAGTGGTAAAGCTTGGGCCAAATTTCCTTTCTAAGCAAATTGCAAACTGTACAGCTAAAATAGAGATATTTAGGGTAGTCCAGAACAGAGCCAGTTTGTGGTCCGTTTTAGCCATTTGAATACTCCTTATGCTTGGGATCGAAGTGTTTTAGATTTTTGAATACGTCTGTATACGTAATGAGATATCTTGGAGATGAGACCCAAGTCTAAACACAAAGTCTATTTATATTTCATATGCAGCTTTTCCATATCACATGAGGATAATTTTATACGCTATTAAAAAAAATAATTTTGTGCATCAACACATTGTACATTGAACCCCCAGAAACAACAACAACAATAATAACAATAATTCTTTATTTATATCCCGCTTTAACACAATAAGGTGTTACTAAATGAGCCACCCATGTGGGCAGTTCAGGATTTTGGAATACTGGATAAGCGATGCTCAACCTGTACCAGTACTGAGATTGAGTTTTAATTTGTTTTAATATTTTAATGTTTATTTTAATGGAGCATCAAAAAGTGCCTCCCCCAGCTTTCCGTGTTATAATATTGAAGACTCAAGATAATGCTGACAGGAGTCTTCCTATTTCCTGAAAATTAGCTTAAGAAAAGTCTCACCAAGACCACATTCAAAGCAAACAATCAAACATTTAGCTTCAACAAAGTGCACAGCTCCTGATGCCGAACACGGGTGGACTTATGCATTTACATAAGGCCATAATTCTTAACCTTCTTGCTCTGGAGCAGCCCTATCAATGCAATTTCAGGTCTGTCACATAAGTGCTTTGCACAGGTGGAGCTTGCTCCTTATCACCCTAAATGGCACCACTCTGGCTGACTTTTTATGCAAAAGATCAGGCCCAGGAGTATAGGGATCAAGCCCTTCTCCCTTTAATCACAGCAGGTGGGCCCATTTGGTAGCCATCTTGTAATCGCTATGCATGCCTTAAATGCATTTTCCCTTAAAACTTACTCGAGCAACTTAAAAAGCAGTGCATGTCATTAAAATAACTGAGCTACTGTAGGCATATTATATTTAAAGAGTACCATAATGTTGTTTGTGTGTGACAGGCATTTTTCTGCATCACAATGCTGAAATTCTACACTGATGTCATGGCTTAAGTGACATGCTGGCAGAAGATGGGAGTCCTTAATGCATAAGGGGGTTTAAAGCTGTGCTTCTTTCTAAGTTGCAGAATATTTTTAATAGATTCATACCATCTTCTTTTAGTGAAAAAAAGTTATAACAATGCCAATAGTGGTGGTTTGAAAGGTTACAATGGCTGAACACCATCTCTCTCAAACATTTAAGTAAAAATACCTGGTAGAGAGCATTTCTATTATTCGCGAGAAATCATGCAATATAATGGCTTTTAGCACTTCTTTTGTAATAGCTTATTTAAATACTTGGGGCTGCAATTGAGATTCCGACTTTGTTCAGACTTCAGGGAAATACTTTTTTGTGTTGTTGTTGCAATTGATCACACTTACATTCTTCATTGTATTATAAATAGCCTTTGTGATTCATCGGAAGCCCCAGGCTAACAAGTGGATTGGCTGGCTCCCTAAAAGTTCTGTGCATATATATATATATATATATATATATATATATATATATGAAAATGGCCACATATTTTCACATTTCTAATTCATTGAAGTTTGTAAGCTTGAGGAACCAAGCTTACAAATGAGGCGAGCAGCTGTGTAATTTGTGGAATTTTATTTAGAGAAAATCTTGACAACTCATTTTGGGAATGCCCCTTGAACAATGGAAGTTGGTCCTCTTTTGCAATCCAGTGTTACTAACAGTCCAATCTTAAAGCCACTTAAATAGAAATGCCTGTATTGAGCAGCCTATTTGCTTTTCTGTGCAAAAGATGTAGGCAATATGGTACTTCACCAGCTGGCTCCTGTTATTTGAGTTGTGGGATATAAGGGGAAAGAGAAGTGGTCTCTCCTCTTCATGGGACCAATAGACCTCTAAGACCACTTCCAGACAGCACTTAGGTGCACATTTAAGTCCCCACATTTCCCCTCAAACCCTGTGCTTTCCTGGAGGGGTATGTAGATGCCCCCCAGTACCTTCCAGGAGGGCACCCAGACACACAAAACTCCCCCAAAGAAAGCCTGTAAAAATTAAAAGAACTTACCCAGCTGCCATTAAAGTACCCCCTGGTGCATCGAAATATGCGTCAGGAGATGGGGGTGGGTGGGTGGTGGGGTGGGGGGAGAGAAGTGACTTTCCTTCTAACCCCTCATATCCTGGCACATCATTTCTATGGACCAGGAGGATTCCAGAAGTAATTTAATAGTGGCTGGGAAAGTTCTTTTAATTTTTTTGGACTTCTTTTGAGAGTTTTGGGAACAAGTTTGGTTCCCTCTGGGTTTTCCACATTCATAGAGCCTGAAAAGCCCAAATGGGCAGTGTGGATTGGGCCCAGGGGTCACGTGACGGGGTCCCCAGGCCCAATTCACATTGGGCTCATACCTGGAAATCTGCCAGGTATCTAATTAATTCGGGACAAAGCTGGATTTTTTTTAGCTTAAGCATTATAAGCCATGTCTGGATGGGCCCCAAGATAGCGCAGAGGCAACAGCACACACAGCCTTTTCATAAAGAGCCACCCTCCATACGTTTCTATGCCCTTCACAAGGTCTGCTGTGTGGCTGCATTTGGGGATATGGGTTGATGCCATTTTCTGGCCTACTTCTCTCATGGGCAAAACATCTCTTATACAGAAAGCAGGTTTGCACACTAGTGCTCTACATGACAGAGCATGGGCAGGAACTATGCAGCCTTCCAGATATTGGTTCACTGCCACTCCCAGAAGCCCTAGTCAGCATAGACGATGCTAAGGGATGTGAGAGTTGCAATTCATCAAGATCTAGAGCAGTGGTACTCAACCTGGGGTCCCAGATGTTTTGGCCTTCAACTCCCAGAAATCCTAACAGCTGGCAAACTGGCTGGGATTTCTGGGAGTTGTAGGCCAAAAACATTTGGGGACCCCAGGTTGAGAACCACTAATCTAGAAGGAATCAATGCAAACTATCATGCACAAATTCATAGGATTAAATTCAACAAATATTTTAACCTTTCCCTGCAATCTCAAAGTCATTAATAAGATATTCTGCTCATGGTAGACCTCACTGAACTTGCCAAGAAAGGAGGGAGATTGAATCTTGACTGACAGATGAAAAAGTTTGCAACTGATGAGTGAGCATTTCCTGGAAGTGAGTTGGTCTTCCTTTAGCCCACTCATTCATGCTGTCCTGATTCTCTGATTCTGGACAATAGTCACTTTTAGTTCAGACAGAGATTCATTTGGATAACAATAGTATTGACTCCATCTGATGCCATCTTGTGACTGATGGCTTCTGAACCCCAATTTCTGTCTTTTGATTCCTCATTCTTGACTCTTGACTCTCACTGAATTACTGTACAGGATGCCTTCCATTGTCTGGATTTGTGTGTGTGAAGAAGCAGCCCTCGGTGCCACCTCCAGCTCGTATCTAATCTCTCATGTCATATCTTCATATTCTGTCTTGTTGAATATGTGCATCCACCCCTGCCAGGCACAGCTGACACAAAATTCATGCAGGCACAAGCATTGATGGTGTTGTGGCTACAGCTATTGTGATGCCAAGCCTGGGGAGGAGAGCAAAAAGCATGGGGTCATTCACATTATGGAATTATAAGCATTGTTATTCTGCTTTAACTCAGATAATTCCATCCTATGGAATCCTGGGATTTGCAGTTCATGTGGAGAGGCATTTAGAATACTCAGTTCCAGAGATCTGGTGCCTTGACAGACTGCAAATGCCAGGGTTACATAGGAAAGAATGATGGCAGTCAAGGTAGAATAGCAGTTCTATAATTGTGTAATGTGAATGGGCTCCTGATCATTACAGATACATGCACTTTAAATCAATTAGGCCTGTTCTTCCAGCTGTTATGAGATCCCATCTTAAGAACTTCCATACATTTTATCCCAATGATGCATACAATGGTTGTATCAGTAGCACACATAGTTGCACTGCAAGGTCTTTCAGGAAAAAAATTAAATCAATATATTATTATTATTTAAATGCAGTGGAAGTTGCAGTTGGAATCAGTTCTGAAAATTAGCTTCTAGGCTGTAATCTGTAACACTTTGCTTAATTCTGATGTTTAAGTCAATGGCAGAGCATGATTTTCATGTCTGATCAACTGACTAATGATTTACATTAAAAATGGCTGCAACTATTGAATACGAGCTGGTGTGATGTAGCTGCCACTGTGTGCCCATTACAAAATGTCTCTGCATTTTGAGCTGTTCATGGGATCTCCATTATATTTTATGCACAGCTGTCCATGTTAACTATTGGACTCAGGGATATGCAATCGAAAAAGCTACTTTTATTTTACAATTCCCAAACAACATTTTTAAGTAGTTCCAATAGAAATTTCACAGAATTATTTTGTATACTTGAATTTTTAATCTTTAATTCTTTTCCCCCCTCTCATTTGTTTTAAGGTTACATGGCTGCTTTTTACATCAACTGTTGTTCTCAAAATTGTTAAGCTATTATTATTATTTTATTATGACACAGCAAACAAGATAGATATGCTGGATTTCATATCACAAAATCACAAGTCGAACACTTCCCAAGTGTCTAGGACTGTGTGATGTATTTTCGGATGATGCGTGCAGATCCCAGTAGGGTGGTCTTTTGCAGTTGGCAAAATAATCTTTTGCAGATGATGATGATGATGATTATTATTATTATTATTATTCATGTATACCCTGCTTTATCTCCCCGAAGGGGACTCAAAGCGGCTTAACATAAAAGCATCAGCATAACCATTAGAATATCCAAATATACAAACATTAAAAAGGATTACATATAAACAGTATTTAAAAAATTCCCAGTTAAAAATCATTAAAACAAATGTAAACAAAATTTAACTTATAGTATTTGGTACCTTGTACTCAATTAGAAGGGCTGGCATATAAATGTTTTAAACAGACAAATCAAATAGATTGCATTCATTAGTCCATCGGAATAAGAAAAAGAAATTGTTAGGGAAATACTCTCGACTAAGGGCTTTATCCCACCCTGTCTACCTTCCATAAAGATCTAAAAATGTGGTTGTTCCTGTGCTTTTGATTAGGCAGTTCCCCAGATAATTTTGGCCCCTGCTATGGCTCAAAGTCTAGCCCTTGCACTTTACTACTGCTCCCTACCCAGAGATATAGTACTCTATCTCATATTGCCCTCCATTCCTAATTTTGTCATCTGGCTTCTTCACTTTATCCGTCAGCCCTGTCCTTGCAACTGATTTGCACTAGCCTGCCTGCCCGCCCCTCAGAAACTGTTTACTACTCAGACCATTGGTGGTTTGTTCGATGTGGTTTTATACTGTGCTATGTTCTGTGTTTTATATTGTTCTATTATGATGTTGTTTTATGAATTTTATTATATTATATTATATTTTAACTATGTTGATCGGGCTTGTCCCCGTGTAAGCTGCCCCGAGTCCCTTCGGGGAGATGGAGGTGGGATACAAAAATAAAATTATTTTATTATGACACAGCAAACAAGATAGATATGCTGGATTTCATTAATAATAATAATAATAATAATAATAATAATAATAATAATAATAATTTGATATTCCTGGAGTACAGTTGTGCAATTTTAGCATTCAAAACAGGAAAACAGCCACCTTGGGAATAATGAGGGTAGGGGGAGGGGAAAGGGGAAGAATCCTAACTCTAATCCTAACCCTTAATATTTTTATTTTTAGCCCAATTGTGCAATTTTAGCATTCAAAACAGGTAAACAGCCACCTTGGGAATAATGAGGGTAGGGGGAGGGGAAAGGAGGCAAATCCTATCCTGCTTCTGCCATATTATTGCCAGCATAGAAGTAGAAGGGACTCATTGCACTAAGATAGCTATGGCGAATGTAGCCAGGAAAGCACTTTAATGAAGTATAAAGGAGTGCCTCCCCTCTGCTTTCCCACCAATAGCTAGGCTCTGGAGAATCGTGGGGAAAGAGAAGTTCATAGCAGTATTTACATAGTGCTGTGTGCTAGCTGCAATGCTATTTACCTGCCTCGTATGATTGAATCCTAAAACAGATTTTATTACAGCAAGAACATTCAATGCATCTGTGCTGGTGTTCCCTACAGGGGAATGCACAACATGTGAACAAGAGCCATTGCCAAATATGACAAACTACAGTCCCTAGTGTACGTATATTGCTTGCACATCTCTCTAGACTGATGTGACATCTCCTTGTATTTCGGAGTCCAAAATATTCATTCTCCCATAAAATTGCACAAAACCAAGTGCTCTTTGGGGTACAAACAATCTAGAAAGCTGCACTTTAGACAAAGATGGTGTCTTTGAACTTTTCCCAGTTGCCATAGAGTTTTGTCATTGTAAATGGGATTAAAACATGGCATCGGTTCTATGTTATATTTCAAGGGAGTATATTATCCAGCGATTTTAGACCCCCCAAAGCAATATAACAGATCATTCCTTTTTAAAGGACATAAACTATATGTATTGTTTCTTTATTGAGCATACAAGGAGAGATTGCTTATCATCCTTAAAATCAAGAACACAACCTTGTGTGTAGCAAAAGGAGGTGCTTTGAGACACAATCTTTTCCAAAGTGTTATCAGTAGCCTTGTACTTAACTGGATTATTTACAACCATCTCTTTGTACAATCACACCTTGTGCCGTTAGCTGCAATAGAAAAAGAGAAGGAAGTAGCTAGCACTGAATAAAAATATGATATTTATTGTTACATTTATTTTGTTATAACCATATATCACACATCCTCAATTCAAGCACATAAAATAATACAATCATATCAAGATTGAAAATGTAATTCTAAACCAAGAGTTCCATTCTTTTTTATCCCCACTGCAGCTATGTCATTCAGGAGTCTAACAAACGGATTTCCTTCTAATGATTTGGTGTGAAACTCATTGGATTGCTAATTTGCAATTTTTCATTGTTACAGGGGAAATGTTTGGACTAAAATACTAAAAAAGAATTATTGCTTGCTCTCCTCTCTCTACCCCTACCCGATATCTGCTAGTTAAACACAACTCTCTTCTCTCAAAGCTCCGGCCCTAACTACACTTCTTTAAAACTATTCTCAGTTCCCATGATGACCCCTTCCTCCAAGAAATTCTGTTTGAGGTACAAGCTTATTATTGATGAACATTCAATGATTCCTAGTGAATTCATCCCAATGTGAGGTGAATTTGGGGTTAATACTGATAATGGTGAGGTGGTCTTTGCAAACATTGGCCTAAATCCAATTGCTAGCCCCAATTAGAGTAGACCTGTTGAACTCATTGTTGAATGTAAACCAACAATTAAGAAAATCCCAATGGGTCAATGGATCTAATCTATTTGGGGCTAGAAATTGGATTCAAGCTAACCCAGGGTCAAATAAAAAATCCATGATGAAATTAGTTTACATCTGACAAAATTATTGAACTATGCTGGAAATGAAGCTGGAACACAAAACTATGCTCTGCATTTTGTTTTCTCTTTTGAAAACCCAGTATTTCTTTTTCTAGAACTGCTACATTTATAATCAATTGAAGGGGGGTGGATGCAGAAGGGGGATTTGCAAAAGTCACTGAACCCATAACTTCATTTTGGAGGAGAAGAGGACAGCGTGCTTAAAAGGTGGAGCAAAAGTGCCTGAGATTACACTGTGTTTGCTTTTGGCTGACCCAAGAATGCTGCCTCTGTTTGCTGTCTGCTTTCTTATACATCCAGGGAAAAGCAACCCCCTTCCTCTGCTCTGTTCTTTCATAGGCTTAACAAGCTCTTCCATCGTTCATGCTTGTGCTTGTTGGAATCTGATTGCACATTCCAAGAGAACTGGGATGTATTTATATGATATTGGGTGAGACCTGTGTTGATTTTAATTTTGATGACATAAGTGGCTTAACCTCAAGGCACAGAACTTCTCTAAAATTCTTTGTGACATTGACCAGAGTAGAATGAAATGGGTAACAAGAACTATTTTTTGAAATAAAGCCTTATCTTTACAAGCATGCTTTACATATTGCTCTTGCCTAACCTCAGAGTTCTTGAACGGCTACGTTCAAACCAGTCCTTAATTAAAGACAAATAAGGGATTCTAAAATGACAGACTGTACATTCTGATGACAGTAGCCAATTGCTTCTCTTCATAGTTATAATGGTGAGACCCTGGCATAAATCTACCTCTTCAAAACCCTTGAGTGTCACTGTTTTAGTGAGAAATGTTTAACTTTGTGAATAAAGTTTTCAGAACGAAATCTAAAACTTCACTGTTTGGAAGGCAAATCTTGTCTTCAAGAGACCCACCTTCTTTAAGTGACACATCTAGGAACAATTTCTAATTATGTGTTCTAAATAAGTAGATCCAACTGTGAATATTCTCAATGAATTAACAATTTGCTGTACTGGAACAATTATATTCATCTTGTAAAAACTCACTTAACTGTCTACTTTATTCCAGCCAGAAGAACCATGTTTACTTTCTTGACTGTTCAGCTTGCAGCAGATAAATATGATTTTTATATACATTTTAGATATGCTTTCTGAAAACCAGTTAGATCTGTTTTAAAAGAATACACCCATGATCTTTAAAAGTAATATTCTTTATTACAACTCTTATTGTAGGAAAATCGATGGAAGCCCGAGTGGTGGGTGTATTGTTATGACACATCAAGTATTTGTAAATAATGTTCATCACTCTCTTAGCATATTTTAGCAAAGTAACAGCTCAGAAAAGTATAATTTATGACTAGGTATAAAGATGCACACACATATAGTTACATTATGAATATGTGCTACATGTTGCAGTGCCCATTACGACAGAAAGCAAAATATTGATTCTGAGCAATCCAGTTGAGAAAACAAATATTGTGCTTCAGGAGTTCCTCTAATCAATCTTAGATGTGCAGTCAAGGAAATGATTGGCACTCTTCCACTCATGGTTTGATCCAGTCCCAGCACAGAAATGTTGGCACTGCAGCCAGTTCCTAGTCTAGCTCCCAGAATCCCTCAGCCAACATGGCTGCTGACCATGCTTGCCAGGGGATTTTGGGGAGGATAGTCCAAAATAAAACATTTCGGTGCTCACACAGTTAGCTCACCTGATCCACACAAATTATTCAAACTGAAGTGCAAGAACAAGAGATGCATCCAAACTCTGCAATTCTTTTCCTTGGGATTCAGGATTACTACCACCTTCGACTGTATGTTTGGCTGAGACACTGTTGCTTCTTCAGCTTTATGTAGTGATTTTGTATACACACCTCTATATTTTACTATTATGGGTTTTAATTCCTTTTTTCTGCTCTGAGTGGTATGTAATCCATTATATGATTTATATGATTTCCCCCATAAAATGCATTCCTACAGCAATGCCACATTGGCTTGCTTCTGCTATCTTTGCAAAGCCCATGGAATGTCAAGGCAGTTCCAACGTAAGGGGCTTGCATTGTGTCTGCATAATTTTTCCAGGTTCCTGATGTGCTGATTTAAAGTCCACACAGTTCCCAGAAGAGAAGTGGTTCCAATATAAACTCCACGCTGATGTTCAGCTCCCTCCCATCACTGCAGATTAAGAATAACACAACATAGCATCTGTCCACAGGAATTTTAAAAGCAGCAAGAGATGTGTATCTAGGATTGTCCAGTGGAAAATGGGATAGAACTCCTGTACTATTAGGTGCAAAGGGATCTTGTAGCACATTTCAGACTGCGAGAAAAAGATTGGTAGCCTGAGATTCTGTAGACTTAACTGTTGAATAGAGAAAGAAATTTCAGAAGTTGTTGCTTCTCATTATGTCGTAAAAGTTACATGAGCCCTGTCCTTTTTTTTTTTTCACCTGGCAACTTTATTTTTGCCATCGTCAGTTCATAGAATCATAGAATTATAGAGTTGAAAGAGACCACATGGGCCATCCAGTCCAACACACTGCCAAGAAGCAGGAAATCACATTCAAAGCACCCCCGATAGATGGCCATCCAGTTGTATAAATTAGACTTCAACTCATTTTTAGTGTATGGAAAGGTAAAAATGAGCTTTTTGGTTCTTATTAGACTGAACCTACAATATTTGTCATTATTTAGTAGACAAAGCAGGTTATTATCTGAGCCAATTCTGATCAGGGCTCTACCATAAGGCAAAGTGAGTCAACTGCCTCATGCTTCAGGTGTTTGGTGGCACATTGATAGTTTCTCCTTCTTTAGTGAGCTGTGTGTAACAACTCAAAATTCACTTCTAGTTTCACTTATTACAGAGGAACAAACTTAGGGTTCCCATCAAGTGTATTCAACAGAAGACCAATTTTGTTTAATGCTGGATATCTCTCTGCTGTGGCAGTCATATATTGCACTCTGATTAAAATAGTATGTCTCTAAAAAGGGTATATGTACATCTGTAGGGATTTCTCCTTTGAAGCATTAAATCTAGAGTGTATCAACTTGCTTTATTGGTTATTTTAAAGACACAGCTAATCTACAGAAGAGCAAATATCTAAAACTAACACTATAAGGTGAGCAAACCAAAAAAATTATTTCAGTAGCTTACACTTGATCACAGTGTGTTTGTTTTCTACAACATTCTCTAAGGATGCGTATTTTCTTCTTCACTCACTGTAGTTGCTCATTCCTTGCACTCATATGTCTACATGCACACACACAGAGATATCTTTCTTTTCCTTTTTATTACATATATTCCTTTTTAAAAGGGGGAAAGGCATATATGCATTCTGAGGTGTTTTGATCCTTTCAGCAGGATAAAAAAACCTGAATTACTAGGCATACTAAAATACAAATTTGAGAGTAAACATTTTTGAAGGGAAACTCAGGTTTTTCATACTGCAAAGCATTTAGAAAAAAAGGAGAAAGTAATCAACTATTTCACTCAGCTTTTTCTTTTCATTTTGGTTGTGAAACATGGAAAGAAAATATATTTTGTAATTGGACTAATTGAATCAAAATGGTATCTTAAATGTTTTAAAGTGCAAAGACAAAACACTTGGTAGTTCAATGCTGTTATTTTGTTTTGCATGTGTCAATATAAAAAGAACATCAAGATGGTTTTACTTAGATTTTAAAATATTAAACAAAATGGAAACAGGAGCCTTGTTGGGAAAGTAAATTTAGGGATTTTAATCTGCTCTTTCAAAGGGTAAATAGCAAAGTGTGTGCTGTCTTAATTTTCACCCCAAACTTACAGACATCCTGCCTGGCAACGGTATGAAAAGAGTAAGGAGGGATACATTTTCCTATTCAATAATAAGCTATGGAAGTTGCATGGGGTAGAGTCTCTAGGAAATCCACTCTTTCTTTGAAAAAATGTCATTGGTGAGATAGGAGATTGGCACCACAATGAGCAAAATATAGTGAGGGCTGATACGCGTTGTCAGCTAGAATTTGGGTTAAGACACTGACTTTTGTCTGCATGGTGTCTGCACCTTCCAAAGAGGATGGAAGATGCAAAATGGCAAGTTTCCCTTTCTCTCTCTTTCTCTTTCTCTCTCTTTCTCTTTCTCTCTCTTTCTCTTCCTCTCCTGCTCTTTCTCCCTCCCTTTGGTTAATGTGGTCTATACAAGTGAATAATGCATAAGAAGATGTTCCCTTGATAATGTCACAATTATTCATTGTAGAGCCATAAACTCAAATATTCACATTAACAGTTAAGGTATTATTTTTCTTCTCTGAAATTAAGTGAGTGGCATCGGTGGTCATAAATGAGAGCATTCATCAAAGGCGCAGGCCGTGGCAGAGGATTAAGCGAATGCTGATGAAGTGTCCAGATTCCCATAACTTGGAATGGGGCTGCATTCAGCATTCCTTTATTATCCATCTGCCACATAACAAAAAGGCTCATATATTTAATGCAGGTTTGCCCTAGGCCACGTAATAGGATTAGGAATAATTTCTACAAATTTACAAAAACAAATCACATGGGAAGGCTTAGAATTTGCTAATAATTTCTCCATAGCTGGGAGATCAAAGGGAAGCAAGAGTCCGGAGCCAGGCAGTAGTTTGACCCTAGCCAAGGTTTCTTAATGAAAGGGTTAATCTTCTCAGAGGTGACCATAGAGGAGCAAATAGTGTGACCAAAGGCAGATTCAGGCCTCTAAAGTCTGGCAAGTATGACAGCAAGGAAACATTTACAGAATTCTGGTACATTTTCTGGTTGGGGAAATCAGATAAACTAAATTCACCAACTTCATTGAAAATGTGTTTAAACAATGGGAGAGGGATTGACAACAGTGATCTAATAGAGGATCAAAGCATTCAAAGTTGCTTTGGAAATAACAGCAATTGTGCTACATATCTGAAACTTTTTGCTGATTTCTCCAGGAAAGTTCACCTCCCCCTCCTCATGCCACTGAACATTTATCCAGTGAGGATGTTTATTTAATTCATTAAATGTCATCTAAACAGTTGTACTGATGTTCTTAAACAGTTTTTAAACTTGTGTTTACCCCCACTGCTTCCCTATACTGTGAGTAAGTAATAAAATGTTTCAGTTCCTTTATATGTATGAGTTCTTTCCCCATTGCATTTCATGTTGGCCACATAGAGAGGAGCTGGAAACAAGCTGGATTTTAAGGAGTGGGAGACTTTTCTTTTTTAAAGTATTATTTTTGATCCACCCTTTTCCATTATTAAATTACAAAGTTGGCAAACTCAACCATAGTGTAAGATGACCAAAACATGCATTTTAATTTTGTCTCATTTGTGGACTTAATGCCATTTGGGAAATGTAACACACTAGAACACTACGTTTTGTCTCTGAATAGCAGTCTTGTGACCGTTCCACCTCTTGGTCTATGACCTGTTCAAACAAGTCAAAACATCTAAACACATGCTCCATAGCTGTGATCTTTCCCCCCTTTTTTAACCTATTAGGCTACTCATCAAATAGAGGATTAAATATAGAAGCCTTCTAATGAAGGTGGTGAATAATTTAGTACAGCTGCACAAAAGCATTTGCCAGACATTTGAGGATGGGCGAAGATCCTATTTCCAGGCTGCCTGTCTTTCGGGGAGAATTTCCGATCAAAAGTCTAGATCAAGCTTAAGATAAACAAGGTATGCCTGAACCTTTTGTTTCACTGCATACTTTGATGGTAGGAAAGTCATGGTGAGGACTAAAGGAAGCATTTAGCCCTCTGACTTATAGTGTTCTCAAAATATTTCTGGCACACAGCATTCCTTTCCATCTTGCCTTGGGTCCTATATCGCTGGTTTCCTCAGAATGTATAGACATGGTTGGAAACTGGATGCTGTTGACCAGGAATGTTCCAAATAGCCCAAGGTGAAGTGGAAAAGCTTTTATTGAGCATGTTGACCCTTTGACACCCAGCTTAGTTCCTATTGCTCTAATGGGCATTTGCTTGGCAGAAAGCAACTGAGTTCACCAGGGCTGGCCCAATGCATTTGGCTATCTCAAGCACATTCAAGTTGAGGTGCATAGCATCCAAAGTTTAAAATGTTATTTTAGCATATGGCATAGATAATCCCATAAGTGCTTCCCCCTATCCCTGATGGGAAATGTACATAGACAACAAATTAAACACCTAGCAACACAGCCCTTTCACAACGCCTGAAATCTGCTACAGCATTTGCAGCTGTCTCACCCTGCCTCATAACGGATCAGCCCTGATGTGAAAAATGAGTGTATTTTTACTAGGTCTATTAGTATTTTGGGGCTTTTCTTTGAGAGAGAGAGAGAGAGAGAGAGAGAGAGAGAGAGAGAGAGAGAGAGACACTGAGACACTTTTGTCTGTATTCTAATGTTCTCTGTGCTTCTTGGCAGGGGGTTGAACTGGATGGCCCATGAGGTCTCTTCTAACTCTACTATTCTATGATTCTATGATTTCATGTTTTTCCTAGTCAACAGTAGAAAAAAAGTTAAAGCATTGAAATGCTGTCCAAAAGAACCTTGGACCCTTTTGTATTTATTTATTTATATCCCATCTTTCTCCTGACATGGGGACTCAAGGTGGTTTTCATACTGTACTATTTCATACTATACTATTATAGTATGATTAGGCAACATTACATGAAATCCTGGGATATGGAGTTCAAAGAGATTAGGTAGGATTCTCAGCCAAATATCTCTAGTACCTCAACAAACTATGTATAAGCCTCAAGGTAAAACAACTCAAAGCTGAGTTGTTTTATTAGTGTAATGTTGTTATTTCTAGTTACTTTTTAAAGTTAGATTTAAAGATCCTTTTAAGAACATTTTAGCAGGATTTTAAAAAGAGTTCTGAGGCTTTTTTCTTCTTATGCAGTTTGAACTACATTATGAGTTTCCACTGACCATATAGTGTAGTTATATGAGGGCATGAGAAAGATGGTTAATTTATCATAAGTTTTTGAAAGTTTGTCAAGAAAAAATATACAATTAAATCAAAAGAACATTTACTTAAATAAGAGTATAGTTTTCAGTGTTTTTCAGAAAGGTATAAGACAGATACAAACATTTGCGTGAGCTCCACTGGTTGGCAGTCTGGTACCGAGCAGAATTCAAAGTGCTGGCTTTAGCCTATAAGTCCCTAAACTGGCCCAGCTTACTTGTCCGAACGCATCTCCCTCTATGAGCCAGCTAGAACAATAAGAACTACTGAGGAGGCCCTGTTCTTGGTCCTGCCACCTTCGTAGGTGCTATTGGTGGGGACAACGGACAGGGCCTTCTTGGTGGTGGCCCCTCAGCTATGGAACTCCCTCTACAGAGAGATCGGCCCCCTCCTTCCTAGCTTTTAGGAAACACCTTAAGACCTGCTTATTTAAGAAGGCATTCAGTGAATGACATAAACATGGAAATATGGAAATAGTTAGATAACCTTGGGATTGTTGCAAGGCCTAAACATTGTATGTATTGTGTCTGATTGTTGTTTTATAGTTTTATAATTCTAATGGTTTAAATCTGTTTTTATTGTTGTTGTTTTGATATGTGATGTTTTAGTAAGTAAAGTAAAGTTTTCTACATGTAAAACATTGAATTTTGCCATTGATTATGTTGGGAACCTCTTTGAGTCCCCCTAGGGGTGAGAAAAGCGGTATATAAGTGCAGTAATTAAATAAATAAATAATCACTTTAAACAGAATACATCAGAATTTAAACTGAAGTTATATTCATATGATGATACTGTAAAATACATGGGTAAAATATATAAACCTTTATCAAGGTTTGAAATAGAAAAAGAACAAGTATAATGTTGTATCATAAAATGGACAAATAATGTGCAGAAGGAACAATATAACATCCAGACGGAACAATGGAAAAAAGCTAAAATGTACATCATGTTCTGATATTAAAGAGAATTTGTATAAAATGAAATATTGTTTATTTATTATACCATTTTTTTTGAAAAGTATGAACAAATGGAAAGCTCATTTTATCATATATGGTGGACATGTGACAAAATTTTGCAAAATCGAGTCAAAGACTTATTCTGATGCAAATAGTTTCAGAGGTTAATATTTAGTTATAACCAGAACTTTTTTTGCTGGGTTTAATGGATGAACAATTGGGGGAAGACTATGGTGGATTCCTCTGATATGTGACCACTGCAGCAAGATTAATATATGCTCACAGAGGGAAGGATTCAAGTATCCACAAAGGAGGACTGGCTGATAGAACTGAACGAACTAGACATTATATGCATTGGTTAGGAAATATTTGATAAAAAATTGGAACCCCCTGATTGATTTTCTTCAGAAAAAGGATTGTGATTTAGCGATTGATGGTTTTGAGAGTTAGAATGAACAGACTGATGAAAGACATTTTTGAAACAGCTGATATAGAGGCAAATATGTATTATTTGTTTTTCCTTTCCTTCTTTTTCTTTTTCATTAATTAGTTGCATTTTATCTGTTTTATTGTCCATGCAACTTTAATACAAAATTGTAAAAAATGTTTTCTAATCCTGCACCGATGAGGGTCGGCCACAAAAGTATAGGAAACCCACAACCAATGGGTTGAAATACTGCTGTACTGCCTCTGAAAATGAAAGCTCTATGTTGTTATCCCTATTACACCACATTGTTGTTTTGGAGCATCTGCTCTCCTTCTCATTTATCCTATTGACATGAAAGGCTTCAGGTCCAAGAAAGCCACAGAGTTGCACTGGAGGATCTAGAAAATGCCTAGAGGGAACATATTTTGTTGGACATTGATAAATAAAATGGTGGATACTGATCCATGGATACAGGTGTAAAACTATAAATTCATCTTCATATGTGTTTTACCACATGCAAAAGGACCGGATTCCATCTCAAGAACTATATCCTCTAGGAATAGAACAGATCAATGGAGATAGGGTTGATATATGAAGGTAGGGCTAAAGAAGGAAATAATTGTTGTTGATGATGTGTGCCTATAAGCTGTTTTCTACTTATGGCAACCCTAAAATGATGCTATCACAGGGTTTTCTTGGCCAGATTTGTTCAGAGGAGCGAGCTTGCCTTTGCCTCCCTCTGAAGTTAAGGGAGTCTGACCTGACCAAGGGAACTCAGTGAATCTCCATGGCTGAGCTGGGATTTGAACCCTTGCGTCCAGAGGTATAGTCTAAAATCCAACCACTACACCATGTTCTTACAAATCTTTTATGGGCATGAAAACTGGGACTTAATGGAAAAGCTGGTTTTGAAGAGGGATGATCAAAAAAAGAAATAGCTAGCATTTTAGGGCATACTATTTCAAGACCAAAATCTAGGGAAAGCAAAGCAAAGTTAGGGTATCGAAAAAAATCAGTGAGAGAAAAACTCATTGTCTCCATTTTGTTGAGGCTGCAGCAACTGTTCGGTTTTCTCCTCCAGTCCTTATTAATGTCTTTCTGCTGCAGCTTATCATACTTCCTGAGGTGGCAATGACAGCAGATGGACTGCAGGCTTTTGCTTGGTTGAATATTTTGTCTCATTGCTGAGCTCTAAGATACAGGCAGCTGTAGTCACGTTCCATGTTTCACCCTTATTTCCTTTTCGCCATAGAAATGGCATTTCCATTTTACCTGTCATATCCCACTGTTCTGCATCTGAGCCAGCACACTATTAAATCTCATTACATTGTGGCGGCACTGGTAGGAGGTTTGGCATGCATAGCCTTTCTCTGTGAGATATTACAATATTCCTTTGGTCACATATATATGTGAACATGGCCATGTGCACATAACACCTAACATTTTCCGAAACGTGACTGCATATCTTTGCAGAGGCATGATGTAGACACTACTATATATGTGTGGTATACACTGTCATCCGGAGCCAGGATTAACTTGAAAACATTGATCAGTGAAACATGGACATTTTGATTTGCCTCAAAGACTGACAGAAAGAAAATGGCTAATCTGTATACTAAGAGTAGCTGGAGAAATTTAATTTTGTATCTCCCAAGATCCATGTTGGATAGGGAATTCTGGAAGCTATAGAGTAACAGATCCAAGCTCTGATGCCAGCTTTCTAATATTAGGTTGGCATGCTCTTTGTATTGACCAAGCAGAGCAGGAAGAATTCAAAAGTGCAAACCATCACGGCTGAACTTCTCAGTGTCAAATAACTGAAACTTAGTTGTAGCACTCTCTTGCTTCTTCGCAAGAGGTGGTGTGGCTACTGCAGACTTTGAATGCATCTGCCACATTTTCAGCAAAGGTCTACACTCAGTGTGAAAAAGCAAGCAAGTTCCAGACATAGAATATGTTTAGCCTTGGCTGTTTTGTACCTTCCCTGCTGTTCTGGGAGTGCAAGTGAGGAGTGATATCCTCCTCATCCCCAACAAATGTAGAGTCAAGGAGTTCTGGTTAGCTGGAGGAAAGAAGGGCTCTTCACTCTCATGCTGCTAAAAGCTTAGGAAGCCCAGCCTGCTGTAACTCAATATTTCCTTCTCACCCGCTTCCCTTGTAAAAGCCTAGCAAGATGTCTGTCACTAACACTAAAATAAACATCACCATCTGTTGGTAAAATGACATTATTACTTCACTCAGGGATGTGACAAGGGGCAAGGAGAGTGAAATAATGGGAAACAAAATCAATTAGACTGAAGGACTTCAGAAAGAAGACTGATGGGAGCAACAGCAGGAAAACATATTGGGAGCCTTTTACAATTGAAATGCGAGGTTTAACACTTTGGTGCTTTACTCAGGCAGCCAACTCCTATAACAATAAATGTACAAAAGAGAACCTGTTTTACTTAAACACTTTATTACCCCTGACTCACAAGGCTATTTTCAGCACTTCAGCATGGAATGGCCACACACACACACACACACACACACACACTCACAGAGGAAAGAGGGGAAGCAGCTGGTTTAGAAGATTTTGAATGTCATAATACTGCAGAGGGAGGAAGGGGAACAGTGTGGGTAAATCTAAGCTTGTGCGTGGTAGAAGGACACTGAACTTTTCACTTTAATTTGATAGTTACTTCAGACACTTCCCTTCTTTTCCAGAACAAAATGTTGAAAATTAATCAGAAATGAGAAATGTGACTAGAGCAACAAGACAGTAATGACTGAATAGAAGTGGGGGGAAATTTTAATTTGTTTTACTTCTTGATAAGAGTTTTCCAAAATTTGCAAATGTCTTTCTAAATGGGTGGAAAATTACTATGCTTTTAAAAAATGAAACAAAATATTGTAAGAAAAAGCAAAACAGAAGATTCACCCTTTTGGGCAGAACACTTTGAATATGTACCTTTTAAAAGTACAAGTTTGTATCCCGGTGTTTTCAACAATAGACTAAATCCTATTATTAGTCCTAACTAGATTAGACTGAAGCCATTGAATTAACTGGATTTACCTTCATGTTGATTCAGCATAGAGCAATTGAGTGAGTGAGTTTACCCATGTTGGGAGGAACTCTTTTCTCTCTCCCATCATTTTTAAGCACACAGAAATAGTTGCGCCTGTTAAAAAAGGCCAATGAAGATTGCAGGAAATTTCATTGAGTTCATTTATGGAAAGACCTTACTAAAATGGCACACTGAGTCACAAATGAGATGGAAAACAATGGGACATTAAAAAACCCAAAAACTCATGAATATGAGAAATTGAACTGGAACAGTTAACTTGATTTTAGTGGGAAGGTAGGATCAGTGCCTTATACCACATTCTCTTTTTTTCTTGAAAACCCTCCCCCATCACTTATTTTGTACATGGACAAAATAGACACATAAAATGAAAGTCATGCCTGTCAAGGGATATGTCTACACTATTGAATCAATGCAGTTCAACACGACTTAAACTACCAAAGCCCAATGCTTTGGAATCATGGGAGTTGTAGTTATACAAGGTCTTTAGACTCCTTTGACAAAGTTCTGGGGCCTCACCCAACTATAAATTCCAAGTTTCCAAAACATTGAGCCATGACAGTTAAAGTGGTTTCAAACTGCATTAATTCTATAGTGTAGATTCCAGAGTTGTTCTCAGTTTGTTTCCTCTACTGATGGAAATCTCTTTTATCTCACAGAGGCTCCACATGACATCAAAGTACTCCAACAAATGGCCATCCAGCCTCTGCTTAAAAACTGTCAAAGAAAGTGGCTACACCACACCCCGAAGCAATATATTCCACTGTTGAACAGCTCTTACTGCCAGGAAGTTCTGCTTAATGTTTAGATTGAATCTTTTTTTTCTTGCAATTTGAATCCATTCTCTATGTCCTATTCTTCAGAGCAGCAGAAAACAAGTTGCCCCCTCCACAATGTGACATCCTTTCAAAATTTAACACAGTTGCCATGCCACCTTTTAATATTTTCTTCTGCAGACTAAATATCCCCAGTTCCCTGAGCCGTTCCTCATAGAGCTTGGCTTCTAGACTTTGGTCACCCTTCTCAGGACACATTGCAGCTTGTCAATATTGTTCTTGAATTCAGGTGCCCAGAACTTGCTACTGTTTTTTATTTCAATCTTTTAGATAAATTTGCTTGGACTACTTCTAAGATAGTGGTTTTTCCAAAACTTAAAAGACAATTTGGCTTTACGTAATGTATCAACAGGGAAATGTACAATTTGTTACCTCTTTAGCACTTTTTCTCATTTAATTAATTAATAATTAATAACATATTTTGAAATTAGCTTCATGTAGACATTGCAACTTAACACAATCACTTCAGATAAAATACATTTAATTAAGTTGCCCCTTTTCATTAGAAAATGTCCGACTTAACTGATAACTTAATTGATTTCAATCAGTTTCTATCCTGATATTATCTGCATGCTGGGGGTGCTTCCAGATAGATGGCTGTTAATGCTTTCAGTCAAAGACAGCTACCTTCTCTTCCCTTCCTCAACCCCCCCCCCCCACAAGTTAGACAAAAGAAGGAAGAAGCCATAGAAAAACACAAGATGTTTATAAATGTAAAATGGCAGTTCTTGGAATTCTGAAAATTCCAGATCAATTGCACAGTAAAAACTTTGTATGAAAGCATCCAATATTGTCTATTCTATATTGAAATTTCATTGTTTTTAACACTGACCTTTAAAAAGTACAGTGATATCTTGACTTAAGCGTTTAATTTGTTCCATGACCAAGCTCTTATCTGAAAGCAAATTTTCCCGTTGAAATGCACTGAAATGCTATTAATTCATTCTGCCCCCAATTTTTTATTTGGTTTTAAATAGGAAAATGTACTTTATAAATAGCAAATAATGTATAAATGCACATTCACATAGAACAATAAAAAAGAAAGATCAACTTTAAAATGGTAAAATGATAAAAAGTGAAGCAAAAAGTGAAGAGGTAGAAGCATCATTTTCTTCATACTGTACTCATTTCAGCTTACTGTCAAGACCCAGGCTGCAGAGCACCAATAACCATGCACAGAGACCAGAATCTATCTAATATCTTTATTAAAGGAATATATAAAGTCAATAAAAACAAGTGAAGAATATAGTTCAGAGGTAGACCTTACAGGAAAGGTCAAAATTAGTCCAGGAAAACAATGTCCAATATGTGATATTAGAGTCCAAAGTTTTAATCCAATAACCGAAACACACACTTTGCCGAGCAAAGTGTGGGGAAATGACAAGGTCCTTTAGTCCAATGGAGCTTGACAACAAGGCTGGAAAACAAACTAGATTCTTGGCAAACAAGACTTGATTCAAGGCAGCAAGAAGCAAGAAGCAAGAACAGGGTCCGTGGTGAGGTCCGGGGAACAAGGCAGGCTTGGAACTAGAACAAGGTCTTGGAAACAAGGAACTGGAGTAGCGTAGTCCACACACGATCTCACTCCCGAAGCTGACGAATTGACTCCGCAAGGATCTCCTTGCGGGTAAACACCTATATAGGATCTTGTTTTCCCGCCAAGGAACACTTTCCCTGGGGAACAAGAAGTGAAACCCAAACTGTGTCCAGATGCATGACTCCTTAAGATTTCCCAAGGGAAACAGGCTTAATCAGCTAATTGTCTGGCAGCGATTCTGGCGCTTCGGCGCTTTGCCTCCCTAGCGCCTCTATCTCTATTATAATTATCCTTACGAGAGAATGGGGGAGAATTCTGCCCAAGGCTTGTTTGGCTAACTTCTTGAGGGCAAACATCCTGCAGGTGCAGGGGCTCCGATTCTGGCTGAATCGGTGGGAAACCCAAGTTTTCCTCTTCGTCTGCCACAATAGTACTAGGAACGGGACTACATGGCCCATGAGACATCACACTATCCCCCTCCTCAAGGCCCCTCTCCAAAATGGGCCCTCTTCCCGAGGTGCGGGGCCGCGGCTTGGCAGGGTAGGCCTGATGGAAGCGGCGGACTAAGTCGGGGGCATGGACTGTGGAAGCGTCTTCCCAAGAGCGTTCTTCGGGGCCAAAACCCACCCAGTCAATGAGATACTGAAGGCGGCGGCGGTGGAAGCGAGAATCCAAAATGTCCTGAACCTCGAATTCTTCCTCCCCGTCCACCAAAACAGGGGTGGGGGCCGGGCGGTCTGCATCAGGGCGTACACCATCCGCCGGAAGGAGCAGGGAACGATGAAACACTGGATGAATGCGCATAGAGCGCGGAAGTTGGAGTTTGAAAGTCACGGGGTTAAGTTGCGCCACCACTGGATAGGGACCAATGAAACGGGCATCTAGCTTCCGGAAGGGACGGTGGGAGGGCAAAAAGCGAGTGGACAGCAGAACCCGATCTCCTACCTTGATTTTGGGGCCCGGCTGGCGATGACTGTCAGCGTGGCGTTTATAGTCCTCCTTGGCTTGGTCCAGTTGCTGGAGCAATAGTTGTTGCACCGCTGTGAGTTCTTGCAGCCAGTCCTCCACTGCGGGGACTTCTGAGGTTTCAATGACAGAAGGAAAGAAACGTGGATGGAATCCGTAGTTTGCAAAGAACGGGGTTTCCTTGGTTGAAGCCTGGACACCGTTGTTGTAGGCAAACTCTGACAGAGGTAATAGGGAGGCCCAATTGTCCTGTTGATAGTTTACATAACAGCGAAGGTATTGTTCCAAAGTGGCATTGGTGCGCTCCGTTTGCCCATCTGTTTGGGGATGGTGAGCTGAAGATAAACGAGAGTCTATGCCCAGTAGTTGTTGCAGTGCCTTCCAGAATCGAGAGGTGAATTGAGATCCACGGTCAGTGACCAAACTCTTGGGCAATCCATGTAGCCGGAAAATATGTTGAAGGAATAAATCTGCAGTCTGTTTGGCCATGGGAAGGCCATCACAAGGAACGAAGTGGGCCAATTTGGTGAAAAGGTCCACCACCACTAGGATCGTGGTATATCCAAGGGAAGGTGGTAGGTCAGTGATAAAATCCGCAGAAATTATCTCCCATGGACGAGATGGAGTAGGAAGGGGATGTAGTAGCCCTGAGGGCTTCTCCCTTCTTGTCTTGGAACGCTGGCAAACCGGGCAGGTATTGACAAATTTCTCCACATCCTTGCGGATCTTGGGCCACCAGAAATCTCGTAGGATCAAGTGCATGGTTTTGAAAAGTCCAAAATGCCCTGCTGGCTTGCAGTCATGACACAGATGAAGTGCCTTTTCTCTGCCTGGTCCTGGAGGGATGTAGACATGATTCCTATAGCATAATAGCCCATCCTTAAGTGAGAAAGGGAAACGTAGTCCTTGGCGAATTTGATCTTGAGCCCAGGCATCCGCCTGTTGACTGGCTCTAATTTCTTGAGCACAAAGGGGTCCTGGAGTAGAGGGAGTTGGACCAACTGAAGTGGATTTGATGTTTCCCACTGTGAGCGTGGCAAAGTTTTCAGGCTGTAGCAATTGGGATTCGAAGGTCTCTCTGCGTCCTGCAGCATACTCTGGTTTCCGTGATAGGGCATCTGCTTGCTTGGTCTGAGCTGGGGTTACATAATGGATCTGGAAGTCAAAACGCTCAAAAAATAAAGCCCAGCGCTGCTGCCTCTGATTTAGCTTGCGGGCAGTTCTTAGATGTTCCAAATTACGATGGTCAGTATGAACCTCAATGGGAAATTTGGCCCCTTCCAACCAATGTCTCCAATTTTCAAAAGCGGCCTTTATGGCCAAAAGTTCTTTCTCCCAAATAGTGTAATTTCTCTCTGGGGCTGTTAGTTGACGGGAGTAATAGGCACAAGGATGGAGATGCTCTCCCACTGGTTGCATGAGTATAGCCCCAATTGCCACATCAGAGGCGTCCGCCTGTACAACAAAAGGGGTTTTAGGATCAGGGTGCTGAAGAATTGGCTGGGTCGTGAATAACTTTTTTAACTGCTGGAACCCTTTCTCTGCTTGCTCCGTCCAGCGGAAAGGCTGTTTTCCACGGATGCAGCTGGTGATTGGGTCAGACCAGCGGGCAAAGTCTGGGATGAATTTGCGGTAGTAGTTTGCGAACCCCAAGAAGCGCTGCACTTCCTTCTTGTTGGTTGGCACCCGCCATTCCAATACTGCTGAGACCTTTGCTGGGTCCATGGAGAGCCCTAGAGGCGAGACGCGGTACCCCAGGAAGTCTACTTCTTGCAAATCAAAGGCGCATTTTTCTAACTTGGCATATAGTCCATGATCCCGCAACCGTTGTAGCACCATTCTGACATGTTTCTCGTGCTCCGATTGTGATCTAGAAAACACCAAAAAATCGTCCAAGTATATGATCAAGAACCGATCAAGATAATCCTGAAAGATATCATTGACAAAATGCTGGAACGTTGTGGGAGCTCCGGATAAACCGAAATTCATGACTAGGGACTCGAATAATCCGAATTTGGTCTGGAAGGCGGTTTTCCATTCGTCCCCTTCTCTGGTGCGAACTAGATTGTAAGCCCCCCGTAGATCCAGCTTGGTGTAAACCTTGGCCCCTCGAAGCCGGTCTAATAGGTCCGAGATCAAAGGCAGGGGGTAGCGGTTCCGCTTCGTGATATTGTTCAATGCTCTATAGTCCACAACCAAGCGTAGGTCCCCTGACTTCTTTTTCACAAACATCACCGGGGAGGCAGCTGGGGATTGAGAGGGTCTGATGAATCCCTTGCGAAGATTTGACTCTATAAACTCCCTGAGAGCTTCTTGCTCTGGTTCAGTCAGGGAGTAGAGATGTCCTTGCGGGATCGGGGCCCCCTCCACCAAGTCAATGGCACAGTCGTAGGGTCTATGTGGGGGTAGTTTCTCGGCTTCCTTTTCATTAAAAACATCCCAAAAGTCTGAATATTTCTTGGGCAAGGTGATGATGGGCTCAGCGTCTGTGGCATGGCAGACCTTGGCTACTAGACAATGGTTTTGGCAATATTTTGAAGCAAACTGTAGTTCTCTGTTGGTCCAGGAGATGTTTGGGTCGTGGAGCGTCAGCCATGGAATTCCCAAAATCACAGGGAAGTGGGGCACCTCGGTAACGAAGAAGGAAATCTCTTCCATGTGTTCCCTTATCCACATTCTGGTGGGTTCAGTCCATTGGCTTACTGGACCCGTCTTTAGGGGACGGCCATCAATAGCCTGCACCACCCGGGCGTTCTTGAAATCGTGATATTGTAATCCCAGAGAGTCGGCATACTCTCTATCGATGAAATTGTTTGTTGCTCCTGAGTCTATCATGGCATGGATCATGACGGGTCCTTTTTTCGCTGACCACAACGTGACCACTAGGAGAAATAGGACCCCAGTTTGCGGCTCTTGAGTGGGGTTTTTGACCGGGTTGGCGAGCCTCTCTACGCCCGGTCGCTGGCTTCCCCCGCCGGCTTTGCTCCAGCCGCCTTGGCCGTCTCTGTCTCCGCGGAGGACGCCGCCGCCAAACGAGCGGCGGGCTTTCTCTTGGCTGGACATTCTCTGGCGAAGTGGCCCCCGTTCCCGCAGTACCAACAGAGGTTTAAACGTTGGCGGCGGGCCTTTTCGGCAACATCTAGTCTGGGGCGCACATTGCCCAACTGCATCGGCTCCTCCTCGCTTCCTCTGGGGTATGGGGCTGGTGGTGGGGGTCTCCACACTGGACGTGGCTGAATACTGGCGGAAGCGGGAGGTTTCACTCCGGCTCTTCCACTCTGGCCTCGGAGCCACTGTTTTTTGTTGGCAAGCAGGACTTCGGCTCGTAAACATTGATCGATAAGTCTCTCAAGAGAGTTTGGAGGCTCCACCTTGGAGATTTCTTCCTGCATCTCGAAGTTGAGACCCTCGCGAAACTGTCCTCTGAGGGCTATATCGTTCCAACCGGTGTTTTGGGCCAGCACCCGGAACTCGGCTATGTACTGGGACAACGGCCTGTCCCCTTGGAAAAGGCGCCGGAGTTTGTGGCCGGCCGCCTCCACGTTGTCTTCGATCCCCCATGTCGCCTTAAGGTGATTCAGGAAGTTTTGCACGGAACTTAGGTGCATGGAACCCGCATCAAATAGCGCTGTCGCCCAATTGGCCGCTGGCCCTTCTAGGATACTGTAAATCCATGCCACCTTGAGTTCTTCTTGGGGAAACTCGGCTTGACGGGCTTCTATGTACGCCTGGCATTGGCGACATGAACCTTGGAGGCTTCTCCAGAAAACTTGGTTGGAAGCGCTAGGCCAGGGAGCCGGATACCTCGTTCCTTCAAGCGCCGTATTTCTCCCTCCTGCGTCCGGAGTGTATCACGGATTCTGTCGAATTCATCCCTGGAAATGGTGTAGCTGAGTGGTTGGGCGTCCGCCCCGGTTCCTGTAGACATTCTGGTCTAGGTTAATTGGTGCTTAGGTGGCGGAGTCAAACTGTCAAGACCCAGGCTGCAGAGCACCAATAACCATGCACAGAGACCAGAATCTATCTAATATCTTTATTAAAGGAATATATAAAGTCAATAAAAACAAGTGAAGAATATAGTTCAGAGGTAGACCTTACAGGAAAGGTCAAAATTAGTCCAGGAAAACAATGTCCAATATGTGATATTAGAGTCCAAAGTTTTAATCCAATAACCGAAACACACACTTTGCCGAGCAAAGTGTGGGGAAATGACAAGGTCCTTTAGTCCAATGGAGCTTGACAACAAGGCTGGAAAACAAACTAGATTCTTGGCAAACAAGACTTGATTCAAGGCAGCAAGAAGCAAGAAGCAAGAACAGGGTCCGTGGCGAGGTCCGGGGAACAAGGCAGGCTTGGAACTAGAACAAGGTCTTGGAAACAAGGAACTGGAGTAGCGTAGTCCACACACGATCTCACTCCCGAAGCTGACGAATTGACTCCGCAAGGATCTCCTTGCGGGTAAACACCTATATAGGATCTTGTTTTCCCGCCAAGGAACACTTTCCCTGGGGAACAAGAAGTGAAACCCAAACTGTGTCCAGATGCATGACTCCTTAAGATTTCCCAAGGGAAACAGGCTTAATCAGCTAATTGTCTGGCAGCGATTCTGGCGCTTCGGCGATTCGCCTCCCTAGCGCCTCTATCTCTATTATAATTATCCTTACGAGAGAACGGGGGAGAATTCTGCCCAAGGCTTGTTTGGCTGACTTCTTGAGGGCAAACATCCTGCAGGTGCAGGGGCTCCGATTCTGGCTGAATCGGTGGGAAACCCAAGTTTTCCTCTTCGTCTGCCACAATAGTACTAGGAACGGGACTACATGGCCCATGAGACATCACACTTCCCTCCCTCTCTTGTTCTCTCTCCTTCACTCTCTTCATGAAGCCAAACATACCAGGAATGAAAACCACACAAAATCTACTGCTCACACGAAGCCCTAAAGCCCTGTACTTTTGCACTAGTGTGCCTTCCGGCTCTAGCTCTTAATTCAAAATGCTGTTCTTATATCAAAATAAAACCTGGGTAAAGTGGCAGCTCTTAACTCAAAATTCTCTTAAGTTGGGATGCTCTGAAGTAGAGGCTCCACTGTATAGGCAAGCTGTAAAGAACATGCCTTTACATAGGATAGTACATATAGTTGTTTACAGTTAAATGTATTATCCTATGTCAGAGACTTCTAGGAGATTTCTATTATGAATAAAATAGTAACATTGCAGGTACAGGTAAAATAGTAGCATTACAGTAGTAGTCTTACAGGTACCTTGCAGTGAGGTCCAAAAAATGTTCACTAATAAGATGAAAATAAAGGAATAGAGATCATAATAGAGCCGCCTTGAGTCCCCATGAGGAGATGGGGTGGGGTATAAATAAAGTTTGATTGAAAATAAGTGACCTGAATCAGCAACAGTAGAAATATTGTTTTTGGAAAGGCATGATATATTTAATAGACATACCAGCAAGGGGTACAACAACTATAAAATTCAGTTTGGACCCCAGATCAGCAGTTGGGGAAGCACACAGGAAAATGGACATTTGGGATGTTCTCACAATCATAGAGGCTATCCAGTTCATCACAGATTCTGAAATCAAATTAAGATTCAGAAATGTAATGGTTTGCGCCTTCTATTAAGTGCAGGTGGAAATAGAAACAAAACTGTTAATAAATAGCTTAGCAATTGATTAAAGAAAGATGAAAGTGACAGTATCTTATCTCAAATAAATACCTTCCCCCACAGTGTACTATCAGAGAGCCCCTAATAAAATACCCCCCAGGAGCAGAAAGTGCAGTGTTTTGGTAATTCAATCCCATTTCTTTTCCCTTTTTTGCCATCATTCCCACATCATTTTACTGAAATGTAAGAAGATGCTATCTCTGGAGATAAATGTGTCTCTTTCAGACACATAAATGATAAGAAACTTCATGTAGAACAGTGGTTCTCAACCTGGTGTCCCCAGATGTTTTGGCTTTCACCTCCAAGAAATTCTAACAGCTGGTAAACTGGCTGGGATTTCTGGGAGTTGTAGGTCAAAACATCTGGGGACTCCAAATTGAAAATCACTGATGTAGAATCAAATGCTGGTTCTGTTTACTTTGGAGTGGAACCTTTGAGAAGCCCAGAACCAGAACAATGTGCCCTGATTTGGACTGTGAATTAGCTAAAGCTGGTGAAGATTTCTAATAAATATATATATAATACATATTAAAATAATTAGATGACCAGATAGTCAATGTCATCAGCAGTCAAAATTTAATATGTTCAGTTTTCAGTCCACAAATATTTGTTTGTGTGGCTATGACACTTCTTTTCTTGACATGCTACATTCTTATTTTCCCCTCTGTGGCATACTAGTCAATTCTGCTGATATGGAACTGTAACTTAATCATGAGTAAATTATTCTACAGAAGACTTATGAAGAAAAGAAGCAACCCTCATTTGTAATCAATATCCAATTAATTCACATGGTATGGCAATTTCCTTCAGGGTTTCAAAGTTCATTTCAGATTATTCTTCCTGTATTAGAAACATTGGCTTCACCTTCTCATTCCATGTTTGTGTCCATGTTTTATGTCTAACTCAGTGGATGTCTCCTTTGAAAAGAAACCTGGCTCTTCCAGTGTGCTTTCAACAATTGACCACAGGAATTAATTTCCTCAGTACTGATATGACCGGGCCAGATGCATTGTTTTTTCCGCCGTTATTTGATAATTACTATTCTCATTTTTCCCACCTCAAATTTCTCCTTTCTGCTACAGCACTTTATCTACTTTTTCAGATTTTAATCCATGCACTTTTTGCACCAGCCCAGCCTTTTACTATTTTAACCTGATATTCTGTTTTTATTTGGTGGTTTTACTCACCATTTTATTGTTGTTTATAATGTTGGTTTAATCTATGTAATGTTAAATGTTTATTATATTTGTTTATTGTAAAGGTATTTTATTTTGTTCATTGTGGATGTTTGGGTTTGACCCCAAGTTAGGCGCCCCGAGTCCCTGCGGGGAGATGGAGGCGAGATATAAAAATAAAGTTATTATTATTATTGTTATTATTATTACCTTAGGATATAGTTGATATCCCTCCCAGTAACCCTGCAGCTTTCCAGATGAAGCTGGACTGTAACTCAGTCAAAAAACAAACAAACAAACAAACAAAAACCAAAACGGTTCATAACTGGAAATTACAATCCAACAACATTTGGAGGACTATTGAATTTCCATCCCTGATCTAATTTATTTAAATTGCTGAGAATAGTATACTAGCAACAAATGAAGTTTGATTGAATATTTCTGTTTGCAAAGTCTGAGCATCTCTCAGCTTCTCCAATATTTGTCAATATAACATGAATATCTGCAGGGAGTGTTTTCACACTTGCAGTTATATTATATTGAACCATTATAGTTTCCATCTTGCATGGAGGTTTCTGCCATCTCATCAGCAGTTGCAATAGGGCCTTTCTGATGATATTTGGTATGCAGATGTTGAGTGGATGTCCAAGATGAAAACTAGAGATTTGGACCAAAATGTTCCAGATCAAGTAGTTAGACCTTTCAACCACCATTAGGCCAAAGGTAGGTCTACATCTACTAGTGGATTTTGGTGGTTTGCAATAGATTAGTAGATCTGTATGAGTCGCAACAAGAAAATACAACAATACAATATTAAGTATGCATCTTCTGGCTGTGATTGGTAGAGTCTGCAGTTCCAGTAAAAGCAACAAAACTGAATTATGTTTACCAAGCTTGAAGTCTACCTATTTTTGGCTTGGGTCAGACATTGAAGAAGTTACTTTTTGGACTGCAACTCCATAAATCCCACAGTCCCCAGCTCCAGGCCATCATACAATCAAACATATTGAAATAGGGCATTGGTTCATGCTTTACAGAAGAATGACACATTCACAATATGCTCTCCATAAAACAGGCAGGAGGCTGTAAAATGGTATGTTGGATGTAACATGTGAGAGTACTAACCAAGACTATCTGTACAACTTAACACATTTTGAAAAGTTGGGCATTTCAGTTAAGATTAGCCCATAAGCAGGTCTACTGTCTGATAATTATGAAGAAGATGGCAGAAGCTGCCAACAAGATTGACAGGAATGAGTTTTTTTTAAAGCTGGCAAGTGCTTTGAAAATATATTTAGAAAACTCAGGAGATATATTAGTTTGTTAAAGGGCCTGGTCCTCAGTATTCTTTTGCATAATATAATGCCTTCGTCTCTTGCAATATTCTGGGAACAAGGATGTACATATTTTTTCCATATTAAAGTTTATTATTGCAACCATGATATATTTGTCCTTCCATCAAATTCCCCAGTTCAATTTCAACCAGACAACAAAGATGTAATGCCTATCCTTTCTCATGCTATATCAGCATAACCTAGTTCAGATAATGGCAGGAGATCCACTAGTAGGTATTTTGAGATTCATAATACAAAGATGTTAAGAAGAATAAAAGTAAATGATTCACTGTTTAGGTTGGGAGGTTTGTAAATCAAACATTTTTTTAATTTTTTGTAGATTGTTTCTTTGTAAATAATTTATTGGGCAGGAGTGAATCCAGACATGAGGAAAATATTGATCTACAGATATATATATTAAACCTGTTTTACCAACCTATTAAAAAATCCAGATGGTAGAACTATTTTATTATATTGTTAAATATACACTTTTATGTCTATGTTGGTCCAGTGGTTGGAAGACAACACAGTGACTTCATTAGGATTGGTGTCACCTTGTGTGGTTACCCATGGTGTCACCCCTATGGATTTCCTTCCATAAAGACCACACAGAATCCTTATTAATGGATTTTGTACTAATGTTACTTGTAAAGCATAATTCCCATATACCAAAGAATATTTTGACAAAAAATCAGTGACTCTAAAAAGGGCAGCAATGAAAACATTAGCATATGCTTGTAGCATGGGCAGATAAACCCATGAGACTCAAAGTATATTTGTAATTGGATATTAATGAGATTTCTAACAAGAGAACATGTGCATTATAAGATTCAAAAACTAAGATTGTAGGTATATTGATACAGTATATGTAAACTGGGATTACAAACATGCTTTTGTGGTTATAACTAACTACAGGGATATTTTTAGGAGTATAAAAACAAATTTCTGCTGAAATACCACACAGACATTTAATACACAGTCATTTTGGTGTCTCCCATTCTGATGGTGCTACCTATTATGGTCCGTACCCCTCTAGTGACATCATTGAGTCAATCCAAATTACAGCATTCAGTTGGCAATGGTGGTGATGGTGAGCATGACAAAGAACATAAATTAACTTCATTTATAGCCTGCCTTCCCTAACCCCAAGTGGCTTGATCTGTGAATAGATTTGATGTAACAGTAAACACTCATATCCAGGATGTCCCACCAGTTATTTTCTCTTTTTAAATGCTGTTCAAACACAGCCATGGTGACTGGTGTAACACTGTCAGAAAAACTGCAGCCAACGGGCAACCTATTTGCCTTAGCCTTACTTCATGTGGCCCTCACTTAAGACAGCCCTAATGCAGTGCACAAGGTGGGGTGAAACTAGAACAACACACAGATAGAGGGAATTGATGTTGGACAGATAGACTGTTATAGTATTTTGCTTAGTTGCAGACTACCTGGATTGGGCACCGGCTTTGATTCCATCAACTGTTGTCATATGCTATTGTTACTATTGTCCTTGGGAATATGATCATAACCAAATGAGAAAATTGATATATTTATTAAAATCCTATTGATTTGGATTTGGTTTTATATTATTGAATGTTCAGATTGGCATCCTTCACCTGGTTTTCTACAGAAGAACCTGAAACATACTTCCATCAGTTCAAATATACAGGTAGTTGATTAAAAGACTGTGTATTATAGTTAGAGTTTTAGCTTGTGTAGATAGAAGCACCAGGCAGTCAATTGGATAAAGAATCTAAATGTCATAATGTGAATGGGCTTCAGTGGTTATCAACCTGTGGGTCCCCTGGTATTTTGGCCTATGACTCCCAGAAAACCTGGTCTCTTTACCAGCTGTTAGGATTTCTGGGAGTTGAAGGCCAAAACATTTGGGGACCCACAGGTTGAGAACCACTGCTTTATATGCATTTGGTTGGGTTGGAGATACAGATCCAAACTCTTGTCTGCCATCAGTATTCTCTAATGGTTTCACCAGCAATAATGACCAACATTGAAGCCAGTGTTACATCATATTTTTCCAAGTTGGATACCCAGTTATTACAACAAAACCATGTTTGCTCTTAGACAGGTTGTAACTCACTATTAGAAGACAAGTGACACACCAGGAATCATTGCATGGTGCACAAAAAAAAAATCTGGGACGTGGCTCACACATGGAAATTAACATATAGAATTAAATGTAGACAAAGACATAAATGAAGCAAATCATACATCTGAAACAACAAATACCCATTGTCATACATGAAGCAATTCATTTGGTTTAACCAATTTACTCTGCAACAATTCTCCCCTTATATTTATAATGCAAATCTGTATGTATTTTTTGTATTCATGTGTATTGCTTATTTTATGCTGTGAATAATTAAAAGGAATTACACAGATATTTAGGTTTCCCAGAAGCGTAATGGTACTCCACTTTGACATTTCTGGTCAAGTCCTAGGGTTAAAGACAAGTAACATATATAGAATCACTTAACCCTGAGAAAAATTATGCCCTCTATTATGTACAAAACTAGCTGATATGCTTCTTGCTACTGAAAGTTTCTTTTGAATGACCTGTCAGGAAGCTAGATAAATAATCAAAAACTGGAAAAGCAAGGGTTGATTTCAAAAGTATTTTTACCAAAGAGATGAAAGATTCCATAAAAAATTAGCAATGCTTAACTATAAGAAAGATACCAAGGAATGATTTTATTTCATTTTTAGATAGAGTTTTCAACTACAGTCCCTCAGTCAGATGATCTGATAGGGAGAAGCATTGTCCCCAGGAATACTTCCTCCCTGTCTAAAACTGGAAGCTTTATTAACCTACTCACCTGTTAATCAATTGGGTATTTTCATTTGATTTATGGAACTTGTTTTACAAACAATACCTTGTGCAAAGGGTAACCTCTTAGAAAAACACGGCTTGTGTGAAGCAAACCATTTCATTATATCCTTTTGATCTGGAACTTACATCAGGTGCTCTCTGCATGAGAAACAAAAACTCAGGCAGGGGGGAAAAAAGCTAGTTCTACACAAATATTACAATCTAATTTAAATTAGATTTAAAAAAATTTACTGACATTTGGTGAACTTGTTTAAAAGGGTCATATATGTGTTTGAGCTGTACAAGATTAACCTTTGCTCGTTTGGGAAAATGCAAGCTTCAACAGCAGCCCGCTGCAGTGGTTGCACATGCTAAAAGTTTAAAACAGTAATTTTTCCCCAGAAAGGTCATCTTGAGCTAAAATGTCAAATAAATTATTTAGATTACTGAATTAGAAAAGTGAGGATCTGACAGGCTGAATTTTTTATGCACATTAACCACAGCCGGGGTCTTGATAGTCTCTCTCTCTCTCTCTCTCTTTTTATTAAGTAAGGCTCTCCCCTCCTCTCTTATTAAAAATCTTTCAATTTAGGCAAATATATAGCAATTGATAGACTGCAATGGGATCTGCATCTAAATACTGGAGCTGATTTGTCTGCTGTGATAAGTGTTAAACCATATTGCTTTTGAAGATACCAGTGAGAAGAATGTAAAAGTACTGTACCTAGTAACAAATAACTAATGACTTTCCCCAATACGTGTTAAATACATTATGCTACAGATGTAGTAACAACTTAAGCAGGGATAGCAATACTCTTCAGGTAGTGTCACTGTAACTTTTAAAAGTTTTGTGGTTTTGGGGATGGTGCCCTCACTAAAGTGCAGAGGAAGTTTATTTATTATGTTTTATGGTATGTGGTGGATGTAAAGGTAACAGAAATATGGACCAAAGGGGAGTAAATGTTTTGTATTAAAGACCAATAGCTGGCAAATAAAAAGTAACATCATATTTGTTACTACAGCAATGTCTTCTCTAACTGTTTTGGCCTTGAAAATGTAATTGTAACTATAGGTTACACTTATATATCCAGAAATCTGGAATATGAAATATTCTGAAATCTAAATTGTTAACATGGGTGGCTAAGATAGTGACATCTTTCCTTTTTGATGATTCAGTGTAAACACAGTTGTTTCATGCTCAAGATTATCAAAATATTGTGTATAAAATTACATTCAGGAAATATGTATAAGGCATATATGAAACATCGGTTAATTGTGTGTTCAGATTTGGGTTCCATTGCCAAGATATCTCATTACGTAGGTGCAAGTATTTCAAAATCCCAAAAAATAAATTATTCTGAAATACAGAATACTTCTGGTTCTAATCATTTTGAGTAAGGGACACTCAACCGGTATTATTAAAAATATCAGGCTCTCACCAAGAGATCAAGCAGTGTAAACACTTAGGTGTTATAAGCTATATTTCACATGAAAGAAATAGCAAAATCTTGCCTAAATAAACCTTATACAATTTATGGAATTGCCATAAGTTGACAGGTGACCTGAAAGCACAGAGACACACACACAGAATCACAGATGTAAATTTGGTTTTCGGAAAGTTCCTTGGTTTTCAGGACATGAATTTTGAAGTATTTATCTTTTTTTTTTGGAAATTAACAAATAGCTAGTGAAATAATCTATGCAAATAAGAAACGTTTTTGCTGTTACTTGTAGTTCAGATTCTAACTGGTTGACAACTCCACTTTCCATAATACTGGAACAGTTGCTGTTCACCATCATATTAAAAATAACATAAATCTAGAAAAGGACTTAGCAATAACTGCAATCATTGTATAACTTTCACCTTAGAGTCAATGAGAATGATTCACACATATCTTCATAAATTTAAAATTTATATAAAAAACAAAAAAACAAAATTACATCTGGTAGAGATGAAACTGAGAGAATTGTCTTATTTTTCCCCAGAAGGTGTTTGTGTGTTACTGTTTTACCCTTATGAGGTGGTTTTGAAGTCCAGGGTGTGCAACCATAGTTGTGGTACTAAATTAAAAATTAAATGTCTTTCATCTGACAGGCTCTCCATCTTCAAGAGCTACATAGGCAGCAGAAAGAAGAAGCTGATGGATATCTATGGTGTCATCCACTTATATGCGAGCAAAAGAGAGGACAGCAGCAGGTACAAATTTACATAGCATTTGTCCATGATGATTGATATCTGTAGTAGCACATTTAGAAATAATGACTGCAATTTAAATGGAAATACAATACATTTCTCTCTCAAGAGGATGACCCTGACCAGATGACCTGTTTGCCTGCTAGTCTGCTGTCCAGATGCTAAGTGCTGATAGAGGACTTCCAGGGTCCTGCTATTCCTTGTTAAGGTTCTTCACCTTTAAACCAGACTTGGTGTAGACAATGACACACCTTCAACCACAGGATGTCTTCAAATAGATGACTTTCCACTGGAAATAAGGATCCATTTGTTTTATTTATTTACTTTGTTTTTATTTTGCCTTTTCCAAATACAGGTATTTAAGGTGGCCCCACAGCCACATTAAGGGTGTTCCTCCTTTACTCTGTAAGACTTTCCCATGTATTAACTATGTTTAGCTCTGATATTAAAAACAAAGAAAGCAAGCATTAGAAATAAAAGTTTACCTGCTCAGAAACATAGCTTTTGATGACTTGGTTCTCTTACAGATTTTATAACCCTTAAGATTGCATTAACACATATGCACCATGCTCAAGAGTACTAAAGGTCTCTCTCAGTTGCAAAGCCTCAACAGTCTTCAGCATCCAGTCTTGGGACTCTGGTGTTCTACCCAAGGAAAGTCTGAGGAAGTAGTCTAAGGGAGATAACGTGGCCTCAACTGGACCTGCATCAGGTCACTCCCCCTCTTACTCCTTTCAGGTCCAATTAACTTAAATAGGATATAAGTCAACTACAATGACCCTTCTGCAAAGGGTTCTATATTTCAGTCAGTAGCCAGGAGAGGGCATGTTAGTATCCATCTGCAACTGGAAGAAAAGACTAGTCATCTCCTTCCCAGATATCCATCAAACTCACTGGAGACTGAGGAGGGGGGCAGCTACTTTTTGCTTTTGGCTCCAGCAGTTGGATGCTTCCTGAATACCCCACACTTTCCCTGACGTTACCTGCAGTTTCAGTAGATCTGTGTACTCAGGAAGCAGGAACTAGAAAAATGTACAGGTAGAATATTAATAATAATAATAATAATAATAATAATAATAATAATAATAATAATAAAAACCTTTATTTATACCCCGCCACCATCTCCCCACGGGGACTCGGGGCGGCTTACATGGGGCAGCGGCCCAAACAACATGAGGACAAAATGTAAGCAACATAATACAAATTGCAATATAAAAAAGATAAAACAGTAATATAATATATCAATTAAAACAACAATACAGGATAAAAAATTACATTTAAAACACATAAATGGTAAGACCGTAATAAATACAGGATAGATTATACTTTTGCTCCATGAGTAGGATCTTTATACAATTGTGTGTGCTATGGAAAATGCATTCTTCAGAGTCACAAGTCAATTTGCAAGAACAATAGAAGTCTTAGTATAGTATGTTTCCTGAAACTCAACATATTATTATTATGTGGCCTTTAGGATAGAAAATGACAATCCTGCACCCCCAAAAACCCAGATGTAAAACTTGAGAATTCTTACACAACAAAACCACAGATATTTCTGTGCAAAATAATTTCCCGAAATACACTGAGGTATATGAATGCCCGGTGAGAACTGTACAGATATATTTGTTTTTTTTTCCACAGTAAGGAGAAAACTGTGGAAATTATTCATTCACCCTTATGAAGTTGAGACAGTAAAACATTAATATGCCTAAACTGTTTCACAATAGTAGGTAGTAAAAATGGAATTTAAAGAAAACTTCTTGTAAGTGCTCTGTATTATTTTTTACACCAGTGATTCTCTCTCCTTCAGAATATGAAAGACAGAATTTCTACCTCCTCTGTAGGATGGGATGTGACATATTTTTTAACTTTTGTACTTTCAGAGGCACCAGAAGTACTTAGTCATTTGTGCATCACTGAGAAACAGGGATTTAGTGAACAGAAAGACCATAGACCTTACTCTACGCTGATTCCTTCCTTGACATATTAAATCCCACAAGAAAACAGCATTAATAGACCATGACGGTTGGAAAAATAGAGCCCTATGTGTTGACTTCTCTCAGTTGTCAGCTGCATGACTACAACATTATAAAGAAAAGAAATATTGAAAAATAAAAGCAAGTGACTTGGCTTTAAGTTTCTTAGAGCGGTATTAACATGTTGGCCAATATGGCCTTGTTTCGATTTAAAGTTCACTCAGTAATGTCCTTAGAAGAGTGAGGGGGCGTATGGAGCTCTCCTTCTTGCAGGAGACTATTGCAATGTTCCATATGTTGCAAAAGCCTAGGAATAAAAGTGGGAAGATATGAATTTCTACACATAAAGCAATCTATGCTGTTTTTAATTAATATTTTTACAGATAGATGTATGACATTTACACATTTGTTACATAGACATCTTTTTGCAATAGTTATAGACATGCCTCAGTTAATGAAGTAGCTTTGTTCCTGGGCATTTTCTTCTTCAACAGAAAAATTGAAGCAGAAGCAGAAATAACATGGAAAGAACAAAAGTAGACCCCCACACCACCAAAGAGAAAAGTATTGAAATATATTTCAGAAAACTTTTTATTCAGAACGAACAAATGCACGTATGAAAGGAATCAACCAGGTCAAATACACCTTGCCTAAGTAAAGAATAAGATTTCAAACTTTCCATAGAACGTGTTGTCCAAGGCTTTAATGGCCCGGATCACAGGGTTGTTGTATGTCTTTCAGACTGTGTGGCCATGTTCCAGAAGTATTCTCTCCTGACGTTTCACCCACATCTATGGCAGGCATCCTCAGAGGTGTGAGGCATGGATAAACTAGACAAGGAAAGGAAAAAAATATGTATCTGTGGAGAGTCCAGGGTGTGGCAAGAGTCCTTTGTCAGTAGGAAGCCAGCATTAATGTTTCAGTTAATCACCCTAATTAGCATTGGAAATGTTTGTCTCTTGCCTGGAGGGGCATCCTTTGTTCAGTCATTAGCCGTCCTTGGGGCTCCTATGCCCTCAGAGTGTTGGTTCTCATCTACTGTTTTGATTTTAGAGTTTTTTAATACTGGTAGCCAGATTTTGTTCATTTTCATGGTTTCCTCCTTTTTGTTGAAGTTGTCCACATGCTTGTGGATTTCAATGGCTTCTCTGTGTAGTCTGACATGATAGTTGTTGGAGTGGATATAATGATCTCCGAGCTCCAGATATTCCTGGATAAAGCAGATAATCCAGATTCATTTCAGTCTGGCTTCAGGAATGAATGGAAACAGCTTTGATTACTTAGAGTTGAGCCCATGTTGGTTCTGCTGAATCTCAACTGTCCTTGATACCACTGTAACTTAGCCAATACACTGGCACTGAGGTCAGGTGAAAGGGAGAGAAGTAATGTCCAAGATCTCTAGCTGCGGGAGGTTTTGATTCTGAACTCCTTCCGCAGGCCTTGTTTTAGCTCAGCTGACTCTCAGAGCTCAGCCATAGACTCGCTACAGCTGTGATATGAAGCATTTGTGAAGCAAAGAGTCTAGCTTATCCAACATAGTAGAGTTTATCTTATCCAACATAATCGGGCCGGCAGAATGTTGGATAAGTGAAAATGTTGGATAATAAGGAGGGATAAAGGAAAAGCCTATTAAATGTCAAATTACGTTATGATTTTACAAATTAAGCACCAAGACATCATTTTTTTCAACAAATCAACAGAAAAAGTAGTTCAATACATGGTAATGTTATATAGTAATTACTGTATTTATGAATTTAGCACCAAAACATCGCAATGTATTGAAAACATTGACTACTAAAAATTGACTACAAATAAAAAGAGAATTGCATAAAATGAACTTACAATAACAACATTGTTGGAATTTAAATCCGTAAAAAGTTCAGTCCTGTGAAGATTTAAAAAAAAAAATCTGTGATCCTTGCCTGCCTAGAGAAATAGCTGTGGATCGGGGCGGGAGGCAAACTGCGTTGGATAATACAGAACGTTGGATGAGTGAGGTTGGATAAGCGAGACTCTACTACTTTGAGATGCACCCAGATATGTACTTTGGACAGGAGGCAGAAGTCAGCTTCCACGGGCTTGGAAAATTATTAGAAGACCACAAGCAGATGAGAACAGAGAACACTTGAGAACATGAAAGAATATATAACAGTGATATCTTTCTTTTTAAAATCAAGATTCATGACCCTCCAGTTTGACAGTGACAAAACTCCTCTCCCAACTTTGATATGAAGAAGAATCTGGGTTTTCTTTTTGACATCACTTCCATTTTTTTCAACTACAGTTTTGGCTTGGGAGGGGAAGTGCTTCTGAGCTTCCCCCGTTCTGTGGAAAATTTCCAAAGGCTGGAGTAGTGTTTCTGCCTCCCCTGCCCCCACCCCTTTTATACTTCCTCGTCAAACCCTGCCTTTATGAGAGACCCGTATTATTAAATAGCCGGCTGCACCGATTATTTCTATGGCTTTGAGTGGCATTTCTCACACCACCAATCATTACCCAAACACTCTTTGCTGCTAATTTCCTGGAAGATTCAAATGTTCTTCTTTCAAGGTCATCTCAAAGGATAGTTTAAAAAGTCCCCCCCCCCCCGGTAAAATATGTATATTTACAAGAGCACGCATAAATGGTCACCAGGGAAGATAAGCTATCAGAGAGTAAAGAGATGTCTTTCCTTATACAGTTCACACACCAGTGAAGCAGATAAAATTGGTTTTGTACCTAGCCTATGAATACACTGTTAGGAACTCTGTCCTGAAAATTGATCTATACTACTGAGATAAAATTGAATGCATCTCTTTTCATAAATATCTAACTGTGGCATCAAAATGTGATGGTGCCTGCCTTAATACCCATCAACTACTGTTCCAGCAGGTAGGAAAGTAACTCGCCTTACAGCAATCATGTGAAGAAAGGGAAAGTTGCAATGGGCTGTGTGCAAAGATTTGAGGATTAATTCAAACGTCATAAAATCCATGTGGAAACTACCAAAAAGCACTTCTGCACTGAGGTACTTTATAAAACATGTGTGCCCCTTCCAATGCCAGTTGGCACATGTGTCTTTGAATTAGGGATGGAAAAGATATTTATCAGCTTTATAATTCCATGCATAAATATTAATTTCACATTTCCAGAAATTGTCAATGGAAGGCATTTTGCATTAGACTTGGTAAAGTTCAGAATATATTTTAAACAGAAAATATACACAAACACATGTTTATCCTTGCAAAAATATGTATTAAATGTGTACAATATCCAAAACTGTATGCATACATTTCTATATAGGTAAAATGTTTTACAACTTAATAAGAACAACACTGGCAAATTTGTACCTTTGTGCAGTGGGTCCTAAGATTTGCTGTGGTTTCAGGACCCCACGTGAATACAAAAATCCAAGGATGCTCAAGTCCTTTTATATGTAATGGCATAGTAAAATGGTGTCCCTGATATAAAATGCCAAAATCAAAGTTGGCTATTTGGCTTTTTAAAGAATATTTTCAGCCATGGGTGGTAGAATCCGTAGAGGGCCAACTCTACTTTGAATGCAGAGTCTCTAAAATATTACATCATGTTGTTACTGGGTGTGCTGGTGCAGTTATTTCACTTGCCAAACCTAATTCTAGTTTTATCATGCCTTTATGTATGGATGTAATACACAAACACTCTCAGAGGGAAATGTCTGAGTCTTTACTTCCCTAAAACAGGAAGGAAGTTATAGATGCACATTTTAAGTACACACACACACATACATCTAGTTTTATTCCTACTGTTCCTATCAGAATTCTGTGAGTGGAGTTATCAGTATGTATCACGCCGAAGCAGTAGTATTTAAGACTGGCCCAAAGAGTCTTAAGGTGATGTTTCTCAGATCACCCTCAAAGACACAATAGATCAGCAGGGATAGCTTATTATTCTTTGTCTACCCAGTTGTCACATAGAATAAAAGTAAAGGTTTTCCTCTGACATTAAGTCTAGTTTTATCCAACTCTGGGGGTTGGTGCTCATTTCCATTCTAAGCTGAAGAGCCGGCATTGTCCATAGACACCTCCAAGATCATGTGACTGGCATGACTGCATGGAGTGCCTTTACCTTCCTGCCAGAACGGTACCTATTGATCTACTCATATTTGCATGTTTTTGAACTTCTAGGTTGGCAGAAGCTGGGGCTAACTCACCTCGTTCCCCAAATTCCAAACACCGGCCTTTCGGTCAGCAAGTTCAGCGGCTCAGCGATTTAACCCGCTGCACCATAAAGGGCTCTGTACTTGTCACATATCTGCAAAAGAACATGATTGCTCTATAATTCATGCTGGAGAAAAGGGTCATGCCTTTTGTAACCTCTCAAACCAATTTGGAAATGGTAGCATTTCCACTACAAATCTCAAGTGGGAGCAATGAATGTAGGGATGTTTGTCAGAACGTTAGATGCTACACCTCAATTTTTTCTTAATGTGTACATCTGTAAAAGAAATAAATATTACACATTTGTGTCAGTGACCATATTACAAAGAGATCAAGCCTAGACAAGCAAAGGTGTTCCCCTCATTAGGGTAACTGGGGTGCATGTAGCTTTCATTTCTAAGGACAGATTATGAGTTGTAGCTGGCATTGGGGTAACAGGATTGTACCCCCACAGTGATGCAAAAAGTTTGGCTTACATAGGAACCAAGAATAGCTCTTTGATAAGGATGCAAATCAAATAATGTAAGCCTCACCTCACAGCTATGAGTTTGCAACAGACAGCAACAGCAAGACTGAAGAACAGGGAAGCAATTTGTGAAGCACTACTTTCTAGTTAGTGGCTCTGATTATTAGAAAAAGCTGCATGACATGAAATATTAAATTAAATATGTGTTTCATTTTAATAACAAAACCATGCAATATTCATCCCCTGTTGAAGAGCAGTACAAAGTTTTACATTCCTACTTTTCCTTCCCTTCACTTAAGCCTATTGTGCTTGTGGGCATACACACACATGCCAGAGCAATAGTGTTTCTGCAAACAGAATAATTGGATCAGAATTAGAAAAACCACAAGGGTCATCAGCCCTAACCTCACTCTTCCATTTAGGAAATTACAACAAAAACACTTCTGACAGATAGCCAGAGAAGGAGATTCCACCACACTTTGCAGCAACACATTCCACTGTTGAATAACACACTGTCAAGAGATGCATCAAGTAAACCCTTGAATAGGTCTCTACAGTCACTTACAAACCTACCACCAAGACTCTACCCTTGGAAGGCAACCACACTCAGCCATGAGTGATCGCCTATGATGATGATGAGTTTCTGGAGCAGCAGAATATAATATGACATATTTTCAGATATTTATATGTGGCTATCATGTCACCTCTTAATCTTCTCTTCTCCAAACATACCCAGCTCCCTCACAGAGCATGACTTCCAGACCTTTTGCCATTTTGGTCATTCTCTTTTAGGTATTTGCAGCTTGTCAAAATCCTTCTTGAATTGTTGTGCCCAGAACTGGACACAGTATCCCAGGTGAGATCTGGCTAAAGCACAATAGAGTGGTGCTATTACTTCCTTTGATCTAGACCAGTGGTTTCCAACCTTTAACAGACAGTGGACCAGTGAGACAAAAATTGGATACATCATGGACCATCGAGATCAATCAACCCCTCTCCCCACCATCAGGACAAAAATAAATTTTAAAACTATTTAAATTACTAGAATGTCTCAATCCTATTAACATTCATGATTAAGACATTCTACAAAAATAAAACATATACATGTTTTATTTTGTGATATAAAGACAAAACACCAAAATAAGACAATGAAAAAAATTAATGTGATTTTTTTGAGTATGCATTTCTTTCACTAGGTAGGGAATCCTTGGATCAATACTATTGCTCAATGCCATGCACATGTCGTGGCATTGAGTAATAGTAGACTAAAGCTGGATAGTAGTAGACTCCCAGACTGGCTTTTGAAGCCCGAATATTAGGCTCCTTTTCTTGGGCTTCAAGATCCAGTCTGGGAGAATGGGCTCCCGAGAGCAATTCCACTGGCTCAGCCAAAGGGAGAAAGTGTGCCCACATGCTTCCTTCCTTTCCCTTGCTTCCTCAAGAGGAGCCAATGGTGGAGCTTCCCTCAGCTCACACCTTTACTGAATTGCAGGCTTTGACTGCCTCCTCCTTGGTCAACCAGCTAGAAATTCACCTAACTGTATATAGTGTAGCCCAGAACTTCTTAAACCTTTTCCACTTGTGACCTTTTTCTGCCTGAGAATTCTTTATGTGACCCCAAGTATATAAAATAAATATAGAAAATTAAAGATATGCTGATAACACATCAGCATTTACAAGGCTTGCTAAACAGGGTGATTTTCCTTTTTTGTGAAGTATAGTTGGATCATCTGCAGACTCCACTGTAAATATTGCACATTATTGCTTACAGATTCATGCAAATGTATAAAAACACACTAGATAGTATTCAGAAATGTTTTACTGTTACCAGACCCACATCATCTAGCCCCTGAACCAATCCCAGGTATTGCAATGTAATCATTTTCCACACAGTGAAACTGCTTCCTTTTATACTAGCTTTACCCCACATTAAGTGGTCAGTGTAGATGTGTCTTCTATCAAAAAGGAAATGATTATTCTGGCTCCAGCATTCCTATTGAAATGCTTACAGTCTGTCTGTTTAGTGATCTACTCTATTATCTTTCCTGATATTGATGATTGGCTAACTGAGGGCCCTTCCACACAGCCCTATATCCCGGAATATCAAGGCAGAAAATCCCACAATATCTGATTTGAACTGGGTTATCTGAGTCCACACTCAGATAATGTGGGACTTTCTGTCTTGATATTCTGGGATATAGGGCTGTGCGTGGAAATTGTGTGGGTCCTCTTTTCCCTTTTTTGAAAATGGAAACAACATTTGCCCTCCGCCAGTCTGCTGGGATATCTCCTGTTCATCAGGAATTATCAAAAATTATTCCAGTGGCTCTGAGATTACTTCTGCCAATTTTTAAAATATCCCTTGATGTTGGTTCATCTGGGCCCGGAGACTTGAATTTATTTAGAGTAGCCAGATAATATTGTGTAATTTCCTTATCTTTTCATGCTGCATTTCTGCTACTGCTTCATCTGCTCAATTTCCTCCTGGCTGAACACTCTTTTTCTTTTGGCAGGAAGCCTAAGGAACAGAAAATGCTGGGCAGTCCTGATTTTTCTCTGATTTGACTATTTGCTTAAATTCCCTGTTAGTGACCCCCCCTTTCCATTTCTTGTACATGTCCCTTTTAAAGTTTAGCCCAGTTGAAAGTTTTTTAGACTCCCATCTTAGTTTCTTTAAACACCTCCCAATTTCCTTCCTCATTGGAACTATTTACATTTTGCCTCCAATCCCTCATTTCAAAGAAACTTTCATTTATCATGTTTCTCTTTAACTATTCCTGACCGAGGAATACACATAGTATTTCCCTAGTTTACTGAAATCTGCTTTCTTGAAGTCTGGAATGTGTGTCTGGTTATGCTTGGCTTCCCCTTTTCACTGCACAACGAATTCCAGGTGAACATGTTACCGCAGCAAAGGATCCCACCACTTCCACCCCATTAATCAGGTCATCACTGTTGGTTAGGATCAGATCTAAAATAGCTGATCCCCTTGTTGCCTCTTCCACCTTTGTTCTTTTTGTTCTGTCTTGTTGGGCTAGCTCGCTCTGCAGACTTGATCCACCTGTACAAACTTAACTTGAGTAGCCTATGTATTTTTTATAAAAATGTCAGGGAGCATATAAGCTTCAACATTTGAAAAGGGGGAACTTCCTCCCATAGCACTGTGGACAATTCAGTTAACTTGAATTGTAGGTCTGAGCAAGCACACAAAAGGATTGTTCATAGTTGGAAACTCCTCCAGACAAATACTAAGAAACAGTGGCAAATCTAATGGGCTATTGCGAAATTCAGAGAGCTCTTCCACACAGCCATATAACTCTGAATATCAAGACAGAAAATCCACAATATCTGCTTTGAACTAGATTATCTGAGTCCACACTGCGATTTAATCCAGTTCAATGTGGATTTTATACAATTGTGTGGAAGGGACTTAAGAGAAAATACAGCACTGTAGTTTACTGCTGCTTTGGAAGCATCACAGCCATCACTTTGTAACAGTTTAAAATCTTTTCTTACTCTGTCAGGCTTTACATACCATGCAACTATTTAATATAATTTAGGGAAACAAATACTGAGAGCTGGGTCAAGACCTAAGCCCTATTGAGGCAGTATTTTTTAAGGTTAAATACTGCCCTGCCTATTGTGACATTGTTTTCATAATGGGAAAAGTGACAAGACTAGTTCTGTTGAGTAAGTGTGCACTTGGCAGGTAAGGAGGAGATGCTGTAGATTTTCCATCACCATTATCCTTTTCTTCACATAACAGTAAAGAGCCTGAAGAGGATTGCTCGTATCCATGAAAGCTCTGTGTGTGATATGCCAACAGTCTCAATTTCTCTAGGACAAATCAAGTTAACACTCTGGTGTTCTATTTTTTCACCTGCTTTTAAATGTCCTATTTCATATTCAGCTAAGTGGAGGACGAGATGATGGGCACTTCCCTTTAGGCCCAGGCAAAATCAAAATGCTGCAGATTCTCCTAGTTTAGCTATTCACCTTGTCATTTTGATCACACTTTGATGATGCATGCCTTGGTTTTCATCTGTGAAATATTGGCAGTTATTTATTTATTTTGCATCAAAAGTATTGCATAAATTAGCATAAAACTAATAAAAATAGAAGGAAAATAAGTGGATAAATATATTTTGACCAAAATCAGGCAACAGTGACCGCATTGTCTGTATCCTCAAACAATTCTTCCTCTGTACATAAGGCAGGACATTGTGGACAAGCTATTATTATTACAGTAGAGTCTCACTTATCCAACATAAACGGGCCGGCAGAATGTTGGATAAGCGAATATGTTGGATAATAAGGAGGCATTAAGGAAAAGCCTATTAAATATCAAATTAGGTTATGATTTTACAAATTAAGCACCAAAACATCATGTTATACAACAAATTTGGCAGAAAAAGTAATTCAATACGCAGTAATGTTATGTAGTAATTACTGTATTTACGAATTTAGTACCAAAATATCACGATGTATTGAAAACATTGACTACAAAAATGCGTTGGATAATCCAGAATGTTGAATAAGCGAGTGTTGGATAAGTGAGACTCTACCGTATTATTATTTTATATTATTATTATTATTATTATTATTATTATTATTATTATTATTATTATTATTATTATTATTATTGTGGTGGTTATGGAATACAGTTCTGAATCTTGATTTTCTATGTATTTGGTCTATGTGGAAATCCTCTGTCCCACTGCATTCAGAAAAGGATTTCTACTTCAGTCTCATCATTTTTTCACAGGAGCAAAGTAAAGATGGAATGGAATCACATTAATGCACTGCTATCCTTAAGTGTTGATTTCACCTACCCTTTGAATGCTCTAGCCTGAACACAAAATCTTTCTATATTTTCTGACATTCCTCCAAGAATACAGTCCTACTCTAAGATGGATTGTGTCTATAATACATAATGACAGACTTTTCATTAAATGTGTATTTCCACATGGTCCAGACTAGTCCCAGATTGACTTGACGGGGATCTGTTCTTAGGTGATGCTGTGTCAGCAGGGCTGGATAATCAGTAGTTCTTTGGATGGAATAGCTCCAGGCCCTTCACTAGCTAGGGGTGCAGTGCTGCAAGGAAACAATTGGTTCCTCTTCCTCAGCCCTTCCTCACTCTCCAGGTGTTCCTATCATCATTAACTTTTTTGTGTTACTTGCATATCCGATTAAAAATAAGTCAGAATAGGCTGTTAGTCTCACTGAAATTCCAGGACTGAAAATATATGTGCTGCTTTCTGTCCTATTTTGCATTGTAATATTAATTCATTTGTGTGTCTCCTGTCCCAGAATATAGTTCTACTTTTGTAACTAATCGAGGACCATTCATGCTGATGAAGATGGAAAGTTAAAGGCAGAAGACATTGCCACCTGATGATAACACTGAAGTTCTGGGATGCAACAGTCATGCAATCTACTATCATGCCCCTAACCTGAGGTCCTATATCTGTCCTATTTTTAAAAGCTAATCTAGCTATTGGTAGTCAGAGGAATGCTGCCACTGGTCCTGGAAGCTGAATGTAGTCTGTAAGTACCATTTATTTTAGTTGAAGTAAATTTTATAATTATTTTTGTGTGACAAAACATTCCTATTTTAGAGGGCCAATAGATTGCAGTGATTTGAGTGCTGGACTAGTAATTGGAGAGACCAGTATGAACCTATGACTGTATCTTGCCAGGGAAATCCCATGATAGAGTGGCCATAAATTGGAGTCATTGTAAAGACACATGTTCAGTTATCTTTTTTGAATCTCGTGCCATTCAATTTGGCTCTATGTTCTAAATATCATTATTTATTTATTTGATATTTAAAAAGCATTCAATAATCCATTTAAAATATAAATTCCAAAAACAATTCTATTTGGACACATATTGCATACAACAAAGCAGCCATCTCATTCAACATCTACCCCAACCATTCCAAGGGTATGGAGAATGATCTCTGTGGTTGCTACATGATGTACAGAGCTGTTCTGGGTTAACACAGACCAAGGCTACTTAATAGGGTCTTGAACCACATTAACAAAAGTCACAAGTTTGCTCTGGAGCTTCCTTGATAATCTGGACCTAACCTCTGTAAGCAGTTGGGTCAGCTCTGAGACAGAACTGGCTGCAATGGTTTAAATGGCTATCCTATATTCTGGGCCCGGGTGGCCCAGGGATGCAGGATAGCACTTACCATCCTACACCCTACTCTTGTTCTTGTTGTAGCAGTGATCAGCAGGTACATAATTGCTGGAGGCAATCACTCATTACCAAAAGTGACAATGGTTGGAACACAAGAGCAATCAGAGAAGTAAGGGGGAAAGGAGGGGCTAGTCCTTTTTAACCCCCCCCCCCCCCCCGTTCACTCTAGCATGGACATCCAATCAGCAACACCTAACCAGATTCAGCATCAATGGATGGTCAGGACTCCCTCCTGGTTGGTGGTAAAAGTCATCCTGGGGTTGAATGAGAACCCCAGGTTGGCCCTGGGACAAAGTGCTCATGTAGACATGCCAAAGGCTAAAGACTGGAGTTTGTATAGGTTGATCTTTGCCTGTTGGGGAAGAAAGAACAGAGAGGAAGCCCATTTTGTGAGAATGGTGGGAGAAAATTCCACAGTATTAGAGCAGTTATTGAAACAGTTGTCTCCCATGTCCTTCCCAGGTTACCTTGTAAGGATGTTGGGAGGGTCACATCTACACTGATGCAGCTTGGAACTGGTTTGGAAAGAACTGGTTTCATTGAGTGGGTGATTGGATTGACAGGTCTGGAACTGGTTTATGGTCAGATGTGTGATTACATTGAACACAAACTATTTAGCAGCCCCCCCCCTCTTCCAGGACAGATGCGCATCAGCATTCCAGAGGCTTATGAGGTGCAGAGAAAAAGGAAAGTGACTGGTAGGAGCATAGGTAATCAATTACCTCTCCTAGGGCATCAATTAGCACCCTGCTGTCCATCCATGCCTTTGGGGCACTTGTAGGCAGTCCCAATTCTGGAGTCTATAATGTGCATCAGCAGCAGTGGATGTCTACAATATACTTTGCATTTTGTGGGGACAATTTTGCCCTGGATCTGGGATACACTGGCACCAATTGTGGTGCATTATTTAGGTGAACTTGGACATTTCTGCGACTTTTAAAATGTGTTGTTAGTGGTGTGTGTTTTGTGGCTGCTGTAGTTTTGAGTCCTCTAGAAAATGCATTATAGTTCCAGTGTACATGGTGCCAGAGAGAAAGCCCTCCCTAGACTATAAGACACAGGCAGGCTCCTACAGGGAGATAACAGGCTTTCACAAATTCTGTACCTCAGCTATTGCATGTTATTTTTCTTCCCTTAAATGAAAAATCTCTGAGTATTGTAATTGCAGAGTTGCTTCAATTTCTTGATCATTGTTAGCTTTCCTTTTCATTTTTCAACTCAGTTATGCTATTTTTGAGATGCAATTAATCAAAATTTATAGTTATTCAGGTATGCCTGTTTGTCATACATTTGTGTAAAGCCTTTCTGATGTTAATAGTTTTATTTCCAGATTCTTTTTTAAAGATCCTGAGCATAGATTTTTTTTGTTATTGCTGCTGCACTGTGAGTTGATGTTTTCATCAAGCTGTACAGTATCTATTATGACTCCAAGAACCCTTTCAGTCACCCACCCCAATGATGTATAATTGAAATTAGGGCTGTTGGGTATTTTTTGCCTCAGTGGACTAGAATAATCTTGGATTCCTTGTAATGTATACAAGTTTACCCGTGAGCTTTTAAAATGATTAATTAATTAAAGTAATTCATCTGGTGGTACCAAAGCACAATCTTTCATAACCATTATATCACCTACCTTTGTATTTCCAAATTTTGACTTAATTTTATTTTACAGATTAATTCATTTCTTCCTTGTCTCTATGCTATTATCCTATAGGGAACAAATCCAAAAGAAAGCAGTCACTGAAAGAATTGTGCTATTTTTTTCCTGACAGGGAAAAAAAATACATGGAAAGCAAATACTTTTCACAATGAAGACTAGCTGAAATATTTGCTTTCTACCTTTTCAGCATTAATATACATGCTATATAACCTTTTGCAGTATAAAGAATGTGTGATGCAATCTAACAGCACAATGCTCTGTATGTCTCCTCAGAAATAAATCTATTTGAACTTGATAGGAATTACTCTCCCAGGTAAATAGGTATAGGATTCCAGACTGAATTAAGCAACTGGGACCCCGGCTGGGTTAGGAGACTTAAATACGTCATCTTCTGTAGATTTTGACTAACTCTTTTTATCTAGATCCACTTACTGAAACCTGAGGCCTACGGTCTTGTTTAATATCAGCCAGTAATAAAGAGCTCTCCAGCTAAATACAGCTATATTCTAATATTAACTGCAGCTCTCGAAGCATTCATTGTGCAAAGGGGAGTCTAAACCCTTCAATGTCAAGGCATTTAGAGGCACTCTAGCATCAATCAAAGTTCTGCGTCCAGTAAGTGCCTGCTTGCATTTACATGAAATATTCATACTGCATTCCGTTTTGCTTTTCTCTCTCCTAATCATCACTTTTAGGAAGAAGCTACAATCATCTCAGTTAGGGGAGGGCGTTATGGGATGTGTGGTACCTTTCAATGTCAGGCTTCCTGCAGATAGCTAGTTCTGTAATGAGGCAGCACACACTGTATAGACTACCAAAGGTCTTCCTAACACAGCCTTGCCTTATTATCATGTACAATTCATCTTCGAGTATACAACTTAGACCAAATGAAAGTAATTAATTAGCCATAACAACCCTGTCAAATAGCTATTTTGAATGTTGACAGGGGAAAAAAGTATTTAACATTTCTTTAAAGTGAACAAGATTTCCTTCTCTCTCTCTCTCTCTCCATCCCTCCCTCCAACCCCATCCCTAAAATAGCAGATGGAAGGTCTCCTTTTCCATTTGTGTTAATTGTATAAGCTGCCGTTCAATCCCCCCACCCTGTTTTTTAATTCATAGCTGATGTTTCATTCTTTCAGCAGAAAATTATTCTTTTGCACACATATTTCATGAGGTTGTGGGTTTGTGCAATGCTTTGAAAACATAAAGCAAAATGTTTTCTCTTATTAAAGCAAGCCATCACCAAATAACAACAGTATTATAAAGTGACCACGACTCTCCTAGATTTCTAAGGATGCACTACGTTTACCATACAACTAATCTAACTTTATTTGTCTCATCCATCCATCCACACACACACACACACACACACACACACACATATGTAGACATGAAAAAACAACAATGAAGTGTTATTTAAAGCTTTCAAAAAACCATTAGCACATTACAATATATTTTTTTCTGAATGAAAAGCTAAAAAGCTCCTTCAACGTACACCTAGAATAAATTCTTGTCAGGTGAATAATAAAAGTATATCTCCTAGCATCAATGTTTTTTTAAAAAAGGGAAATGATTTCTACATAGACTAACAACCACTTTAATTGAAAAAGTTTTGCTCATAATTATCGAGGAGCAATACATTTCTTGCATGCCTGAGCATACACACTTGTGAGAGAATGCACTCTCATAATTTCCTTTCGTATTTGAGTTATCTTGTCATATGTGAATTTTTGAACATGGATCCAGCAGAACTACATGCGTTTTTGTTTTAGATGTTTGTTTTTACTAATATGAAATAAGAAATTAAAAGGAAAAATGTATTACCAGATTTTTAATACATGCTCAGCTTTATCATACAATGGCTCCTATTCTACCTGGGATTGCAATTTCAAGCAGTTCAGATGAATTATAGCTGAAGTTTTAATGTTATTAATAGCCTTGTTTCCCCCCTTTTGCCATCCACTGTTCTCTTGCTTACTGCACCAGCAATTCTTGAAAAGCAAAATAGTATTGTTCTTCGCAGTGGTTGCAGCTACTTGTCTACATTCTCTTGTTATTTCTCTGCTGCAAAAATTTGATCAGAAATGACAAAGCATTCTAATTTAGGCAAAATCCCTGTTTTCAGTATGTCTTCTTTTTCTATTTTGAAAGACAGCTTAAACTGGGAGGCATCTCACCTGGGTTATATATATTATAAAATGCCTAGTGCTTTTCTCTGAGGAACCACATATTGGAAAAAGAGAAATTTTAAATATAATCTAAAGTCATTTGAGTTAATAATATCCTATTACTAGCACTGGAAACATATAACATCTAATTAGCATTTTACTGAATATAGAAATATACTGAAATTAGAAAAAATATATCTGACAGTGTATTTTTCTTTATCCACCTTTTTTTTAAAAAAAGGAAAATAGTAACCTTTTAGCATTTGATTTGCATCAAGTAGGTCTGCTTATTCTTTGTTTGTTTGTTTATTTATTTATTTAAAAAAAAAGGGGGGGGGTAGCCTAGCCTAGTAATATTTCATGCTGAATTGGTGGAAGTAATACACAAAGGTATTTTATTTTCAAAGAGAATTTAAGGAAGCAAGGAGAGATCATTTTGTGTGTGAAATAGGTTGGCAGCCCTTTGCCTGAGGAGGTTTCACTGTTTGGAAAGAAATAATTCATGGAAAGGGGAAAGCAGACATTTTTGTACATTTTCTTAACCCCCCCCCCCTTTTCCGAAGATCTGATGATCCTGGTGTGTGAGAGAAGTACTAAATTAAGTTAACAGGCTCTTGGATATGATAAAACTAGTAGCCCCTTCACCCTGCACAGATACAGCACTACGATTCCATTTTATCTGCCAAACTTCCATCCTATGGACCCTGGGATTTGCAGTTCAGACAGGGCTATTTAGAATTGTCAAAGTGTTCTAGTGCCTTGTGTGATGGTTGTTGTTGTGGGTCTTCAAGTCACTTCTGACTGACGGTGACCCAATGGTAAGGTTTGTTCAGAGTGGGTTTCCCCTTGTCCTGCTAAACTAGGAATCCCGGGGTTCTATGCAGTCTTAACAGCAAAGTGGAATGATAATGCTATAATTGTGAAGTGTGAAAGGACCATAGCTGAAATATTTGAGAATTGCTACTTCTCTTTGGATCCATCTGAATTGCAGTATGGAAGCCTAGGTTTGCGGGAACAAAATGAATATATAATATCAGAAAAGGCTCTCAAAAATATTAACTTGTTGATCAAACTTGCTTATATTTTGCAAACTGATAATAAGGGTTTTGACTTAATACAGCTTTCCAAAAGAATGAAAAAAGGCTGTCTCAGGGTGTGAATCATGTAGCCCTCCAAATGGAGCTGGACTGCATGTCCCAGCAGCCCTAACCAGTATAGCCCACAGTGACAAATGGTTTAAACTTCAATGCGACAGTAACTGTAGGAGGGCATATGCTTTTCATTTCTGCCTTATCTGCCTTAACTTTCATAGCCACAGCCATTGCTCCTCCTCCTTGCCACCCTTCTCCTATTCCTTCAAGTCATTTCTAATATATAGTGTCCCTAACATTGAGAAAATGTGACCACCTCAGGTCAGCCAGTTATTTTTCATGGCTGAGTGAGGAATTGAACCTTGGCCTCCTTGGGTCCTAGTCTAGTGCACAAACCCTTCCATTCCCTGACACTTCAAAGAAGCAAAAGCTGATGTACCATAGTAGTTACGAGTTTGTACTCACCCCTGAACAGCTTTTTTGGCTTGCTACTCTCTTCAAGCCTCATCTACCATATGGAAAAGAATACTATTTTACTGTACGTGAACTCTTTTGTTGGATGCTGTATAAATAATACTATTGATTCTAGTAATATTTAACATAGTGTTGTTAAAGGAAACACAGCATTTGTACTTTAAAATAAAATGCTATTTGTTACATTCTTATCTATAAAAACACAGTTTGGTTTTGTTATTTCCACATTGATTTGAGATTATAGTAGAACAGTATGCAATGAACTGTGGTTTCCAACAGAAGCCTATAGAGTTTCAGCCTGCCGTAACCCATCATACCTGTAGGATGCCTTTAATCCCACAAGTTGTGGGAACTTGCATATAGCTTTCATTTTTGATCTCACTACAATGATTTTGAACATAAGTGGCAAAAGCTAGTCAGACATAAAAGAACCAAATCCATCTTGTTCTGCCTCCTCCCACATATTGAAATTGCATAGATAAACAGCAACATCCTCGTGTGAAATAACATAAGATGAACCTATATTTTTGAACCACGTTCTTCATTCCCACAACATTATTTCCTGCTCTGTGTCTTGAGTATTTGATGTCTGTGCATGTCACAGTGACACATGTATATAATGCTTCCTTTCCTTGTCATTTCATTGCTTAATAAACACTGTAAATATGATCTGTTGCTTAATATGAGTCTTTGTATTTTCTCCATCTCTGATCAGATGTTGCAAACAATGTTTAACTGTGATGCATATGGGAAGGGAGTCATAATTCAGGGTAGAGAAAAGGCTTTATATGTGGACATTCAGTCACTATCATTTCAAGTCAAAAGAATCAGGCAGAAGATAATGGAAATATGCTTGCAAGCCACTACCAGTCAGAACAGACACTACTACAGAGTTGGTCTGTCCTGATCTAAGGAAGTTTGCAGGTAGTTCCAGTGTCAGTAGGCCAGTGACTCCATTACGGGGAGTATCTGAACATAAATGGAATTATCCAAGATGCAGAACACTATCCCCAAGAGGTCCAAAACATGGGATAGCTCTCTGGGCTGAAAACTCAGAGTGGATTTACCACCATAGCTCTCTGGGCTGAAAACCCAGGGTGGATTTACCACCATAGATCTCTGGGCTGAAAACCCAGGGTGGATTTACCACCATAGATCTCTGGGCTGAAAACCCAGAGATTTACCACCCTCATGAGATGCTGACTTTTGCAAGTGGAAGGATGTTAGAACACAAACATTTAGACTTGGTTACACAGTCCCAACACATTCAGAAGACCTTTCAACCTAATAATGGTTTCCTCCCCAGCAAAATCAGTATTGCAAAGGATTATGTATGTTACATTGCAAACTATTATAATGCAACTAATGAATACTGAAAGTGAATCTTCCACACATGCCATGTGTCTTTTCCCCTTTTATTGTTTCAATTACAATTTCAAAGGGTGGAGAGAATCCTGGCCATATTATTTGTAAGACACATAACTCTATTGTGTGTTTTTCGTTGAAGTGAGACCAAATACTGTATTTTTCTCAGGTACAAAATTGTCTTAGATTGCGAGGACTGCATTTTAACCCTGTCTCTTCATAATTCTAGTTATGTGGCCTGCTCTTTCAGTTGGTCTTTCCTACTCACTTTAGAACTTTCAAATTTCCTCCTTTCTTTCTTTTTTCATATCTCGTGCTCATTATCCAGAAGTTATTCTGTTCCCTGTGTTAAATTACTTTATGCTGCAGCTTAAACGAACATGTCTTGCTTTCATCTAGCATTTCAAACAGGGCAAAGACTGCTGTACAATTTCCAAACACAACTGTGCTAACAGAGATGAATTACCAGAGTTTATATAATTTATATTAGGAATTCATAGACCTAGCAAAAGGGATTAGTACATTTTATTTCAGGGTAGGAGATGATCCTGTCATTAATGGTCGATACTTTCATCATCTTTTAAACCTGAGGAATTTCCAGGGTGACAAGGCTGTAAGGACATATCAGGGATCCACAGCTGTGAGTTTTATCTGGCCATGTACTGCTTTACTCTCAGTATGTGGACTACGTTCCATCAAAACTGGATTAGACTGTCAATCACGTCTTCCGATGTATATTGTATTATGATTTTTTGAAAATGTCACTGAGATCAGAGTAATTTCTTAGCTAATTGCATCTTGTCTCTTCTTAATACTGTGCATTTAATGGTTTCATTACCTTACATGACAATCAAAGAGCCTAGTCCAGCATTAAGGGCAGTTTTACTTTTAGTAGACAGAAAAAAAATCAGAAGAATTCCTCAGTCCATTTTTTTAATAACAGAAGAAAACATATTTAAAGCAGTTATATATTTCATGCAATGCAATAAAATTTGTTTGTGTTATTTGTACTGCTCCCCATGGTCTTCGATATACAGAAGAGCAGAGATTGTTTTTCTAATCCCAAAAGCACACCTTGTGTTTAGCACCATATTCTCTCTTCTTCCTGTTATGGAAATAGATTAAAGAAAATATTAACCTTTAAGAAACTGTCACTCATTACTCACACCGCTTCCATTTTATGTGTGCATGTCCCTAGAGAATCCTTCCCAAACACAAAAATATTTGTGCCTCAATATTTCCCATTTAGACACAAGAGAGATTGACTTAGATGAATGATGCTGTAGATTTGCAAAGGTTTCATTAAAGAATACTTGGCTGACTGTATGCATTCTGGCTGATACGTTATACAAAGAAGTCTTTGGAAAGAAGTGCCCAAATTGGTATAGCCACACATTTGCACTGACTAAAACAATGTTGCTGAAGAGTTATCCACTGTGGTGGTATTTGATTCACATTGTACGTGTGTGTGTGTGAATGTGCCTTGTATTTTCATGTAAGAGAAACACTTTTGTCCAATTCTTAGTTTTAATTCCATCCCAACAATAATATGCTATTAAATATTATACCTCATTGTATCTTCAGAGCTAGATGGCAAGCTATTAGAAAAATTTCTAGTTGAAGTTCCGCCATATTGCCCTGTCTTATCCCACTTCCATGTTTTTTCCAAATCCAAATTATTTAGATAAAAAAGATATTCATAAATGAATTGTAATAAATATAGACAATGAGGAGATTTTGAAAATTGTAAATATAGAGATACATAATATGACCAAAACTGAAAAGAAAGGGAATTTATGAATCTAAGTCAACATCATTGCGTAACCTTGGCAATAAATGTATTAAAAACAATAGATACTGATACATAGATATTGAAGGTAGAGAAACAGCACAGAGTCCTTCTGGAAATACGGTAGCTGTCTGAAACAGTTGCGTTATAAGAATATTAAGTACTTTCACAGATTTCCAAAGGCCAAAAACTTTGAAGTAACAATACCAACAGAAATAATAATATTCATGATAATACAACGTTTGTGAATGATACAATAGCCTTTGTTGCCCATATATCCTAAATCAGAGGCTATGCAGAAGAGATTCGCAAATCCACATTGCTGTTTGAGAATCCATTCTATATGGCTGTGATAAACAGAGATTCGTTGTAGTTCCATTTTCATTTGACCCACTAGCAACACTGGGTGAATCAGAAAACCAAACTATATTTTGGAAGCCAATAGCTATCTCCTAGGAAACTGTTAAATAAATCCTATCTGGTTATTATTAAAAAGAATTTCATGTAGCTTTAAATAAGTTGGGCTGATACTTTGCTGTCATCATGGTCTATACTTGGGAGGTGAACATTTCTCTCGGGTTTTTTTTCACAAGGGGATTGCCCCTTAAGCCATTCCTTCCCGTCACAGATAGACAAACAACAGCATTCCCACATTCTGTCAGTTTTGCTTTTCTGCTATATCAACTAATTGCAGGCTACGGTGTAGTGGAGACAGTGTAGGGAGGGGGCACCTGCTGACGGATATTCTTGGTAGGAGTTCTCCGGATGAAGGACACACTTAGTTTTGGATTTGACAGCACTTGCGGGATCCAGCTCAAATTCACTGTGGCAGGTAGAAAGAGTGTGAGCACTAGAATATCCAAGGTGTCTGTAAATACTTTGGCTTCCTAGCCATTCAAATCCAGTTTAAGTCGATTACTTCTCCCCCAAGCATAAATGTAAGATGACATTTCTTTTAAAAAGTGCATCCACTGATGACTTTGGCTTCTAAACAGTTTTATTTAAACACACCAGCAGATTTCATTTCATTGATAGTCTTATAAAACAGAATGATGATTAAACACTGCATCTGACTACTGTATATTTCATGTGAGAAAATTGACGGTGATTTCCTTAGCGTATGCATACATGCCTTCATGAATCACCTAACTCTAGAGAGCTTTCAAAATTAACAAATAGGCTTGTCTCACACAAAGGAATCACTCAGTTCCAATGCAGCCTTCAGAGCTCTTTTGCTAAACATCTTTTCTACCTAAAGCTCTTGCACATTCAAAAACATACTATATTTCTGGCAAAGCCTTTCAGATCTGGATTATGGACAAGAATTGCTGACATTGTTTTTCAGAATTAATACTGTATAATTGTGGCAATTTTTACATAGTCAGATCAGCCAAAAATTACACCTCTGCACATATCATCTAGCATAAGATAGATTTTTTTAAAAAAAATAATAATAAGTGAAATGATTGGTTAGTTTCCAGATACAAGCAACAAAAAGTACTACTTAAGCATGGGGCCAAATTGTCTTAAAGCACTCAAGATTTGCAATCTGTTTCCATATCTAGGACAGAATTGTATACTGAATAATCACTAATCCTCATAATGCAGATTAATATAAATAATACGACCTAGAAAATTTTGTTTTCTTCTTCTCTTTCTTCCTTCAGTATTACTTATCAAAAAACCAGGTAGGTAGGAAATAAAAGTTACGGTTATGTATAAATGAATACAGAATAGTATTTAAGGGACCAAGTTACACCTGTTCAGGTGCTTATGCATATTTTAGTAAAGACATCAAGATTAATAAAATGTCAGCTAGACTAACCTGCTTTCTATTTGACTTAAATCTCACAAGTCACTTCCCCACTACTAATATACAGTATCATTCCATGTGATTCACAGTTTATTTTCCTCAAACAAACTGCGTGTTTTTAATGTCAGAATGGTCAGGTTTGACACACAGAACTAGCAAATCCTATAGGAACTGCCTTATACTAAATCAGTCTGGCGCTAGTTTTACCAGGTTCCAAGCAGAGATCATTCCAAGTGCTGAAACTTTAGTTGCTTTTTGAAGGAGGGGAGGGAGGGGGACATTTTTTTTTTTGGGGGGGGGAGTTCCAGAGGTGGGAGCGATCATGGAGAATGGCCCCTCTCTTGTTCCCATCAGCCGTTCTTGGGACAGCGATGGGAACAAGAGTAGGGCTTCCTCCGCTGACTGCAGTGTCTGAGTTGGACTATAAGAAGAGATGTGATTTGTCACATAGCCTGGGTCTGAACCTGAAATATCAGCTGTAACCATTTGAAATTGTGGATTGATGTATTGGCTAAACACTGTGTGAAGATTTGTTTCATGTAGTCAGTTTAGTAGTGTTATTTCAGCAAGCAACTAGAGGTACCTCCAGCTACAGAGCTTGTAGAAATTCTCTAAAGGATGTTTTAGCTAAGAAAAAAATGGAAGAATTAGTAGGAAAATGCACAATGACTTTACTTAGACAACATCATCACTTGGATCTTCTGCTTAATTACATGTTTATAGCTGGAAAATGTGGATATATCACAGAGATAGTTATTCTAAAATCTTGGGATGGGACTAGAATTCTTAATGGTGGTCAATAGTTGCTAAACTCAAGCTAAATCAGGTTGTTTCTTTCAACTTACAGTATGGACTCAGAGTGGTCAATATCAGTAAAGAAAGACAAAAAACCCCAAATTTCACTTTTGCACAAAATTTATGCAAATTTCACTTTATGCATAAAAGTTGTGTGGGATATATATATATATATAAACAATGGAATGTGTTCAGCTTCTTGTTTTTAAGGAAAAAATAATTATCAATTGCAAACAACTTTTAACTACAAAAGAGATGAACTTTGCAAATCCCTCCCGCCCAATTATCTTTGCACATGTGAGAAGAAATAGTCATTATTCTTAGATAGTTTACAATGGTGTCTTCTCTGTTTCTCATGTTATAAAGTGTCATTCACCCAGACAATAATCTAAAGTAGTAACATATGTGTTGGGTGAGCCTTCACATCTCAAGAATATTAATTAGCAAATGGGCAAAGAGAGTGTTTGGTGAAATACGTAGTTTCATACGCACAAATCTTTGTCTTGAAGCTCTTTAACAAATGGTCAACAAACAAATTTTTGGATTGATTTAAAATGAAATGCAGCAAAAGTAGATGTGAATTCACAAAATAATTCAAAATATTGTGACATTATCCGAAAGGAAAATAACAGTGATCTTGTTTTTACCCACCTTTTGAGAAGTGTAAAGAGATATATTTTTCTATTACTATTTCTTGAATGAATATAGGTGGAGATGAAGTGGCGTATGTGTGTTTGTGTGTGTGTGTGTTTGTGTGTGTGTCAAAATGAGTGCGTTGGCCCTCTAAATAAGAATTCTTCTCCTCAGTGAAAATTTTCTTCAGTCCCAAATTTCTAAAATTGCAAAGAATGAGGTAATGAAAACCATCCACATCTAGAACTTTGACATTTACTGTGTTTGCATTCCCTTGGCAATGTTGCTTGCCTCTGTTCATTGGATGCTTAAACTCTGATTCTAAATGCTTAACTGGAGTTTTAACTTAGTGATATAAAGTTTGGGACTGAAGCAACTGCTTTATTGCGGAAACAGAATTGCACCTACAGAAATGCAGATCTTAAGTAATGAAATACTATATGCACAAGTGAAGCAGCAGATACTCAGGGAGACCTACTTCTGAGTAGATGTGCACAAGAATTGGACTCAAATCTGTACAAGTGAACTTAAGAGACAGAAGTCCAGATGCTGTAAAATTGCACACGCTGTGGACAAAGGAATGAAAAATAACATCTGACCAGCATGACCACGTTGACAGCTGCTGCTTCCCAGAGGCTATTCATGTGAGTACGTGGACCAATTTTTTTTAATGGCAGCTGTCAATGGAGTGATGCTGGTTGAGATATTATTTTCCCCACTGCAGTCATGTGGACATTTGGCATGGAGAAGTTTACATTTTACATCTTCTGAAATGGGCCTAAAAAGGCGTTCTGTTCCATGGATAAAGTCTTTGTCTCCCTCTGCCAGGGAAAACAGTGAAGTCCTAAAAACTCCCAGGACCCTCAATAGCAATAATTTACATCTTCATGCATATGGCAGATAATACAGGAATTTTTCATGCTGACACTGCTGCTGCTTTCAATATTCAGCCAGAAGCTCACTCTATCCCTTTTTGACAACAATTCCATCTTAAGTGTGAACATTCTAATTTAAATAGTGTTTTCCTCTAAATGTGTACGTTGTGATTATAAATTCCCCTAAAATAAATATGTTTTGCAAAAACAGGCATTTTCTATGGACTAGATGGCCCATGTGGGTTTTTTTCCCTATGAATCTATGATTCTATGATTCACTAGAAAGCACTTTCATCCATGTATGTATCAATGAATCTACCAAAGTTGTCTATCCCCTCTTGTGGGAGTTATGTATGCTTTTGTTCTTTTTTGTTCTCATGGATTCTTTTTAATCTTGACTCCAGGTCTGTTTTTAATGTGGCTTTGTGATAGCCACATTAAAAACAGAGGCCCCTGGTGGTGGCGCAGTGTGTTAAAGCGCTGAGCTGCTGAACTTGCAGACCGAAAGGTCCCAGGTTCAAATCTCGGGAGCAGAATGAGCGCCCGCTGTTAGCCCCAGCTCCTGACAACCTAGCAGTTCGAAAACATGCCAATGTGAGTAGATCAATAGGTCTACCTCCGGCGGGAAGGTAACAGTGCTCCATGCAGTCATGCCGGCCACATGACCTTGGAGATGTCTATGGACAACACCGGCTCTTCAGCTTAGAAATGGAGATGAGCACCAACCCCCAGAGTCGGTCATGACTGGACTCAACGTCAGGGGAAAACCTTTACCTTTTACCTTGTGATAGCTGATCACTACAAATCTTACAAGCAGAGTGTGGATGAATGCGTGCAACTGTGGCATTACTTCTTCCACAAATTCTTTATGGCTTATGAGCAGTGGAATTGTAAATCTTTAAGTACAGGTACTCATCATAATTTTCCCTAAAGCCTTCTCTCCAAGAAAGTCCAAAAATTAAGGCTATTGTGTTAATCCATATCAACAAACATTTTTCCTGCCACCAGAAATATGTGTTTTGCAAAGTAAATACATCTTGGTTGCCCATTTAATACCAAGCCACCCTAAAATCCTCTGTATCACAATAGGCACTGTTCATACTAGTACATAGCTGTTGACTCTCTTTTCCATTACTGAGAAGGTTGCAGCTAAACTCTAAGGAATCTTGGGACTTTTCATATTATGCTGTTACAGCATAACGTTTCCACTTGAACTGCTGTAGCAAAATCTTTTGAAATACTGGGATTTCTGTTTAGGAAAAGCTATTTAAAATAACCAACCACTGAGCTCCAAAATCTTGTGTGTGTATGTACTTTCATGTTGCCTGTTGATGTATGGTGAGTCCATAGCATAAAGTTATAAGAGACCACAAGGGCCACCCAGTCAAACTGCTGCCATGCACTCAGGGGTGGTTTTTGTCAGTTCCTTTGTCTGAAATATTTATTGGCAGTACCTAACCAGGGCTGAATCTGCTTGGATTCTAAGTACAAATGGGATCTTGTGCCTTTAGGGTGTTAAAGGCCAGGATTCCATTGGAAGCAGCCATGACAATTGTAGTAGAATCATAATTTGGCACTATAATTGTATTGTGTGAAAGGGCTCCTTGAGAAGGGGTGAGGGATGGTGTGATCATCTTGTTGAAGTGAATCTAACCCTGCAAAGCAAAACTCCTTTACACCACAGTTGTGGGATGACACTCTTGATCTTTGCTGTGGATATTTTTGATGTGGGAACTCCCACTGAGCTCTCCTCTTGGTTGTGCAGATTACATTTTCCTGTGTTTTGGATGGTTGGACATTTCATTCAGTCCATTTCTGATAAGAACTTACTAAAATTGATACTTTGCATCATAAACAGTATAGGAAGGGGTTGGGAAAAAAAAAGAAATTTGGTGAAAATGAAACCAGCAGATTCCCTAACTGTTGTGTCAGATTGGTAAAGAAGACACTTCATCTACACATTTAATGTGTGAAGTGTCTCGTGATTTGAAAAATTGCAGAAAGCAGTTTCTGAATACTAAGATTTTTGAACAAAGAAAAGATCAGATCATAAATGTTCTTAGCCTGGCCTTTTAATTTATGCTTGTTTTTGCTAAGTCATTGAGGTGATATTGCAGTGTTATTTGTTCATTTGTTTAGCATGGCTATATTCAAGTGCCTTTGAAAACAAGCCTCTTTGTAAGAAAAAACAAAGCTTGAGGTGAGACACTCTCCTCACAGCTGTGATTTTGTGGCACTACCCCATGGCAGTGCCATGGTGTCACAACGATTGATCAGACTTCAGAGAAAAGGGCTGCATCAATCTGACTTGTGTAAGTGTTTTGGTGGCTTTATTTCATAGACAGGCTGCAGGACAAGACAGCAGCTGCATTTAAGGGGATTTCTGGCTCCGTAATCATTGGGTTCGCCCCCCTGCCTTTTTGCTCTTCTTTCATGGTCCTTGCACAAAACATAAAATGGGATATTGAAAAATGGGACCAACCAACCTCACCTAGGACATTCACTAGGCATGTTGCCTCCTGTCCTTCAAGCTTATTTGAATTCCTTTCCTTTGAGCGTCTTTGATTTTATGAAAATTTCACTCTTGGTAACCACAGGGTCAGGATTTCTAGAAGATTCCTGCATGTTCTACAAATAGAATATAAGCTAAGTAAAGTTTTTTTTATAAGCATTGGACAAGTGGTATTGGGAATAAACAAAAGCTTCCAATGATAACAAGGAATGTATGGACCCCGCTGCATGGTTTCCATACTTTAGGCTTTTCGGCCTGTCTCCAATAAAGGAACTAAAGCAAGAATCACATTTTTATTTTTAATGTGAATGATTTCAAGATCTGAAAATGTGGTTCTTCCAATGTGCCTTTCACTAATTAGTCTAATATTTTGATGTGGCCTTTCAAGCCCTATTTAATATCTAGCCTTGCACTTTTTCACCAGCCCCATCCCTGGAGTATATTGCACAAGCCCTGGCCCGCCTTTTAGCTCTGACCATATCTACTAGGCTCGGCTACTGGTATCAGTTGCTGTTGAGTGTATGTTTTTAATGATGATTTACATGTTTTTATCTGGTTTGTTTTGTAATGTAATATAAATGTATATTATGGTGTTTTATTTTAGGTTTTGTCCCACTGGGCCTGGCCCCCATGTAAGCCACCCTGAGTCTCTTCAGGGAGATGGGGCGGTATATAAGAATAAAGTTGTTGTTGTTGTTATTAATATTCAAACAAATGTTATCACAGCTTGTTCTCATGGGCCCTTATGCCAGTAAACTACAACTGAGCAGGATGCTGGAGGAAGTGCAATTATCACAGAAAATATCAAATGAGAATTTGCTAGAAAACTAAGATGGAGTGCACAGTGTGATAACTGTGATACCTTTGTGTTCCTAAACTGGCTGAGATCATTCAATTAAAGACACAGGGGAAAATGGGATAGTACAGAGAAATGCCCATCCTTCCTAGAAATTAAAGAGCAACATGGATTATATTGTTGTGTTACTATGCTCCACGCATGATTTCACTCTAATCCAATGGATTATTCACTTTAGTGGGAAAAATCTTAATGACTGTTATAATAAAAGATGCTGTGATCTAAATAAAAGGCATACACTGCAGAGTAAAAGCATCCCTACAGGCAATATGATATTACTTGGCCACCCTTTGCAAATAAATAAAATGTACTGTATATGGCCGTGTATATTGTAGTATTTGCCCACATACTGACAATATATGTAGTACACAGATTGAACATTCCTTATCTGAAATCTGAAACACTTCAAAATCCAAAATTATCCACATGGGTGGGTGAGATACTGACATCTTTCCTTCGTGATGGTTCATTGTACACAAACTTTGTTTCATGCACAAAACTATTAAAATGTTATGTATAAAATTGCCTACAAGTTATGTGTTTAAGTTGTATATGAAACATAAATAATTTTTGTATTCAGATTTGGATTTCATATCCAGGACATTTCATTATGTCTGCATGTGCCAATACCAATTGATATCTGCAGCAGAATACATTTCATAATTATCAATGGGATTATGACATTTTAGAAATTTTAGAAATGATTAGCTCAGTGTCTGTTGGTAGGTATCAGAGAGCAGACCTCCATTTTACAGGCTTGTAATACCTCTAATAGGCATCTTACACCTTCCTTTGTTATTTTATGTGTAAATGTATAACAATGGATAGTACACATGTTTCCTGCTCAGCCCAGCTAGTCTGGGGTTAAACATTCAAGCTCCTATAAGAGATCATCAGCTTCAGGTCAAAAGTGCTGTTCTTAAATGATCAGCAGAAAGCAGCAGCAGCACCAGGAAAAAAAGGCATCGGAGTGACCTTGCTGAGGGTCTAAAACTGTGCTGAAGCCTTTTCTGCATGATTAAGTGAGCAGAATCTTAGATTAGCTAAAAGCAGCACTGAAACATAATGAGTTCACTTATTTTCGAGCATTTAATAACAGTTATAGACAGTTATGTGATCAGGTGGAGTTATGACTTATTCATTCTTTCGTTGCTATTAAAATTACTGCATTTGAGGTTTTTAAAGTCATTGGAATAAAGGGGGGGGAAGTGATTTATGTTAGGAGAATTTAACTTGCCCTTTGGTCTCTCAGTTTTTAAATGATATAATTAGACTTTTTAAATACCATTCTAAAAGCATTATTAGCATTTTCTATAGCGGAAAGTAAATGCGTGTTTTATGGATAGTTTAATTTAAAAGGGGTGATAGTAATACTTGATTCAAGCGAGGGTACTAATACATTATTATAGAAAGGTTTTAATAATCTTTTAGAAGACGGCTGTATATGTCTAGGTGCACACAAACATGCACACACACAAGAATACTTTAAATTTAGTTATAAACAATACTACAAGAACTGGAAAGAGAGCCGAGACCGATTCCCTCTGTCCATTTGGGAAAGAGAAAAAAGTTCCATAGGATGCACTAACTCATAACCTTTAACATATTATTACAAAGCCATCTCTCACTCCTGGGGTTGGGGGTTGGGAGAGCACGGGGAGGGGGGGGAATAGGAGATATATAAATGCTTTGATCAAACCAAGGGATTTGCGGGTGGTTCAAATTATCATCAAACAATGGTTATTAATAAATTGTTATAATAATGATTGGGTATTATTAGGAAAACAAGTTGTCCAGGAACACCTGGCCACTCTAAACGAATTCAAGTCGCCAGGGCCAGATCAGCTACATCCAAGAGTATTGAAGGAACTAGCGGAAGTTATTTCAGAACCACTGGCAATCATCTTTGAGAGTTCTTGGAGAACGGGAGAAGTCCCAGCAGATTGGAGGAGGGCGAATGTGGTCCCTATCTTCAAGAAGGGAAAAAAGAACGACCCAAACAATTACCGTCCAGTCAGCCTCACATCAATACCAGGCAAGATTCTGGAAAAGATCATTAAGGAAGTGGTCTGCAAACACTTAGAAACAAGTGCGGTCATTGCTAACAGTCAACACGGATTTACCAAAAACAAGTCATGCCAGACTAATCTGATCTCTTTTTTCGATAGAGTTACGAGTTGGGTCGATACAGGGAATGCCGTGGATGTAGCGTACCTGGATTTCAGTAAGGCCTTCGACAAAGTCCCCCACGACCTTCTGGCAAACAAACTAGTAAAATGTGGGCTAGACAAAACTACGGTTAGGTGGATCTGTAATTGGCTAAGCGAACGAACCCAAAGGGTGCTCACCAATGCGTCGTCTTCATCATGGAAAGAAGTGACAAGTGGAGTGCCGCAGGGCTCCGTCCTGGGCCCGGTTCTGTTCAACATCTTTATTAACGACTTAGACGAAGGGTTAGAAGGCACGATCATCAAGTTTGCAGATGACACCAAACTCGGAGGGATAGCTAACACTCCAGAAGACAGGAGCAAAATTCAAAACGATCTTGACAGACTAGAGAGATGGGCCGAAACTAACAAAATGAAGTTCAACAGGGACAAATGCAAGATACTTCATTTTGGCAGAAAAAATGGAAATCAAAGATACAGAATGGGGGACTCCTGGCTTGACAGCAGTGTGTGCAAAAAAGACCTTGGAGTCCTCGTGGACAACAAGTTAAACATGAGCCTACAATGTGATGCGGCAGCTAAAAAAGCCAATGGGATTTTGGCCTGCATCAATAGGGGAATAGCGTCTAGATCCAGGGAAGTCATGCTCCCCCTCTATTCTGCCTTGGTCAGACCACACCTGGAATACTGCGTCCAATTCTGGGCACCGCAATTGAAGGGAGATGTTGACAAGCTGGAAAGCGTCCAGAGGAGGGCGACTAAAATGATTAAGGGTCTGGAGAACAAGCCCTATGAGGAGCGGCTTAAAGAGCTGGGCATGTTTAGCCTGCAGAAGAGAAGGCTGAGAGGAGACATGATAGCCATGTACAAATACGTGAGGGGAAGTCATAGGCAGGAGGGAGAAAGCTTGTTTTCTGCTGCCCTGCAGACTAGGACACGGAACAATGGCTTCAAACTACAGGAAAGGAGATTCCACCTGAACATCAGGAAGAACTTCCTCACAGTGAGGGCTGTTCGGCAGTGGAACTCTCTCCCCCGGACTGTGGTGGAGGCTCCTTCCTTGGAAGCTTTTAAGCAGAGGCTGGATGGCCATCTGTCGGGGGTGCTTTGAATGCGATTTCCTGCTTCTTAGCAGGGGGTTGGACTAGATGGCCCATGAGGTCTCTTCCAACTCTACTATTCTATGATTCTATGATTCTATTATAAGACTGTAAACCTTAAAATAAAACCCCAGTCTTTCTTTTTGATGGAATTATCTACACACAGAAAGCCACATAATAGTAAAATAGTTTTTATTCACCCTAACCTAAGTGGTACAAAGTGCATTAGTACCCTGTTTCCCCAAAAATAAGACAGGGTCTTATATCACATTAAAAGATGTGTTAGGGCTTGTTTTCAGGGTCAGTTTTATTTTTCCAAATTGACTTTTTAAATGAACTACATCTAGGTCTTATTTTTGAAATAGGGCTTAGATTTTGAGCACCCTCAGAAATGCTGAAAAATCATGACAGGTCTAATTTTCAGGGTAGGTCTTATTTTGTGGGAAACAGCGTATATAAATGTCTGGGCTTTATTTTGAGGTTCAAGAATTAACTTGTCCAAAATGCTTCTACTTAGACTGACAGACTCCCTTCTCTCCCCCACCAATCCATGCAAATTCACAACCCCCCCCTCCCCCCAATCACCCCAGTCCACCATCTCTTATAATTAACCTTCATTGGGGTCAGGAACCTCTGAGGATGATAGGCTGTAATGAGAAATATAATACCCTTACTTACAAAACAGGCTCAGTGCAGTTACCTTTAGTGAAAACTATTTTATGACACACAGTGGACAGATCTTAATTTAGTATTCATGCTTTTCTATTTTAAATATATAATTTAAATACAAGAAATAAGACCCAATCATAGTTGTCGCATATCAGTGATGGATGCAAATACATGAATGATCAGACTAATGTGTGATTAAAACAGGATTAATGGGATAATAAATTGTCGTGATCATGTGCATGTTTCTTTTTAAAAGCACCTCCCTTTTTATCTTAACTTTTTAATTAATCTTGCAATTACTGCCATGATTCCTCTCGAGTTTTTCCCTCTTCCTTTTGAAAAACAGCACAAGTAAATTACACTTTGGCCTGGGTGGGACATTAAAAATCTATCAGATGCACTTATTAAATGTCTCTCCCAAAGGTAGTTATGAGGCTGAAAATAGTCTTATTGTTTTGTTGTTGGAAATGATTGAATGATGGCTAGTTAGCAAGAGGCTAAAACAGAGCAACAAGCATGTAGAACCAGCCTAACAACCTCCAACACCATCTTATACAGGTAGTTTCCTAAAGCCTCATCCTATTCCTGTTGCTTGTTATAGATGTGACCTGGCAGCCTATATTCCTTTAATGCGGCAGTACCACCCGTATGGTAAATTACACACAGGAACCTTGTAATACAGATTCCTGCCCACTAGAGACTGATCTCAGCCCAATAAAGCCATGTTACTCCAGACCTTCACAGTTTAGACTTGAACTGTGGTCAGAAAGGTGAGAGGCCAACACTTCATCCACTAAGCCATTTATCCTTTTTCTTTGAAAAGAAGATTGATTTTTAAAAAGCTATTAACCTCCTGCGATTTATCTCATCAGATCATCTTCATTTTGTTCTAGCTTTATAAGGAGACTGTATAAAATCACATGTATTTTATTTTTTTTTCTTTCCCCCTACCTACTTTTTCTTTTATTAATTCTGCTGGGTTAAATGGAAAAGAAAGGAAGAAAGGAAGGGAAAGATATGATTGACGATGAGAAAAGTAAATATGGGGAGAGATCAGAAAAAAGGGAAATAAAAATAAAAAGGATGTCTCTCTAGGTGCAGAAGCCCTATTGAGGAAAATATAAATTATTTCTACTTAGTTTGCTTTTTAAGCAAAAGTTTTGGGATAATATTTTGAATCAGGGCCTGATCACAGCCCTAAACTCCTAATCAAAATGGCTATAGAGCACCAATAGAAAGGATTATCACTAGTTTCATGGAGGAAGTGCAAGATGAATGACTATGCCACACTGGTAGAAAAATGTCCACCACCACTACATTGCTTACAGCTGGTAGCAGGCAAAAAGCTCTGACAGTTCTATGTCTCCATGACTTCTGAGTGTTGGGCAAGGGCAGTGGTGCGGAAAAGCTGGCTTTGGACTGACCTTATAGTTTTCCTTTCTTTTCCAGACAGGTCTTTAACAACTGATCTTACTCGCAATGGAAGCGGCTTTGGAGAGATTGAGTACTATATTTTCCCTCTGTTGGTATATTTTTAAATTCTGTAGTCATTTTTAAGCGCATTTATTAATGCTATGGCTTTATATTGTAGGCCAGATCCAACAATAAAGTCACTGCAGTCATTGTGTGCCTTCAAGTCATTTCTGATTTATGTTGTTGCTCAGGTGAACCTACCACATGACTTTTTTGGCTAGATTTGTTTAGTCATTGGTTTCCTCTGAGACCAAAGCTGGATCTACACTGTGCTGTATTCCAGGATCTGATCCCAGAGTATCTGCTTTGGACTGGATTATATGAGTCTATACTGCCAGATAATCTGGGATCAGATCCTGGGCAGTGTAGACTCAGCCTAAGACAGCAGGATTTTAGTCTTTGAGGTCCTAGTCCAACACCCTAACCATATTATCCTATCTACCTACCTACCTACCTACCTACCTACTATTTAGATAGCTACCCAAAATAAAATTCAGTTTTCCTCATTTTCTCAGGGTCCAGTCTAAAAATCTGAACACACAATCTTTGGACTTGGCATAACTAATCCCACCTTCTGCTGTCAATAGGGAAGGTCACACATTTATAGGAAACACCATCCCAACTTCCACCCTGGCTAATGTGATCTATCGGGGCTTGAGAGAGATCTCAACCTTCCTCTCATTATTTGCACCTTAGATTGTTCTACTCTTCTGAGATTGAATGGATGTCATGCTGGAAAAGGTTTTTCACTTTTCTATTTCTACCAGAAGACTAGTCTTAAGTAAATTGTACCTATAAAGGGATTTTCTTTTTTTAAAAAAAACTGATGCGACTAAAATGACAGACCTCTTTTCATTCTATGACACACTCAAGCTGGAGACATTGTATTAATTAATTCACAGCAAGTATAAATAGAGATGGTAATAAAAAGAAAAGTAATAGTCAAGATATTGAAATGTCAAACCTGAAATTGTACAATTCACCTCTTTCCACCAAATTACACATTCCCCTTGCAGGGCAGTCAGTTATTTTATTGTTTTAATGATAATTCATTAGGAAATGAAGTTAGAACTTTTCATAATAAATTAATATCAGCTTCTTTGATAAAAGCTAGTTTCTAGAGGTTTTTTTCTGAATCGCTTGTTTCCTCTGGGGAAAAAAGCTGTCATACTTGCATTAACAAATTTATATTTTTGATAGATTGGGTGTTTGCAAGAATATCACTGGATTAAAATGCTTTCATCTTTTTGTGCATCCAGATTTTCAAAGTCCTAAATTATCACCTAGGTGCCATTTTACTTGGTTTTACTCCTACCAGTTGTATTGCACTTTTAATGTGTTGTTTACCCAATTTTATATTTCCATATAACCATCTTTTTTTCTTACAATTTGCATTGTTCTAGAATTGTGAGATGGAACTGGGCTAAAATGCATCAGAATCCACATATCTCTAAGAGCTACATTTCAGTGTTAAATACTGTGCATGCCCAAGGGGACTCATAAGATTCGAACCGCCAACCTTTTGGTTAGCAAGTTCATTAGCTCAGTGGTTTAACCCGCTGCGTCACCGGTGGCAGAATTTCCTAACCTTGCCTAATTAAAATACACAAAATGGAGATCATATCGGGGACCTTTGGGCACCTCCCTGTCTTGCTTCTTCCTGTAAGCCTTCTTCATTTTTTCCCCCAACAAATCTTCTGGAGCTTCCGGGAAAATTCGTAATGTTGTTGAAGTAAGGACAGCTAGTGGTTTAGCCATTAGACTACAGGTTCGTCTACATAGGCCTAATAATGTAAACACCCTGCACAGTCACTCCCAGCTGTCCTCACAATGTTTGCTACTTCTGATGGCTGTCATGGGGGTAAAAAGGCCCCTTCTTCCTCCTGGTTACATGGTCGCGAATGCTGATGTCAGCACGGGGTGCCCATGATGGCCAGGAGATCACATCAAGCTCTATGGCCATCAGGAGCAATGATGGTGACATTGATGGTAAGGTGATTGTCAATCACAATAGAGGTGAAGCTATGGCACACATGACAGAAGGGGCATGCAACGCCCTCTCTTCTGGCACATGTGCCATCACCCACCCCCACTCGCTCACCTGCCCGTCTGCTCACCCGCTTACTTGCCCACTCACCCCCTGGATTCACCCCTCCCCACTTGCCACCCCCCAAGTGCCCCAACCCCCTTCCCACACACACACACAGTTTGGGCACTCAGTCTCTAAAAGGTTCACCATCACTGGGCTAGTAGGACCAATGCACTCTCAGCCCAGCTAGAGCATCTTGATTCTGACCCAAAACCTTAGTGGGTTGGGGATAGTGTGTGTAGATACACAATATTCTATGGAATTTTGAGATTTGTAATTGGGGGTATATTTAGGATTCTCAGCTAATTTGCTATACTATGGAACTGTAGCAGTAAAAATGAAATCATAGTGCTATAATTGTGACGTGTGAAAGAGCTGTTGTGCCCATAGCTAATGGATAATTAGGGTTGCCAATTCTCAAGGCCCAGTCTTGTGTCTCCATTTTGTGTGTGTGTGTGTGTGTGTGTGTGTGTGTGTGTGTGTGTGTGGGTCATCTCTAAGAGGAAGATGAGGTTGTAAATTCACTAGTTTTGGAGTGGTCAGTTGCAGACACAAGAACAGGGATGTTTACAGATCCCCAGCTCAGCTAGTAGAGCAGCTGCTTATTTAAATTGGCAAAACTGATCTGATTTCGCTGCTGGAACATGCAAAGCATCTTCAGGTGGTCTATCTGTTTACTTATATAGCTTATCCCTCATTCTTTCACATTTCCTTCTATGCTGTGCCAGCTTTTACCCTGTGCTCTATTCTGCAGTCATCTTCTGCTTAGAAGCAAATAGGCTAGATTAAATGTTCTTTAAAAACTAATACCCCACCCCCATTTCATCATCATCTAGGACGAGCCTCTTTAGTTAAGATTTCTGTCTTAATTTTCAAACAGAAACTCATGTTTTTCTTCGCTCCCCATGTGTGTATGTTTGAATGACAGGCTGTGAGCAACTGCTATTAGTATTTAATGCATAGGACAACTAGGGTCTGGAATGACCCTGAAAGAGCAATTTTATGGAAGATAAAATGCCATCACTAGTCTTGATATAGCTGTTGGACTTGGAATGACAAGGGTTAACATCACATTATTTGTTAAAGACAGCATCATCATTGTGCCAATGGTTCTTCTCTTTCTCCATCTTTTCCATCTCTACCATAATATCCTTTTTTAGGTTAGACCATTAAAAATGGACACTGATTTTAATTGGTGGCACACTACAGGTTTATATTTAGTATTTTCACTGGTAATTGAGCCAAAAGAGCACCTGTCTTTGGAGCCTTTGGCAAAGACTCTTATCAAAAGCTGTTTGAAAGTCCTAGCTTATGATGGTTACCAGACAACTTCTTTGTGCTATGTGCTTGTGGATCTTTCAAAGTATACCAAGCGGTTTTCTGCATTATTGTCTTATGGAAGTATTTGCCGCAAGAACAGATATATAATGGGATAACTTTGTATCCATTATGTAATACTGAAAATAATTGTACTTCAAAAGGATTTTGTTTACTTGCATTTAGGCAAGTCACAAAGAAGCTAAACCATCACGAATTTAAAAGAGAGTCGGAAAGTGGACATTTGACAAGGTGGGACATTGATTCAGGATTATTTCCTGAATCAATAGATGAAACATAAGTAAATGAACAGGAAACTTTGGAAGCTAGGCTCAAAAGAAAGCATCTGCTTTGAAATGGTTTGCCTTTTTATTATTATTTTGCAAATGAACTTGGCGGTAAAGTAACTCTTCAGAAACTGGTTATAAATCCATTTCATACATATTTAATAGTATACAGTGAATAGGATTAGTAATATCTTTTGTCTCATTTGTCAATCCAATTCTCAGTTCCCCACCAGGCTGCAGCCAAACACAAAGACACTCCCAGTTACTTTGCTATAGATTAAGTAGCCCTTGAATTGAGATTTGCTGTATGGTTTTAGACCTTTGCTGGTAAATACTCTGATAGCGGCTAAAGGCCAAAAAATAGCAGCACTGTGGAATTAGAAGTATAGACCTCGGGTTGATTCAAAGAGAAAATCCTCTCACCTTTTGAGCTGCAAAGGCATGCACAGTAATTATCCAGATGGGAAAAAGATACCTGAAGGCATTTATGGTATTGCCTCTTGATTGTTTTTACTCTGCCTTTTTCATTTTATTGCTGTAAATTGTCATGGAGCTCTAACATGTGGGGCCTATAAAAGCAATGCTAAAATAAATCTTTTGAGATGGGACTTAACAATGCAACTGAATCTAGAAATATAAAGATCTCAAATGGCACTGTCAATTTTCTCCCCTTCACTTCTCTTAATTTGTTGGCATGGACCAGCTATGCCCTATTGCTGTGTGCTCTATGTAAATATTTATGATTTATTTATTTTGAAGATTTATGCCTCACCATTTAGTCAAAGGCAGCGTACAAGCGACAGGTTGTAATGATGTGTGTCTTCAAGATGCCTGTCGACTTCTGGTGATCCATAGGTTTCAAAGGGTTTTCTATGGCAAGGAGTACACTGAGATGGTTTTGCCAGTTCCCCACTTGGAAATATCACATACAATGCTTGGTATATGTTGACAGACTCCCATTCAAGTAATGATTAAAACCCACAAAACAAAGCCCAGGATATCTTGCTGATTGGGAGAAAGAGCAAAATCATGCACCAGTTTCATTCAGCAGAGAAAACTGGTGGCTGAAACATGGTGGGATAACATTCCCTCCAACACACTGGAAAGAAGTGGACTGTCTCTTGAGGTGCCTGGTTCATGACTCTCACCTTTAATACCTTGTTGTGACTTCCAGAATCTGCTTCCTAATTGTATAGCCAGGCTTAACCGAGGCTGACAAGCTTACATATAACACATGGAAGCAGGAGGTCTTCACTGCAGTAGCCTGAGGTAGAGGCCAGAGTAGGTTTTTCTTCAGCTTGGTAGTTGTGGAAGGGACTGGGGGCTTTATTGAAACATGAAACAGAAAGAGACTTCCATGCAACTGTTCCTATCTTTATATTGGCCGTGCAAATGCCAGAGAGACTTACATATCCAAAATTCGAGGTGTAGTAAAAATAGCTGCAGCACAAGAGGCTGGGAGCAGTATGACTGGAGGTCTTGGGACAAGGCACACTTTTAGTTAATCAGAATATCTTACTATATACTTTGAGATTTAGTGCACTCAAACTGACATAAAACTACCAATAGCTAAAACTGTGTCGCAGCATCTCAGTATTTTTATTTATTACCCTTCTTTTCTCCCTGTAGGGACTCAAGGTGGCTGACAAACACACATTTTGGTCCCCATTAAAAACAAAGCAAATACAAACAAAACCGCAAAAAATTAAATAGTACTGTATGTTAGGTTAAAATACAATTAAAATGTAATAAACTCAATAAAAATGCATTTTAAAATACAAAATCCCCCCTCCATCACACCCACAACTTCCCCAGCAGCATGCTCATTATCCTTCTCCAAATGCCTGCTGGCAGAAAAAAGTATTGATCTGCTTGTGGAAGGAAAGCAGGGACGGGACCATCCTGGTATCTCTTGGGAGAGAGTCCCACAGCCTAGGAGCCGCCACTGAAAAGGCCCTCTCCCATGTTCCCATCAAATGCACTTGAACGAGTGATGGGACATAGAGAACACTCTCTCCAGTTGATTGTAGATGTTTGACAGGTTCATTCTTGAGAATGACATGGCCGAGTTGGTGGAACCATGAAAAGGACCATATTAAGGAATAGTACATTTTGCTGCAGACCCTATACATGTATCTGCTTTGTAATAGAGCTAGTGATGCATACAGCATAGTCCCCAACTAGCCTAATTTATCAGGTACAGTACCAATTAATATCCTGTTAACTCACCTTTTCAGCTGCTTTTAGAATGTCCCTGTTTCTGTTTCTTCCAACTTTCCCACTTTGTCCTCCTTACTTTAGTGACTGCAAACTGAATTCATAGAATCATAGAATAGTAGAGTTGGAAGAGACCTCATGGGCCATCCAGTCCAACCCCCTGCCAAGAAGCAGGAAATCGCATTCAAAGCACCCCTGACAGGTGGCCATCCAGCCTCTGTTTAAAAGCTTCCAAAGAAGGAGCCTCCACCACAGCCCGGGGGAGAGAGTTCCACTGCCGAACAGCTCTCACAGTGAGGAAGTTCTTCCTGATGTTCATGTGGAATCTCCTTTCCTGTAGTTTGAAGCCATTGTTCCATGTCCTAGTCTGCAGGGCAGCAGAAAACAAGCCTGCTCCCTCCTCCCTATGACTTCCCCTCACATATTTGTACATGACTATCATGTCTCCTCTTAGCCTTCTCTTCTGCAGGCTAAACATGCCCAGTTCTTTAAACCGCTCCTCATAGGGCTTGTTCTCCAGACCTTTGATCATTTTAGTTGCCCTCCTCTGGACACATTCCAGCTTGTCAACATCTCCCTTCAACTGCAGTGCCCAGAATTGGACACAGTATTCCAGGTGTGGTCTGACCAAGGCAGTGTAGAGGGGGAGCATGACTTCCCTGGATCTAGATGCTATACCCCTATTGATGCAGGCCAGAATCCCATTGGCTTTCTTTTCAAGTGCAAAAATAGTTTGCACCCAATTACTTCAGTATGGCAAGGGGAAAGGAGAGAAGGGGCAGAAACCTGCTTATCCCAGTAAGCTCAGGAAGAAGTCGATTGCTGCAGCTTGTGTGTTCATTCTTATTTTATGATCTTGGCCGTATTTTGATGCTGCTTTACCACATGTCTCATGCTTTTAATCTGTAAAACGTTGGAGGGTAAGATATAGGACATAAAGCATGAAATTAATATGTGTGTGTCCTCTATATTATTGGAATTAAAGCTGGTGGCAACCTTCTCCTTTTTTGGAAGACCCTCCCCATGGAAGCTTACCAAGTACTATCTCTTTTTTTTTTGTTTGATGCCAAGTGAAGGCCTTTTAATTTTTCTCTAGGCAAAAATATTCTACTGATATACTAGATCATTATGGCTACTTTATGGTTAACTTTAGTTTTGTTGTACTTTGTACTCTGGGAGACTTTCAGAGCAAATAATGGATAATAAATTCTCCAAATGAATTAATGAAGGCAATTTCATATGTGTGGCTTCATGCAGTATGTGATATTTTTCTTTCTCTTATTATCCATCAACAAGAAAGGGCCATGCAAAGAAGCCCAACGACTATGAACGTAATTAGGGTTTTACTATCTCTTCTAGTAAATATAAGGAATTCTCAGCTCTGAAGACAGATGTGTTTGGACAAGACATTTTCTTGCAGATGTTACAAAGCTTTTGTAGTCAGATTCTGTTAGCACTGTCACCCATCTTTCAGATAAGACAGCTTTGTGAATGCTGAACACACAGAGAAGCATGCCATTTCAGAAAAGATTTTTAATCAACTGTATGAATGGAAGGGTTTGGAGATCAACCTTGATGCCTGGTCAGTGAAAACAACTAATGTGCTTGTCAAACAAATAGTCTAGCCCCTTGGAAATTACGAGAAGATGAATCAGTTCCTCCTCACTAGAATATTAAGTAGACCTCAGGTTGCTATTTGGTTTTTCAAGTGTAAGCCAAAAGACACTGTAGCAAACAAATCTGATTAAATAATCTGTGTAAATGGGGTATTTCTCTGTAACTCAGGTTTAATGGTTTTCAAATTATAATAACAAACTGATACTATTTACTTAAGTTGCACAGGTATAGCTAGAGTTCTAGAACTCATAATCTAAATCACTGTAAATTATGGGGCATACGATATCTATTTTCAAGATGGATGTGGAAGATGAAATTGTGACTTTGGCTAGTAAAAATACTCTGTGGGCCAATTTTACTTTATTCTTACCATTTTTGTTGCTTTAGCTTGAGTATGTTTTCAAACAACTCATATTATACTGTCTTCTCTTTTTTTGAAAACACACTGTCAGTGAAAATCAAGGAATGCTTTATATTTTGAATTTCTGACATAGCAATTCATTTCTATATCCGAAATAACAAAATAAGTGTTTCTAGAGCACACTGCAGGATGCATGTTGGATTCCAAATGCATGTACCTGAAGGACTGCCTCATTTCACACCACTATGTGAATCACTTTGAGATATTTTGTGAATCACTTGGGGATTTAAAAAAATGAAAGTGGTATATAACTATTGAAAATAAGTAATGCATAATGATCATTGTAAACCTGCTTGTGTGTTAGGATCGGCATCAGAAGCCTTTCTTTGAAGCTCTTGCCATAAGGGATCAGGCAGGTAGTTTCTGTGGAAAAAACCTTTGACTGTGGAAAATTCATTTCAAACCTTCCACTATTGCATATTACAGTGATACCTCAACTTACAAGTGACCCAACCTGCAAGGTTTTTTTTTTAAATGTAAGCTGTTGCTTGACTTTTTAAAATTTGGCATGTGAGCTGAGATCTGAGTTATGAGCCCAGAAAGAGTGAGGGATGGGATCCATTACAAAGGCCCGCTCTGTCTCATCCCCCCCAGCTGGCCATGTGACACCTGGCCCATGTCCTCTGTGTGCAGCACCTGCCAGCCCATCTCGGGCAGCGGCCCCACAGCCCCAAGACCCAACAACATGCTGTCCCTGTCATCATATATGTCCCCTTTTTTTGTTTTGTTCTTTAAGATAAGAACTGCACAATTTAGATAGTTCACAGGTTGAAGGCTGTGCGCCCCCTGCACTCTCCTATTTTCAATTTTGAAACTCCAGGGATGCACATCTTAAAATATATTTTTTTAAAATAAGCACTTTGAATGTTAATACTTTTGGGATTCTGTTTATTTGGTAGTTGTGTAGTGGAAGCCTTCCGTTCCAGCTAAAAACCATGGCTTTTAAGCAAGTCTTCGATTTTACGTAGGTTTTTAAGGATTAGTCCGAGGACTTAGTGTGGGCATCACACTGGCACTGGGCTGTGTCAATCAAAACAACTTGTTTTTATCTGCAGCTATGACTGCATTTTTTGAATTTTAATGTTTTACATTGTAATTATGTATGTGTGTGATTGTAATTCTGTGGGTTTATCATTTTAGATCTATGATATATGGCACTTTGCTGTATTTTGTTAGCCGTCCCGAGTACCTTCGGGGCGATGGTGGTGGGGCAGAAATAAAGTTTGTTGATGTTGTTGTTGTTGTTGTTGTTGTTGTTATTATTATTATTATTACTATTTTAAGGGTTTTTTTAATTTTTGTAATGAGGCAAAAGCATGCACAAATGGGAAGGCATGTTAAGTGTTATGGCCTTGAAAGGAAATAAAATATTCAATTAACAAGGAAAATGACTTGATGCAGGCAAGGACTATTGCAATTGTCTACATTTAAAAAGAAATAAAGAAGCGATCTAGACGATCAGGGGGAGAAAGGGTTCACTTCTTCCTTTGCAGCCAGGAAGGACAGCCCACAATTGACATCATACCCCCAAATGAGTGGCTGAAATGTTACCATATTGGATCATATTGTTGTTGAGCCATGCTACCCCATTTATTGCAGAGCCATTGCTAAAAGCCCTGCAATAAATAATTTTTAAAAAAATAATACTTTTTTTAACTTTTGTTTTTTTGAAGCATCAGAAACCGGGAATAGACCGGCGGCAGCTTCACTCCCCTAAAGACTTTATTATTTTTAACCCTTTAATAAATTGTATCTGTTTTCCTTGACTTTCTGTGTATTTTTCCATGTACTGTATCTATTTTTATAGAAAATGTATTATCTTCTTTATCAAATTTAGCAAGGTGAAGCCCAGAGACCATCACCTTTTCATAACCCTGCTGAGATATTTCCATGAAAACAGGAAGGTTGGGTAAATCCCTCTGGCTGTTTCCCAGCTAGGCAGTCATCAAAATCCATTGTTTATATATGCAGAGATAGTGTCAGCCCAGATAAGTCCAGAATTATTTGTCTAGTTAAATGGTCCATTTGAGGCAAAGAAATTGCTAACTGCGGAAACAGAAGTTCAGAGTATGTACATCTATTAAACCCCTTTATTGATGGCCCAGCCACCAATTGCCAAGATCACCACCTTTTGTCTTAGGAACCTCTCACCATTGTCCTCGGAAGCTCCTATCTTTGTCAATATGGAACTGGGCATTTGAGCTAATCAAAAGCTCATTATCATCTCTTTGACATTGTCTTTGTGGATGATGCCTCCTCCCAGGGGGGTGTCATAACAGCTGTTTGGTTCCTTGGCTGGCCAATTTCTAGCCATAATTTTCCTGCTAGAGGGAATCCCTGCCTGGAGGTGGTGACATCAGTGGGACTCCTGGCCAATCAGGGCTCAGATCCTGTCCAGCCCTTTTTGGGCTAATCCAGGGAGGAAGAAGGAGTTTTGAATAGCTGTTAAACTGTAGAAGATGTTGTGCTTTCTTTGTATGTTTTATGCTTGTACATTTGAAGCATCCACTTGTACTTGCATCCCTTTTGTTCAAATTGAATAAACCTCTGTGGCTTGTCTTTAACCTGGTGAGTGTTTCTCTGTCCTGGCCCATTTGGTTTAGTATATGCTCACTGGGCACAGATCCTTTTATCCACAGTTCTAGTTATCCACTTTAATATTGCAAAATATGTTTTCTAAAACTCTTAAAAAGCACATTCAGAAGCCAAAATACAGGAAAAGATTTGGGGGGGGGGGTCATTTAATACAATTTTAACACAACTTGAAGCTTGGTTTGCAGTAGGATTAGAATGATGTCATGTGGTAAAAAGTGTTTTTCTTCATGTTTAGGATGCCTCCAATGGTGCTTACTGACTATTGTGATAATGTCCAAATACAGTAGAGTCTTGCTTATCCAACGTAAACGGGCCGGCAGAACGTTGGATAAGCAAATATGTTGAGAGATTAAGGAGAAGCCTGTTGAACATCAAATTAGGTTATGATTTTACAAATTAAGCACCAAAACATCATGTTATACAACAAATTTGACAGAAAAAGTAGTTCAATATGCAGTAATGATACATAATAATTATTGTATTTACGAATTTAGCACCAAAATATCACAATGTATTGAAAACATTGACTACAAAAATGCGTTGGATAATCCAGAACATTGGATAAGCGAGTGTTGGATAAGTGAGACTCTACTGTAGTGTTTTGTGGACCAAATGGCAGATAAGGACACTTGATCTACTGAAATAGTAGATGAGGTTTGATATTTAAATGGCTAGTAGTAATTTCTTGTAATTGATTCCTTTACCCAACAGCCAAGGTATAACTAAAATGTACTGCATTTGAAACTTGCTGAGGGTCCGTTACCTTTCCGGGCCCAATTCAAGGTGCAGGTTATCACCTATAAAGCTCTAAACGGTTCGGGACCTGTCTATCTTCGTGACCGTGTTTTCCCCTATGAACCTACACAATCTCTAAGATCTTCCAGGGAGGCCCTCCTCTCGCTTCCATCTTCCTCACAGTTACGACTGGTCGGGACGAGAGAGATGGCCTTCTCGGCTGTGCCGCCCCCCCCCGGCTCTGGAACTCCCTCCCCAGGGAGATTAGGTTAGCTCCCTCCCTGTCCACCTTCAGAAAAGAATTAAAGACATGCATGTTTCATCTGGCTTTTGGCGAGACAGTCACCATATATATTTCCAGCTTTTGATGGTATTAATATCCTATCCTGTACTGTACTGTACTAGGTCCTTACCTTTTATGGATTTTAATCATCATCCTATTTGTATTACTGCCTTTAGTTCTTTCCAAAAAAGAAAATTCAATTTTTTATAAACATTTTGAAGATCTAAAATACAATCCTGAATCACTTCGGGTCCAGGTTCTAGAAGTTGTCACACCCTCCAAAGCCATAGATTTCCAGACGAAGCTCCTCCTGTGAATCTTTTTGGATTGATTGTCCTTTGTTTGATTGTTTAACAACACCTTTTGTATCTGTTTTCATATTGATGTATTGAACTAAATTTAGGTTTAATGATTTCTGTATTACTGTAATAGTGGATACTTGTCCTTTTAGTTCTTTCCACCCATGAAGATGATAGAAATTGTGCCTGGCTGTCGGTCAATATTATTAATCATTGTTATAATATTCCTGTTTTATACTGTATTACTGTTTTTATCTATTTTACTAGCTTTGCCTGGCCACGTGTTGCTGTGGCTTATGGGAATCATTTGTTGGCCAGGTGGAATAGCAGTGAATAGCCTTGCAGCCTCAAAACCTGACCGTTTTCTGGAGTAACTGGAGTAGTACCCTCAATCAAAGAGCCGCTTTGAAGCCTGGCTACTTCCTTTGTAGGGGAATCATCATTTGGCCAGATTGAATTGCACTGAATAGTCTTGTAGCTTAAAAGCCTGGCTGCTTTCTACATAGGGCAACCTTCGTTGGCCAGGTTGAATGGGAAGGAGTAGCCTCGTGGCTTCAAAGCCTGGGGATTTTTCACCTAGGGGAAATCTTGGTTGGGCAGGTAGAACAGCACTGAATAGCCTTGCTGCTTGCAAGCCTGGCAGCTTTCTACCTTGCGGAATCCTTGGTTGGCCAGTTTGAATAGCAATTAATAGTCTCGCTGTGGCAGGTATGAATGCTGCAATTAGGCACCTTGATTAGCATTTAATGGTCTTGCAGCTTCAAAGCCTGGCTGCTTCCTGCCTGGGGGAATCCTTTGTTGGGAAGTTAGCTGGCCCTGATTGTTTCCTTTCTGGAATTCCCAATTTCCTTGCTTTCAGAGTGTTGCTTTTTATTTACTGTCCTGGTTTTAGAGATTATATTGTTCTGTATTATTATACCACAGTAATTATTTCATATTATATTTATAATCTTATATTGTCTGCTTAGAAGTGGATTATATGAGGCCCCTTCTACACAGCTGTATAAAATCCACACTGAAGTGGATTATATGGCAATGTGGACTCAAGTTAATCCAGTTCAAAGCAGATAATATAAGATTATAAATGGGTAATATAGCTATGTGGAAGGACCTTGAGCCTACACTGACATATAATCCAGTTGAAATCAGATAATCTGTATTTTATAGGCAGTGTGGATCAGGGCTAAATGCACTCTGCCTCTGCCCTGTGCGCCATTTTGGCAGAGGGAGTTGCTAGGATACGTCCCATCCAAACCACCAGAGTTACACCATGGTTTCCTGTAGCCCACTGTAAATTCCCCCGAACATTACATTTTTATATATTTGGATACTGTTGCTTTGTATATTATGTCTTTTGTTTACCTTGTTTCAATTGTATTGATTTGGGCCTTGCCCTATGTAAGCAGCCCCGAGTCCCCGCAGGGAGATGGCGGCAGGATATAAAAATACATTTATTATTATTACTATTATTATTATTTCTTCAGACCTCTTTTGTTACTTTTGTGGTATTTTGTTGTGGTTGCTGAGGTACTATAATTAGGGATGTGAAAACAGTGTGTTGCATATAGAATTCCATTTTTTTTTAAAAAAACAAAACATTAAAGATGCTTTAGTTATGTTCAAGAAATGGGAAAGTATAAAGCTACTATAAAAAAAATGGTACCCATAATAGCAGCCAAAGTCTTTTGGGAAGCCCTTGAAACTTTGATTGTATGTAATTACATTTAAGAACTAGGTTCCAAGAGCATGTTTCTGGTAAATATTATCAGCCTATCTAACAGAACGGACTAAAAATGTACATAGTTTAACCTGGCCTTTCATGGTAATAGTTATCACTGGATTGTGCAAACTAGTTTTGCAGAATTCATTTTTAATTATTGCATTGGAGTCATTTAGCAGATAATGTACACAATTAATTGAATCATGTTTAAATGATATTTTCAGTACCCAATAATTAAGATGCCAAAATCACATTAACATGGGCAACTGAGTAACAGTTAATACTTCTAAAGTGATAACACGGGGGAATTTACAGTGGGCTACAGGAAACCATGGTGTAACTCTGGTGGTTTGGATGGGACATTTTTATTTCAGATTTCTTTTAACTGCTATAAATACATATGACAAATGGATGAAAGGAATAGAAAAAGTGTGTGTGTGTGTGTATATATACTAGTGATAGTAATAATCTAAATTTGGAGACTAATAAGTTAATAGCAATTTTCTATTTATTGCAGTAGACTTTTATTTTCAATCAGTTCCTCCTTTTTTTTTGCAAATTAGTCATTATAACTGTTCTGGTAATGCTGACTTGTGAATTTGGGGACCATATATTTGATACAATTTTTAAGGGTTATAGTGTTTATTTGTTTTATCTCTTGAAAATAATAGTGTCTTTTGCACATAAATTCCCACATTAAATGGTGGCACAATGGGTTAAACCCTTGTGCCGGCTGAACTGCTGACCTGAAGATGGGGTTGCTGACTTGAAGGTTGCTGGTTCAAATCTGCAAGACAGGATGACCTCCTGTCTGTCAGCTCTAGCTTGCGGGGACATGAGAGAAGCCTCCCAGCTAACACATCCAAGTGTCCCCTGGGCAACATCTCTGTAGATGGCCAATTCTCTCACACCAGAAGTGACTTGCAGTATGTTCTCAAGCCACTCCTGACACAATAAAAATATCAACTTTGTTTGTTTTAGTTACATTTTCTCCTTTATCGCATTATCTCCTTTTTGGTCACATGTATTAGCACTTTTTGCAGGGTTCTACTCCGGGAGCCACAGGAAATTTTCCCAGAGAAAATGGGAGTGAAATAGGGACATTTTAAAAGCAGTTGGAAAAGTGTGATAGCAGAAGATTAATTGTCCCAAATCTGGAAAGTTAGAGGGTATCAATGGTTGCAAACCCACTGGTTTTCAGGAAAGCAGTAGGCATGACTTTTGAGACACAGAGAAATCCTGCAAAAAATCATAATGGGTTTAGTGCTATATTTTTAATGTTGCCTCCTACTGTGTTTTTATTTGAAAAATAGTTATCTAATGAATTAATTTCACATATCTAAGAAAACTTAAATTCCAAGACAACAGCTTCTGTACACTCAGAAGGCAGATATAGCTGCATTTAAGAAAAATGGACTGTAGGTTAGCAAATGATTGTCAGCTACCACATTCCTCACAGCGCATAATCTCACTAGAAATGAAATATTCTGATTGGGTTCCAGTTTTGCAATGGCACATATTTGTCATTACATAAATGTCTGTAAATTTGAAGTCACATTTGTTTCCATCAAAGGGATCCCCTTCATTCTCTAAGGTTGGCTGGATTATCTTCTATCTTTTCAGTAATAAAATACACCTTTGAAACAAGCATTTAGTAGCAAATGTTCTCTCTTTTTGCATCACCGTGGAACAGTTGGAGGAGCACATCCAGCTCATAATTAAAGAAGTATTACGTGGTTTAAAGGCCAGAGCCCTTCCTTGAAGGTTAAGGGTACATTTGCCTCCTCTACAAAAACATACATGCAAATGATGGATAGTTTAGTGCAAACATTGTTTAATTTGGCTGCAACTTATGCCAACCGATTCTTTGAGTCCTGTTATATTTCCTTCCTTGGATGCACCCAGCTTAGTTATTTTGAAATAGATAACAGGCTTTGGATGACCCGGCATTACTTACTTCCTTAATGAGGGATTTTTCAGAACAAGGTGTTTTTTTTTTGTTACTTCTGACTGGTTTTTATGTATTTTCAAGCAGAGCTTTGCAGCAGATGAGCTAAGACAGGTTTGCTGAGCTGCTTGCTATCTCTTGTTCTTTTAATGATGCTCCAGCTACTTAAAAAGAACTCATTGTCATTTGCCCTGGAGAAACAAGCCACACTCGCATGGGTGCTGAATCATTTCCTGCACATCTCTAAACACAGCCAGCTGCACACAGCTGAAGGTTAGCCGAATTTAGCCTTTCTGTTGTAGGTGTATCAGAAACTTCCTGAACCTGGGTGTCGTGGTTTCTAATTTTCCTTTTTTAGTTGAGTCCTGGGCCGGAAGCACCAAGCGACTTTAACAAAACAGACCAACTGTTAATGACAGATAAAGAGGGGAAAGGGAAGTCCCTGAAGGAGATATCTAGAGACCCTCTGACTCGGGTTCCTTTGTGTTTCAAATGCCAAGGCATCCCAGCGCCCAAAGTGGAAACAGACATGAGGGCAAAAAATTCACACACAAGGCCATTCCATATTGTGCCAAACCAAGCTGTCACATCAAAAGACACATTGCATATGAAATAAATTTATGCACTTCAATGTGGCAGCTACATATTATTATTCCAGCCAATCGCTTAAAAAAAAAAAACCCTCATAAACGAGAATCTTTCAAAGTTTACTTCTTCATACCTTTCATGGAAAGCTGCAGGATTGGCATCAGAAATCATAATAAATGTGTCCTGCGAAGAACAACTTGTTTTTTAAAGTATTTTTATTAAGTATATAATAACACAATCTGTGAATAGGTAATAGACAGTTATTGCATATACTGTACACATATACAGTAAAGTCTCACTTATCCAACCTTTGCTTATCCAACGTTCTGTATTATTCGACACAGTCTGCTTTTTAGTAGTCAATGTTTTTGTAGTCAATGTTTTCGATACATTGCAATATTTTGGTGCTAAATTTGTAAATACAGTAATTACTACATAACATTACAGTGTATTGAACTGCTTTTTCTATCAATTTGTTGTAAAACATGATGTTTTGGTGCTTAATTTGTAATATTATAATGTAATTGGATGTTTAATAGGCTTTTCCTTAATCCCTCCTTATTATCCAACATTTTTGCTTATCCAAAATTCTGCCAGCCTGTTTATGTTGGATAAGTGAGACTCTACTGTATAATGGAACATTTTTATATTATCTATAAATCCTTTTTAGAAAGTTATTATTCGTTTCACCTTCTTCCTCTTTCCCCCCCTCTCTACCCCCAATACATACCCCTACCATATTGTCCTCTATATCTTTTTCTTTGACAATGAACACAATTTTCTTAGTCTCTGTACAATATTTGTGTTGGCTTCACCACTCTCCATCCATTCCATTTAGATCAACCATTTCTCTTTAATTTCTTCTGTTTTGTCCTCCTGCACATCATCTCGAGACATGCTATAATGTCTACTTGTGATAGTGTTATCTGTAAAAAAGCTAATGTTTAATCATTTTATTCAGTATTTATTTCAATGTGTGTGAGGACATCCAAGTTAATTTTAAAAACTAGACAGTCCCAGGCTTATTCCTGTTCTTTCTTATTGTATTTTGGAGATCGATACATGTTTTGTTTATCCTAGGATATTTTCTGTTCACTCCCAGTACAATCAGAGGTTTAGTTTCAGACAGTGAGAGGTATGCACGGGTACATCTGTAGAATTAGGAGCCCCCAATGGTGCGGTAGGTTAAACCCTTGTGCTGGCAGGACTGCTGACTTGAAGTTTGGGTTGCTGACCTGAAGCTTGCCATTTCAAATCCAACCCAGGGACAGTGCGGATGAGCTCCCTGTATCAGCTCCAGCTCCATGCAGGGACATGAGAGAAGCCTCCCACAAGGATAATAAAAACATCAAAACATCTGGGCATTCCTTGGGCAACGTCCTTGCAAACGGTCAATTCTCTCACACCAGAAGCGACTTGCAGTTACTCAAGTTGCTCCTGACACACACACACACACACACACACAATCTGTAGAATTAATGCTGTTTGACATCACTTTAACTGCCATGTTTCAATTACATATATGGATCTATAATTTTACTAGAGCTTTTATCTTCTCTGCAAAGGGTGTTAGGGACTCACCAACCAACAACTCCAGGATTCCATAACAGTAAGCTAAGGGGTGCCAATCTACATTGATTTTACAGTGTCGATGCAACCCTGGTTGGTTCATTTTAACCCAGTATAAAATGGAAAAGAACAGGGAGAAAACCTGGGACTTTTCAACCAGTTTGGATGCACCTTGTATGAAAAACAAAAGTATAGTATAGCAATAGTCATATTTCTCACTTTCTGCAAACAAATTAAATTAAGAAAAAAAGTTGGCAATTGTTACCATTAGTCAGTGGGAGGCAAACTAAAACAAATTGCCATAGTACAGGTAGTTTTCCCAGATAGCCAAATATGATGCAACATATTTTTGTACCTTTCTTTGTTGTTTTGTTTTTGACCACAACTAGTCCATTTCATTTCATTTTAGACTTTGAACAGATTTTGCTTTTATGCTTAAAATAAGAGCCAAGTGTTTCTGACAGCTTGTTTCTTTGCCAAATGTGCAGTGGACTCCAAAGGTCTTGTCCCTCTATCAAAGAAAGCTGGAAATGCAATGTAACAGCTTCCAAATGGGTTTTTTAAAAAGTCACTTTGCATATTTTAACAAGGAAGAACAAAAGGGAGAAGTGCAGGATGTAGCTTGACATTATTAAATTCCTTTACATGAAGTTCTGGAAGATGGCAAAAAGGTACAATCAATTTTAAAGTTATCAAGAATGAGTCTCATTCTTGGGAACTTGTAGCATAGGGAGAATATAAGGAGGAAGAGAGATAAGTTAAAAAGCTTTATTCATGTTATGTAAAAGAGTCAGAATTCTTTTCCTGGAGAAAATCACTTTCTACTGCATTTAAAATCTACTGCATTGTGTTCTAATGTTAAAGCAATGGCAGATACAACACTATCCTACTGTAAGCAGAAGATAGAAATTAAAATAATAAAAGTAATAATCATTTTTGCAAGCAAAATGAGTTTGGCACCAGAAATGCTAACTTTCATTCACTGCACAATGGATTGCTAATATGTAGGGGTTTTTTTTAAAGTATAAACAATAGCATTTGGTAAGATGAAGGGCCAGCCAGAAAACAAATCTTTTTTTCTGATTGTGATAAAGAATGTGTAGAAGCCAATGGAACAGCATACACTTCTGACAGTTCAAATGATACATAAGTATATGGGCTGACAAGGGCTGGTTTGTCATTGTAGTTCACTTCTATCAACTCTGCATGGTTCTGTAGGACAATGAAATGCAATGCACTTATAATTTCCCAAAAAGTGAGCTCAGATTCTTTTAAAAGCATTTCTAGGTGAAAACGGATCATTTACATGCCAAAAGCACTTTTAATGTGACATATTTAGCACATGTATTATTTAGAACGAGAGCTGCTTGAACTTAGTGAATTTTAAAGTCTATAAAATGGCACCCTGCTGAGGAGAAAGGTAGCTGTTCAGTGAAATTCCCAGTTATGTGATTATTTTGAATAATAGACTTGTACATAACTTTTTTTACAAAATTAAGGGTATGACATATGCTTTAGTTTAGCCTTCTAAATTGCTCTTCAGAACACAAAGAATGGGCTGATGGAGGAATTTGTTGTTCCTCCAAGCAATTTAACTGATTTTTAAAGAACAGCTTTATGTTTAATCTAATGTGTAATATACCACATTGTTGTCTTAGTTGATTTATAGGTCATTCCTCAGATGCTGGAAAAACTGGCACAACTAGTCTAGACATGGGTGCAGCTCAAAGGAGGACACCCACAGTTACAAATGTGTTCAAGAGTCAAAGGGCCCTTCCTCACAGTTATATAAATCCAGAATATCCAGAAGGGCCTAAGGTAAAGGGGACATTCTCACAAGATATTTATAGACAAAAAACCCTTCAACATTCAAGAAAGATTGAGAACCCTTCAAAAACTTCTTGGAAAAAGAGAACCTTCCAACATGGGAATTCCACATTTAGAATGTTAATCTGTTAAACTATATTGTACACAATGAACTGGATAATATGGATACAACAAAAAATTCTATGTATATGAAAGAAAGATATGTAAAAATTAAAAAATGAGTTTAAGGTAAAGGAAAGTACAGGCTGAATATCCCAATTTGAATTGCCTAGAACCAAAAGTGTTTGGGATTTCTGATTTTTTCAGGTTTTCAAATACCTGTACCTGCATATACGTGCACGAGATATCTTGGAGATGGGACCCAATTCTAAACACAAAATTTGTTTCTGTTTTATATACACCTTAAACATGTAGCTTGAAGATAGTTGTATAATATTTTAATTATTTTGTGAATTAAAAATATGCATTTAACTTGAACCACCAGAAAGCAAAGGAGATACTTTCTCAGCCATCTGTGTAGATCATTTTGGGTTTTGCAGTATTTCAGATTTCAGAATTCCGGATATGGACAAGGAAATGTTATGCCTGCATTGTATTTAAAAGTTTGTTTTTAAAACAAAAAAGGTAGTAATATTTCTAGAATTAATATTCCCTTTGTACTGTGTGATGAGGGGATGGATATGTCTATGTTTTGATTTTTAAGTTATAAAATTATACATAATAACTGCCTTCACATGCTTAAAAAGCAACAGAGAACTTTATATGTTTAAAAATTAACATATTTTAAAAGTCATTCTCTCCCCCCCCCCCCCCACAAGACAAGAAGAATTCTAAAGTAGAGGAAAAATGGAAATGTTTTAACTGAGTTCTTTAAAACAACAAATCTATCAGTATAAATAATTTTACCCCTCTGAGAACATTTTAACCATCTGCTTCCCTAAACAAAGAAGCAGGAAATATTGCAAAAACACTGTGATGATGCAAGAATAAGACACCAGTGATCATTCTGGCTGAGGACCTCTTTGCTGTGTGCCATCTGCTGCATAATTCACCATTGACATGTGTCAATGTTTGGTACCAATTGAAGTTTTGCACAACTAAACTCAGAGTCCAGATCAGAACAAATAGCTTGAAAATCAGGTGGAATTTGGGCAGGGCAAACATAACAACTTGAGAAAAGGAGCAACTTTACTAGGGAATGGCTGAGAATTTTGTTTCAACACACGTTTTAGCAGGAAATTGCCAGAATTAGCAGATTTTTTCACATTTGGGATAGAAAGACATTGATATTGCTGTGTTTCAACTGAATATCAGGGAAAGTGGAAGTGATCAATTTCCCAAACCGATGGAGACTTTGATGGCTTACCTCCTTGAAATTTAGTTTGTATCCCTGGATTTTTCACCAAGTTTTCCAAACTGAGGTTCTCACTTTTTTCTTTAAAGATTCCTCATCTGTACATCTGTGTGGAAGGTAGGAGGAACAGGTTCCTTTCAATGGGTTTGTAGGCAATTACTTTGGCTGCTACACATAGTCGAAACACTTTATTGCATTTTCTTTTGGATAGGAATTTGCTAAATTTACCAGCATTTGGCATGGATAAGTACATTTTATGGATTAGCCTATCAGCTGTATCAAAACATTTGACAAACACATTTAACACATACAACATACAACCCACATTACAACCAAAGTTAAAATAAACTGTTAACAACAAGGGGTCAAGATCCTGAACCAGATCAAATATCTACATCACCCCCATAATTTACACCAGTGGTTCTCAACCTGGGGTCCCCAGATGTTTTTGGCCTACAACTCCCAGAAATCCCAGCAAGTTTACCAACTGTTAGGATTTCTGGGAGTTGAAGGCCAAAAACATCTGGGGACCCATAGGTTGAGAACCACTGATTTGCACCAATCAACTCCAAATATGTAGTTCTCAGCTGAGTTGCTTTAAATAGAAAAAGGGATGTTTTGTATGTTATTTTAGCATTCTGGCCGGCCAATAAAAATGTAGTTTAATATAAGGATCTCATTTTGTCTTTTTTATAATGTATGGCCCGAGGTATTGGTTTTTCTCTTTCTTATACAAGTTACAACTAAACAGTACATGTTACACTCCACAGATACAAAATCATTCATTATATGGAACTTGGTTAAACCTTCCATGTTTGACCATTGTGTTCAGCTGTTCAAACCTAGTGCTGGTAAATATTCTCCTAAGATTTTTTAGCATGGGAAGTTGAGATTTAAGGATTTTAAACATGGAAAAAAGGTGAAACTGACATACACACACCTTTCCTTCGATGTGACTATAGTAACACATATCCATTCCCTTTGGTATGACAATTCAAAATTTGACAGCATGTCTATACAGCAAAGATATTCAATATTGCTATTAAGAAACATAAAAGATTACTATCTGAGAAGAAGCAATTACCTTCTGTATATATTTTTCAAATATATGTTTAATTTACCATTATGGAAGTTGGCAGTATATATTTATATATAAGCAAAAAGGAATGTAACCTCATGGAGCAGCAATTAATTATCCCTTTACTGAAACATACAGATTAATTGCATTTTCCATTACTATGTAATTCAGTGAAAATTATTATGATACAATTTGAACAATGTCATTAAAGAGTAAAAAAGGCAGGTTATAGAGGGAGTGAAGAAACAGATGAAAAACAAAAGTATAACACACAATTAAAATGTAATAGAAAGTCATGAAACTGCAAATTGAATCTGACATTTACCTAGATGCATGCCCCGTGTCTCACATCCGTGGGATTATCATATTCTGAAAACAAAAAAGAGGGCACATTTACTAACAGACTATTTCAAGTCACCGATCATTATTGTGATTCTTGCTTTCAATACCCCTACTGTGTAAACTTTTGATAATTGTTACTACAGAAATTCCTAATTTAAATAACAACTATTTTATTTGATTGTTTACCAATGTTTCCTAATATTGACAGCTAATCAGGTTACAATCCATCCTACTGAAATTTGCTGAGAATGCTGTCAGAAGTTGGAAGGCCCCGCTAAAGTAAAACTTGCTGATTCACTCAAGCGGTGCCGGTGTTGCGCCGGTTCTGCCCACCTTCACTCACGGATCTGGCACAATGTCATCTGATGGGAGCTGGTCGGCTCCATGGGTGACTGGGGGATGATCATCATATACCGCCAATTTTAGCACCATATGATGAGGCCACATACAGAGAAGGAAGAAGGAGGCAACTTGGTTGTAAGAGCAAACTGGTCAGAACTGGATGAGCCTGTGCCCAGCAAACCTCCTATGACTACCATACTGGAAGCAGCTGTAGGCAGCTGGACAGAGGGCCCAGCCAAGAGAGGACTCCTAAGAGCAAATTCAGAGGTGGCAGGCCTTGTTTGATACTGGGGGGGAAGTTCTACCTAAGAGATTGGGGATTTTAAAGCCTCAAGGGAAAGTTTACCACAGAAGTTCTTTGCCTTAAGTGAAAAACAAAATCAGACACCTGCAAAAGGTTATAGTGCCTTTGGAAAGGCTCAGTCTGGATGTATTTTAAGCCTAGGGAAAGAAAATCCTTGCTGCATCAATGAATATAGCCTCTTGAATCATAGAATCATCTGTAGGCTCATGGATTTCTAGGAACAAGAGGAATTTATGTTAGTGTGTGGGGAGAGGACCCACATGGGCATTTGGGAATAACTAAGGTGTGTCTCACCAAGACCAAAGCCATTTTCCAACAGTAAACCCCCTTTTCTACCGAACATAAATGGAAAGGAAATGTTATTCCCTTCTCTCATTACTCTTCCATATGGTTGATGCAGGTTCTTCTGAAGGTGCAAGAGGGAGGGGAAAATTGTCAATTCTGGTAGAAGCAGGTCCAGTGGTAGAATACAACTAAATTAAAACCATAGTAACTGCTAGAGTGTTAGAGTAGCCTCAGGAAGACCTTAGTTCAAGGCCATGATTGAATGTAAAGTTCACCGGATCGCTTTGAGCTGGCCATCATCTTTTAACTCATAGGATTGTATTATATGTGTGATAAGAGAATCAGCCATGTTGTTTTGAGCTTTGTAGAAGAAAGGAGAGGTAAGTAGCTCCTCTGAGTCTAATGGCAGTGGAAAAGATACAAGCTTAACGGTCTTATTGAAATCGTCCGAGCTTAGACACTCATAGCTTTGGTCAGACTGTGTCCATTAGCCTGGCTTTTGTTAATCTTCTAGCATATTAACATATCTATCAGCACTAGTTTGCACATACCAAAATAGACTTAAAGATTCCATCACAAGGGTGTGCGATTTCACTGGTATGTATGGCTTGTCAGCATACAGTGTTTTTGTAGTCAGGAGGTCATAAGCTACCACAATTCCGTTGATCTGCATGTTCAGGTTACTAAGGTAAACCATTTTTTCTCAGTCCAGGGGATAAAGTGCATAGCCTACTCTGTATTCATGAAACACAGACCCGCCTGGAGCTTTTGTAGGAAGATCAGGTGAGGTATTAGAAAGGAATTGCATCCTTCCCCCCCCCCCCAAAAAAAATCCCATCAAACATTACTCACATCTCACATATAAATATGCACCTCTTTGATCCACATGTAAACAAGACACCATCTTTCCCTCTCACCTGAAAGACAATGTGATTTATTTTTGTCAATCACAAGAAAGCCTTTGCATTTAAAAGGAATGCTTTTACAGTTTTTAATATAAATTGAATAAATAGCACATATTGTCTAAAATTACAACAGAGACTCTGGTGGGGGATCTAGGACTTTTGAGACCAGGGTTCAAATTTCCCTTCAAGCACTTTCCTAAAAATTGTTTTTGGGCTAGAGTATCTGAAAACTATCTGCTCTGTTAATCTGCACCTTCTTTAGGATTTACTTTGGAGTACATTCTTTAAATTGTATCACCAAGCAAGGAGGAAAGACAGGGCTTTCTTTCTGGTGGTACTTCTAAATGTCGAGATGGCTCCCTAAGGAGGACAGACTGACCACCTTTTTGGTTAGTTATTGATGGGTCCTTAATCCTTTTGGTTATGCATATATTAACTCTGCTCTCTGTTTTAAAATGGTTGCTTTTTCCTGGATTCTCTAAAGTTTCTAATTAAACTTGTAAGCCTACAAGTTTATATATTTAGCTAGATAAATTTATTAAAAGTTTGTCAACATACAGCTCAGCTGTAGCAGCTCTTACATCTGAAAGACACCATAGGCATACCATGAAACAACAACAGAAAGGTATTTGCAGCTTTTAAAAAAATAAGTGTGCAATTTGTCAAAGATTCTGCATTCTAACCTCCTTGGTACTATGAGTACTAATTTCTGACTTTTGACATAACTAATTGGGTGCATCTACACCAATGGCTCTCGATCTGTGGGTCCCTAGATGCTTTTGGCCTTCAACTGTTTACCTAACAGCTGGTAAACTGACTGGGATTTCTGGGAGTTGTAGGCCAAAAACATCTGTGGACCCCAGGTTGAGAACCACTGCTGTAGAATTAATGAAATTTGACACCACTTTAACTGCCATCGTTCAATGCTATGGGATCCTGGGAGCTGTAGTTTGGTGAGGCATCAGCACTCTTTGGCAGAGAAGGCTAAAGACCTTGTAAAATGATTACTTCTAGGATTCATTCCATAGCATTGAGTCATGGTAGTTAAAATACATTAATTTTACAGTACAAATACACCCATCCTCTGGATTCTGAGCCATCTGATGTAGAGGACTTGGACTGTGAGGAGTTTCTTCTTCCAAATGATGACTCTTCTCCAAATCAGAGCAGCTGGAGACTCAAGCAGCTGAGGGGCTCTTACAGGCCAGGCTGATTTGATTGCCAACTTAGAAACCTAAAATATAGAAAGTACAGAGTATAACTTACATGATATAACATATAATGCAGAATGTTAAAGGGTTGTGTGTGTGTTTTGTTTTACTGGCCTAGCAACAGCCTAAACCCAGACAGACCACTTACTCAATTGTAAACAAGATAAGAAATTGTTTGGCAGAGCTGAATGACAATAATTTCTTAGCAGGTGCCACGTCAGTTGTGACCTGATGGAAGATAATCAAGAACTAAGATATAGCATATGGAATTCTCTCCAATAATCTGATTGGAGAAGAGAACTGTTGATATAAATGGAGCATTGTCCATACTTTTATTTTGACTGGACAAGATAGAACATGTGATAGATAGCCAGAAGGTGATAATAGGACCCCAGGCAGAATACAGATTAGCTGACAAATGGCTAAGGATCCTCAACTCCTAACGAAATAAGGGTGCCTATTTCACACTCTCCTCAGCAGGGATTGATAAATGCCAAAGAGACACCCTTAGACAGACAGACAAAGGAACTTCATAGGAATCAGTGGTCCCTTCTACACTGCAATATAAAATCCAGATTATTTGCTTTGAACTGGATTATATGGCAGTGTAGACTCATATAATCCAGTTCAAAACAGATAATGTGATTATCTGCTTTGATAATCTGGATTATATGGCAGTGTAGAAGGGGCCGGTGTTTGTTAAAAAGATCAATCAAACACCTGGAACCCATAGGCAGCCAACTATAAATTTTCCAGCAGCTGCCGGGACTCTTCCTTGCATGCAACTGCTTTTCAACTGGCAGCGCTCTCTGTTTTTGTGTTTTTCTTGAGATTCCTAATTCATTGTCTTAACCCTTTTTTGCTTTTGTTATTTGTTTTTGCTAAATGATTAATGGAATGGCTGAAACTTGGCCTTTGTCTTCCTAGAATAGATTACCTGCGCCTGATCTGGATTGGAGTAATTTACCTGTAGCTGTCTCCTTTACAATAATATGTCACTTGGGACAATTGTTACCTATAGGCATAGGACAACTTTAAAAAGTGTATCACAGCTACAGAATGAGTTGGAAGCAAGCTTTCATCTTGGAAAATCTTGACATTTCTATTTTTAAAAATTGAACCCAGTTCCGTGTTTTTGTTCCCGTATTATCGGACGTGTTTTTCATTTCAAATTGCTTTAGTATTGTGTCTGTATGCCTGTGCCCACCTACTCAAGAGTAAATATCTTCAAAATGAATTGCTTGACTGTAATTGTGTACTACACAAGACTGCAGCTATAAAAACAGAACACCCACCTGCCCCCACCTTAGTTCTCATATTGTGGAGTTATCCAACTGTTACTCATATTGGCATATGTATGTTGGTGGGAAATAAAAGGTTGCTTTTAGCAGACATAAGCCAAGATTTTAATTTGTAGCTGATAATTTGCTACTGGAAGCTTATCCTGATTAGTCTTCTTACAGCACCAACAGTTTTTCAGGTAGTGTGAATTACCTGCTGTGTATGTTTTTACCACCCATTCAAGGATGAAAATGAGTTACAACCTAGGCCTCAATTAAAGCCTGAAATAAGAAAGCCTAAAATTCTTTTATGCCTCCACTTCTAAAGAATAGAATTAGTTGTTTCATATAGTATTGGAATTCTAATTCACACTCCTGGAAATCTAGCAATGGATCTTTCAGCCCTTCTCAAATGAAGCTCATTTCAGCTGCTACCCAATTATGCTGCCTTTGCTCCAAGTCAAATCATCAGGCAACAGCTGAGAATTGAAACAGACTCCATTTGTGAAAATGAATGGTGTGTATAACGGGTAATGCTGAATGTTTTTAAGTGCTGCCCACTCTTGTCCTGCGGGATTTTTTTTTTAAAAAAAACAACCTTGATTCTTTGTTCTATTAATTTTATTCACATTTCTGGTCCTCTGATTTGTGTTGGCTTTAGTTTTACTATTTTTCTTTGGATTTTTTCTGTCAACATTTTATGCAAATAGTGACAGCTCTATTTCAATAGCAGTGGTGTTATCTGCCTCTCAACGGAGACACTTAAGATGGAACCTACATTTTATAAGTCCTGCTTATGCTGCCTCTACATCTACTGAAATAATCTGGAGTACAGTGTTCCCTCACTTATCGCAGGGGTTACATTCCAGGACCACCCGCAATAAGTGAAAATCTGCAAAGTAGGGATGCTAGGTTTCTCCTTAGGAAGGAAGTAGAAAGAGAAAGGAAGGAAGGGAAGAAGGGAAGAAAGAGGCTGGGGAGCATGGCGCCACCTCCTTCTCCTCCCGCTGCCATTTGGGCTCCTTCTCCACCCTGCAACCCGCACCCGACTGAGACCACTGCCACTGTAAATCATATTTTTTAATGATTTATAATATTATTTTAGTGTTTATTAAAAACCGTGAAACAGCGAGTCCACAAAAAGTTAACTGCGAAGTAGTGAGGGAACACTGTACTGTGCTGTGAAGCTGCTCTGGATGTAGCAAAGGAGTATCCCCAGAACCCTTTGTTTTCATCAGCAAGGATGAGAGTGCAGTGGGGTCATGACCACCACTGCTATTTCACTAGCAAAAAGCAGCTTCCTGGCAGAACCTTGTTGATGACATAGCTTAAATGAGGTCACAAAAGACATGCCAACAACAGAAGTGACTTCAGCAGCAAGGCTCTACTTCTAGCTAGTGATACAGTGAATCAACTCCAGGAACGATTCCATCAGTATTGCCTCCGAAAAATCCTGCAAATCTCTTGGGAAGACAGGTGGACAAATGTCAATGTGCTAGAAGAAGCAAAGACCACCAGCATTGAAGCAATGCTCCCATGCCATCAGCTCCTCTGGACTTGCCATGTTGTCCAAATACTTGATCACTGTTTCCCAAAGTAGTTACTATACTCCCAACTCAAGAACTGAAAATGGAATATTGATGGATAGGAAAATAAATTAATACATGGGCTTAAAGATAACCTTAAAATCTGTGGCACAGACACTGAGAACTGGGAACCCTTGTCCCTTGAGTGCTCTAACTGTGCACCATCAGTGCTGCGGAATTCGAAGAGGCACGAATGGAGGGGAAAAGGGAGAAACGTGCCAAGAGTGATGCAATGGGTTAAACCCTTGTGCCAACAGAACTGCTGACCAAAAGGTTAGCAGTTTGAATCTAGGGAGTGGGGTGAGCTCCTGTCTGTCAGCTCATTTGGCTTCTCATTTGGGGACATGAGAGAAGCCTCTCACAGGATGCATCCCCTGGGTAACATCCTTGCAGATAGCCAATCCTTTCACACCAGAAGCAACTTGCAGTTTCTCAAGTCGCTTCTGACATAGGGGAAAAAAACCAGTGATTAGTCTCTTTGACATATGGACACTGGATAAGGCCAAATCTAGCCCAGGCTAGCTGACAACATCTCAAAAAGACCAGGATAACTCCAGAACTTTCTTAAACAGGGTAAAAAAAGCTGCCTCATGTGCCTCATGACTGGTTGGAGGTTGTACTTCTCCTGTGAACCAGCCATATGTCATGTGTACAACTTGAAGTGGCTGCAAGGTGAGCCCATTTTATTTGGCCCATGTAGACAAGGCCTTTTTTAGAGGAATATATATACAGTGCAACCTCTACTTAAGAGTGTCCCAACTTAGGAATGTTTTGAGTTTAGATGTTGCTCAGCCTGGGTTTTGTTTTGACATTTTGAGTTAAGAGCCAGCATGAGAGAACAGGGCTTTAGGTCTTCAAGGGAGCAGCCTCTGTGCCTCATGTCTCCATGCCTCGTGCTCTTGTCCACTTTGGGAGATTGCTGTCTGCGTTGCTCTTGTCTGCTTTGAGGAACTTTGAGTTAGTTGATTTTGTGTGCTTTTATTCTTGGTATGTTTGGCTTCATGAAGAAAGGGAGGGAGAGAAAGCAAGATAGGGAGGGAGAATGGAATGAGTAGTTTACCAAGTTTTTAAAAATCCCCACAGCTAATGAAATCTTCTGGCTCTTGCATAATAATGTCAACATTTTGAATTTATAATTTGCTCCTTGGAAGATTTTAAATAAAATATTCCTACCCTCCAATGGTTCTAAATGGACAGAAACAGTCTTTATTGATCCTCAGCTTGCCTTTTCCGGTACTTTTAAAATGTCTCAGTTTCTCTCCTTCTCACGTTTCCCCCTTTCTCCCCAGTTTGCTTTGATTACTGCAAAGCAAGATCAGAGTGCAAACAGCTTGTACTTAATAACAGCAAGAGCAAAGGGATGGAATCTTACCTGCCTCAGTAGCTTCAGGCAAAAGCTAACTGCTGTAGCCTCTCCCAAATTTTGCCACCTTTGGGTTTTCAGCTGTGAAATGTTGGAAGCTGTAAATGCCAGAGCAAACAGCCATTTTCTCTCACAAAATTGGGAATCAGTATAGGGCCGCTCAGTGTAACTGCTTTAAAATAGTGGCTCCTGTTTCAGACTTGGTGCCTGCTTCTCCTGTCCAAGGCTCAAATGGTGTCAGATAATGACTATTAGATAATGTAATATTCCAAAGGGGAATTGGGTTTATGTCACTTCGAGGGCATCAAGGTGGATCAATATTATGCTGAAGTGTTTAGCTCAGCTGTACATCTCAAAAATAGAAAAAGCTGTATTTTGTTAAAATTGTGAATGGCTTATCCAGGTTTTCTGAGATGGATAAACCATTGGTTGGATAAGGCCGCAGTAAGTCTCAAAGCTTTCTATATCAAGATCTGAGTTTAGAAAAAAAACTTCCAGAATTCCCCTGGCAGATAGGACAAATTGTGGTAGTAGGAAGGAGGATTCTCCTTATCTTTCAGGGAATTTTGTGTTTGCATGTGCATGTGCATTTGCACATGTGTGTGCATATATACAAGAAAATATCACCCTTTCCTTTTTATAAATTTGCCACCCCATTGAATTTGAAGGAAAAGAAAATAACAAAGCTAACTCCCTTATCCTTCTCCTTGTTTCATATCCAGAGGGTCCGGGCTGTGGCCCAGCTGGTTAGTAGCCAGCTGCAATAAATCACTACTGACCGAGAGTTTGTGAGTTCAAAGCCCAAGTCAGATTGAGTGCCTGACGGTCAAATAGCCCCAGCTCGTTGTTTACCTAAGCAACCCGAAAGACAGTTGCACCTGTCAAGTAGGAAAATTTAGGGACCACTTATGCAGGGAAGCTAATTTAACTAATTTACAACACCATAAAAAAAAAATCCAGCAGCGTGCCTGCCGGATGAGGAAGTACTCCATCAAAAGGACTCGTTGTCACAGTGGAAGATGAAGCAGCAGCTCCTCCTGTGGCCGGAATCAAGCATACCTTCACAAAGCCAGAAGCTGGAAAGTTAAATAGCCTCTATGTCTGTCTCTGCGTTGTTTGTCTAATGGCATTGAATGTTTGCCATATATATGTACATTGTGATCTTCCCTGAGTCCCCTTCAGGGTGAGAAGGGCGGAATATAAATACTGTAAATAAATAAATAAATAAATAAATAAATAAATAAATAAATAAATAAATGAACTTTAAATCTGATAGATCCAAAGATTACTTTGACATGTTCCCTTATTATCAGCACAGCAAGGCCAGTAGTTTACTGTTTGTTTTTTTTCAATATTTTTTTCAATATTTTTCAAGCTATCGAAGGTCTAATCTGTGGATGTAAAATCTGTAGATATGGAAGACCAACTGTAGACAACTGATGGAAGAAAAGGGGGCCCACACAAAAAAGTCACTAAACAGATAACAGAGAAATAGAACAGTTCACTTCACATTTACTGCTTTGACCCAGGCCATCCAGTCTAACCCCATCTTGCTATGAACTCCCCTCTGTCAGCTCCAGCTTCTCATGCGGGGACATGAGAGAAGCCTCCCACAGGATGGTAAAATTTTAGTGTCTATTAGTGTGTCCCCTGGGCAAAGTCCTTGCAGACGGCCAGTTCTCTCATACCAGAAGCGACTTGCAATTTCTCAAGTCACTCCTGACATTAAAAAAATATTTTTATTATTATCAGAATGGTTTAATATTTGGGATAATGCCTCCCTCCTGCTGGATTGCCGAGGGGTTATTTCAAATAAACTAAGTTTTTCAATTTATGATCTGATTGTATTTCTATCCTATAGCATTATAGTGAAATAGTTATGAGTTACTGTCACTTTATCAGCAAATGATAGTTTTGTAATGCAGTCTTCACAACAGTAATGTGTACTAATAGTGAACCTTTCTCCTTTGGATTGACTTTTGTAGATCTCCAGGTACATTTTTTACTAAGATAATGAAAATGTTATGCTTCAGTCACAACGTTTTATGTGAAGTCATTCAGTATAAACTTTGGTTTTATTTTCTAGGAGAAAAATCCCCCATCAATATTCTCTTAATGTCTTAGTGACCTACTTAAACTCTACAAGCTGAATACCATGACAAATTATATTCTTAGAATTATACTTTACCTGTATTTTTAAAACTCTCACGCATTTAGAAAGATCAAGAAGAAAAGATGAAAGAAGTATCTTCACTATGGTAATATTTCTGGAGAGCATAAGTCTTGAGCATTTTGGAATAAAGATACGGAAAATATTCCATTTACCACATGAACAACCAGGATAAATGCCTCAAAAACTGCTAATCAGCTTTTGTTCAGTTTCCAAAACATTACTTTCAATGATAATTTCAAGAAGCTTCATATCAAACCATTTAGACCAAACATTTCCTTGCTTTTTAGAATGCATTCAATGGTTCTGGAACTGGGTAAAGCGCAGTCTAGGCTGCATTTGGCCCCTTTTGTGACTCCAGAAGACCTAAAGACCACCGCAGTCTCAAATTTTGTAAACGTGAAAAAAAAACCAACCTTTCAACATCCTCAGAGCCTTCACCCCTCTCAGATAACTCTTTTTCCCTTTCAAAATGACAATAGGAATTGATCCTACACCAAGGCAACATTTTGAAGGCAAAACAGAGGAAGAAGATGGTCTTCTGGCATGGTTGTGCTCCTTTGAAGTTGGAAGTAGATTCACTGCCACATTAGAAGAACCATTTTTCTCTAAAAGCTGTTCAATAGTGGAATGGGCTACTTTGGAGGGCAGTGAACTCCTCCTTTGGAAGTTTTTAAACAGAGTTTGGATAGTCATCTCTCAGGAGAGCTTTGACTGTGCATTCCTGCATGGGAGGGGTTGGGATAGATGGCCCTTGTAGCTCCTTCCAACTTTATGATTTTTTGACCTATCTACAAAACTCTCTTACGCTTCTCATGTGTGTACTGTGTACATAATTGCAATTCTGGATAAGATAATGTTGCATGCATCCAACAAAATTGAGTCTAGTCCAGAAAAGTGTATATGCGTTAGTCCTTAAAGGTGTTACACAATTCTCCATATGTCCATATTTTTGCCGATCAGTGACAATGATATCCTTCTTTACTGGAAGCTTTCCAGGGGTCACTTCTTTGAATACTACTCTTCTACATGACATGTTTTCAGATATTAAAAGAAGTCTCTCATCTCTCAGTCTTGTTTACTCCAAACTAAATATACCTGGCCTTCCTCTCCCCTCATAATGTTTGGTTTCTTGAGCTTTTACATCTTGGTTGCCCTCTTCTGGACACATTCCAGTTTGTGAATATCCTTTTCGAAAAGTGGTGCCAAGAACTGCACACTTTATTGGAATAGTGGATACTTTAATTCTGGACAGCACAGATTAGAGGGAAATAAAATAAAGACAGTAAAATTGGTCATTGACAAAACATTGGTCTCAGATATATAAATCTCCCTTGCTTAGTTTTCAGTATACCTCACAACCTCTGAGGATGCCTGCCATAGATGTGGGTGAAACATGCTTCTGGAACATGGCCATACTGACCGGAAAACTCACAGCAACTCATAGGTCTCTATTAATGGTCATTGACAAAATGCTGTGGTAACTTGAGAGTGGACAATTTTTCTATACCTTAGATTAGAAGTTAACCTTTGAATTTACTCTCTGATTGAAACAAAATAGGCCTTCCTTGACCTCAAAGAGGCAGGAAGAGAGAGAAAATGTCCAGACTCACTCAAGAGTATGAGGAAAGTGTTCTGTTTAAAAAATGAAGAAAAAGAAAAAAAGAATAGGGAAGGGGGTCCTTGGCATCTGGGCTGGCTGCAAGATATGATTTCTGTGTTTGTATTTGATTTGGGGTTTGGTACAAGAATTTGTATGGCTCTTTCCATGTCCACATTTCTTCTAAATTTGAAGTGCATAATTCAAAATCAATATAAAATGTCCATCAAGGTGGGCCAAATTTCTTCATGAGGGATTGCAAATTTAGGATGAAAGTGACTGAAATACTGTGTCTGCTCTGAGCAGCACTCTTTCAAGGAGACTAACTATTTAGGTAAATTACATTTGATAGTTTTGTGTGTTAGATTATTGCTCATGAGGGGCTAGGTTGAAAACATTAAATACTGCATATGCACATATAGATTATGTGATAAAGTTAGCTGTAGATAAACTTAGCTGTAAATTAGGGGACTTAGATGGTCATAAAAACCTCTTATAGTAAATCCCATAATAATTTAATTTGCTGAAGGGAAGTGTGCTTTTTTAAAATCTAATTTTGTTTTACTTCTAAACATTGAATTCCTTGTGAATGTTTCAATATCATCCGCAGATGATCTCCTGAAAGCGTAAGCTATGAAGCTGAATCATGATGTATGGACTGCAAAATTAAAAGAGATATTTTATACTTCATGGCAACTGGGTATTTTAATGAAACATTTTTATTTAGTTTCAAAACCTGGTTAGTTGTCAAAAGTGTCAGAGAAAAATCTAAATAACATTGCTCAGCAGCAGATTCTGAAGAGCTAAGATGCAGCTGCCCAGTATTCAAGATTTTTAGGGATATTCAGTAGAGAACTACAGCATGAAAGACACTGTTCAAATTTCAGATGTACATGCTTTCAAATATAAAGTTATATTACAGAGTTTTGAATGAAAGTAAATCACTGCAGACTGAAATTCTCCCTCTGCTACATTTTTGCTCTAGACTGCCTATTGCAAACACTGAAGATGCAATTTTGATGAATTTCATATTATGTTATTTGGTAGATAAAAACCATGCATCAAAAGCCACTGCTATTTTCATCATAACATTACAAATAAACTGACATGGGGTAATATAGTTGTTAACCTTTTCTTTTTTTTAATGATGATGATTTGAACTGAATTACACAAAGCTTTTACAACATAGTGTTGCCCTGTTCTGGGGTGAAATGCCAATCTGTGTCTCTCTCTGTTGGCATACAATCTGTCTCTCTGTGTGTGTTGGTCAGATAAGTGAGCTAAATGAATATTCTACCCTTCATTTCATGCTGGGAATAAGCAGCTGAAGCAGCTCCACTGGCTTCTGATAATTTTCCGGTCCCAATTTAAAGTGCAAGTTATGACCTACAAAGCCCTCAATGGTCTGTGTCCTGCTTATCTTTGCGACCGTATCTCCCCCTATGAACTAGCATGGGCTCTTAGATCTTCTGGGAAGGCCCTGCTCTTGCTCCCACCCCCGTCACAAATACGGTTGGTGGGGACGAGGGATAGGGCCTTCTCTGTGGTGGCCCCCTGATTCTGGAACTCTCTCCCCAGGGAGATCAGATTGGCCCCCACCCTATCCACTTTCTGCAAAGATTTGAAGATGTGGATGTTCCAACATGCTTTTGAATATTAGGTCAGTCGTAACGTATTGCTGCTCAGTCATAACTGTTTATTACCCAGATCTCCAGCACTTTATTCCTACTCCTGATTTTTGTCCTGTATTTTTGCATATGCCTGCCCTTCCCATGTAATTTTAATAGTTGTAATTTGATATTGGCTGATGTATTTTATGATGTTTATTTTACTGTGAACTGTTTAATTATGTTGTTGTTGTGTTTTAACTTTTATCTATTTTGATCTCTGAACTTAGTTCCCACGTGAGCCACTCCGAATTTCTTCGGGGAGATGGAGGCGGGCTATAAAAATAAAGTTATTATTTTTATTATTATTAGAATCATCAGTTATATGTGGTTGGCCCTTCCTATCCACAGATTCTGTATCCATGGATTCAACCACCCATAACTAGAAAATATTGAAATATTCAAAACTCCAATCTTGATTTTGCCATTTTATATAACACAACTTTATTCTTCCCAATGGAACTTGGGCACCCATGCATTTTGGTGTTGTTGGGGGACTATGGAACCAAACCCCACTAGATAGCAAAAGGCCAGTGAATGTTTGCCTTGTCAGTGTGCTGCAGTGATTTGATTGTTGGAGTAGGATTCCTGCTTAGCCATAGAAAGCCACAGGGTGAACAAGTCACACACTTTGTTTCAGAGGAAGGCAATGACAAACAGGGCAGGCCCAAGGTAATTTTCAAGTGTAGGTGAACAGAATTTTGGCGCCTCCCCCCAAACCAATTACTGAAAATTAAGTGTTGGATAAGCAAAAATGTTGGATAATAAGGAGGGATTAAAAAAAAGCTTAAATAAAGAACAACACTCTGAAAACAGGGGAATTCCAGACAGGAAACAATCAGGGACAGCTAACACCTCTGAACCAAGGATGCCCACAGGGAGGAAGCAGCTAGGCTTTGAATCTGCAAGGCCATTAAATACTAATCAAGCTGGCCAATTGCAACATTCACACTAGCCTCAAACAGACAAGAGCTCTTTCTCCCACCCTGGACTTTCCACAGATATATAAACCCCACTTACCTAGCTTCCAACAGACCTCACAACCTCTGAGGATGCCTGCCATAGGTGTGGGCCAGGCCCTGGAGGCTGGGCACAGGCCCCGAAGCCAAGCGGGCCCAGAGACCGAACCCGAGAGGAGGCGGGGGGTGCATGCGTGCATGTGTGCGCATCCCCCGCCTCCTCTCAGCTTTGGTCCCTGGTCCCACTAGGCTTCAGCCTGTGAGCGGGACCAGACCAAAGTTGGGAGGTGCGCACGCACGCATGCACACATGCATGCACACCTGGGAACACCTCAACTGTGCCCCCAACAGAATGGCACCACAGGCAAGTGCCTGGTTCACCTGGCAGTTGAACCGCCTCTGATGACAAATCTCCTATGAGCACACTGTGGCAAAAACAAAACAAAACAATGCAAAAAAAAATCACACTATGGAAAGGTTTCCTTAGGGTTCAAAACTGATTTGAAGGCATGTAGCAATAATGTAATTTCTAAAGGAGCAGGAGTCATTTTTTTTAAAGTTGATGATGTGAGTAGCTAAACTACTACCAAAACTGGATGAAATATTAGCAAAAATTACAATTTCCTACATTTGAACAATATTGTAAATGTGTTCCTTTGGTAAGCCCAGGGTTTTAAATTTAAGTGAGTCTGGAAAAAATGCAGACCTTCCCCCAACCACCTCTAACTCCATGGTTTCTGAACCACAGTCTTTTTTTATATTTGTTTATTTTGAGGAAAATTCTGCCTAAAGCACATTTTTGTAAATTGTCCTAGAAAAATTCCTCCTACAAAATGCCCGACTCTTGCTCTCATTGATTTGGTCAGCTGGTAAAACTGGAATGACAATAAGAGGCCTTACATCCACATTACTTGCATTTTGATCTTTTGTATATGTAATAGAGAGGTTATAACTTTCAGTCCAGTTGACAGGCTTTTGAGAGGTTATATATAGGTTTCCTGACACCAACCATTATTTACTGTTTGACTGTAACATCAGTCTCTTTTTTGCTTTTTCAATACTGTTTGCACTATTTCTTTGTGAAAGGCATCTTGATTGAGCCATACAAGGGGAGATATTACTATCTTTCTATGGGATCAATGAAGATGTGTTTACAAGTCTAGGACACAGTGCACACACGGCAATAATGGATTTTAGTCTGTTTGTTGACTGAAAGCTCCTTTTCTTTGTAACTTGTCAATCTTGTATCTATTGCTTGATTGCAACATAAAAGGCTATTTGGACAAGCGCTGAAACAACAACTGTATCAATCTAGTTGAAGTGCTTCCCTACTCTAAATATGTAGCCTTTAGCAAGATAAATTGCTTAACATTTGAAAATATGCCCACTGTTTTCTTTGTTGCTGTACCGGTTCGGAAAGGCGCAACATTTCTTTAACTGTTCAAATACTAACGTGTACCTTTAAATTAAAAGATGGCAATGTAAAGCTCAAATGGTTGGGTATTGTAGGAAATTTTTGCAAAGCAACTGCTCATGTTTGCGTATTTGCAGTCTAGAGCACAACCCAAAGTAAGGGTAGTTATCCCTCCAATGACAGGTGACTTTCCACTTGGGATTTTGCCATACTGACAGTTGGGAATCAGCTGTACAGGCTGCTCAGCTTCATGCTAGTTTAACTGTTGTTTCTCTTGAAATGGCTAAAGGATCAGAAGAAGGGTCTGGATTTGTGTGCCCTGGCATGATTGTGTCCACTGATTCCTGTCTATGTAGGCTTCACTGATCACATCAATAAATATAACAATTCTGTTTAGTCAAAAATGCTCTATTGAAATCATGTCTGTCTATAAAGCAAGGTTGGGAAACATATCTCTCTTAATTTGGAAAATAATAATAATATTTCTGCAGTCTTTTTGGAAGCACAAATATTCCTTGAAACATGGCACACTCCTGACATAGGATATTGGATGGACATGTGGTCACATCTATTTTCAGGTTTTGAGGAACCCAGTGGGTTTCCCCCATTGGATCGATGTAGCCCATAATTGAGCCAATGGTGGAAATTGGCCCCTAGACCTCTGATCCATCAGAATTTGGAAAGTTAGTAGGGTTAGACCTGGTTACCATTTGGATTGGAGACTACTAGGTTTTCAGAATCCTACCTGAAAGCCTGGAGAGCCATTGCTGTCAGTCATCTGCACCATAAAATTAATGCATTTGACTCCACTTTAACTGCAATGGCTCACTGCTGTGGGATAATGGGAGCTGTAATTTTACCAAATTGTCTTCTCTGCCAAAGAGTGCTGGTGATTCACTGACCTAAAACTCCTTTATTAGGAAAGTTAGTAGGGTTAGAACTGGTTCCTATTTGGCTCTTCTGGCTAAATGCAATAAGATATGACAGGGCAGTACAATAATGTATATTGTTTTAAATGCCTATTCATGTTTTTTCCTTGATTGCTTACAGTGTTTTATATTTATATGTTTTACTATTTTGTATTGTATTTTTAACATGTTTGGGCCCCCACTGTGAGAGAAAAGCAGCATATAAATAAAGATTTATTATTATTATTATTATTATTATTATTGACACAACAACATAGTATGACACAGCAAACAAGATAGATATGCTGGATTTCGTATCACAAAATCATAAGTCAAACACTTCCCAAGCATTTAGGACTGTGTGATGTATTTTCAGATGATGCGTACAGATCCCAGTAAGGTGGCCTTTTGCATTATTATTTATAAATGAGGTGTGAGCATTGTGTTATTGTGCTAAAGTAGTCTATTGGAGTGGGGTGAGTTATGAATTATACAGATGTAGTATAGCAACCACATTTTGTAATTTTTATTTTCAGTTCCAATTGGGAATAATAATGGTTCTCTGCATATGACCTGTTGATCTCATTATAAAGGCACTGAAATACTGAAAGAGCTCAGATGTTCTATTCTGATTTTTATGAAAGAATATAAAACTAAATCCTTTATGTCTAGGAGACAATATGTTTCTGGCAAGTAATATAACACTGTAGGTCATAAACGCCACTGAAGAATATCTGACCAAGTCAAGTTTAAAGATAGCTGAATTGAGTAGAAAAGGTTGCTAGGCCAAGTACAGGAATAGCAGCAACAGTAGAAAGAGACTGAGATGGTGAGTTTGGCAATAGCAGTAATCAGTACTAAATTTTCTTGCTTTTCTCTCTCTATGTCTTGTGAACCTAAAGCCTGTTGCAGGGACATAGTATTGTTTTGCCCAACAACTAGCCTATACTTCCAACAGTTTGTAGGTGCCACATTAATAATAATAATAATAATAAAACTTTATTTATAACCCGCCACCATCTCCCCAATGGGGACTCGGGGCGGCTTACATGGGGCCATGCCCAGACACCATACAATATAACAAAATAAAACAATATATCATAACACAATATAATAGTACAAAAATAATCATATACATTACAACACAAATCAGAGCAGACAGGGCGGGCCACATGAACATTTAATTAAAAACTCGGGAGAGAGAGGCATATAAGTAAAGAGAACAGGGGTATAAGATGGAACAGTCCAAACAGTCCAAAGGATAAAATCCAAGGGGAGTAATCAAAAAGGTATATAACATTTACTCCCCGAAGGCACATCGAAAAAGCCATGTTTTTAGATCTTTCTTAAAAGCCAATAAGGTGGGGGCTTGCCTGATCTCAGAGGGCAATGAATTCCACAGTCGGGGGGCCACAGCAGAAAAGGCCCTCTCTCTCGTTCCCACTAGACGGGCCTGGGATAAAGGCAGTGGCGAAAGAAGGGCCTCCCCGGATGAGCGGAGGGATCGAACAGGTTTATAATAGGAGATACGGTCACGAAGGTAGGTGGGTCCCAAACCGTTTAGGGCCTTATAAATGATGGTATTCACCTTGAATTGGGACCAGAAGGTGAACGGCAGCCAGTGGAGCTCTTTGAACAGGGGAGTAGATCTCTCCCTGTAGCTCGCCCCTGTAATTAATCTGGCCGCCGAGCGCTGAACCAATTGTAGTTTCCGGGCCGTCTTCAAGGGAAGCCCCACGTAGAGCGCATTACAGTAGTCCAGTCTAGAGGTAACTAAGGCATGCACCACCGTGGTCAAGTCAGACTTCACGAGGTATGGTCGCAGTTGGCGCACAAGTTTGAGTTGTGCGAAGGCCCTCCCGGCCACCGCCGACACCTGAGCCTCAAGCGTCAGCGCTGAGTCCAGGAGGACCCCCAAACTGCGGACCTGTGATTTCAGGGGGAGTGCAACCCCGTCCAGGACAGGTTGCCACCCAATACCCCGATCCGACGCGCGACTGACCAGGAGGGCCTCTGTCTTGTCAGGATTGATCCTCAGCTTGTTCCTCCTCATCCAGTCCGCCACAGCGGCCAGGCACTGGTTCAGCATCCGAGGGGCTTCCTTGGATTCAGATGGAAAGGAGTAGTGGATTTGCGTGTCATCTGCGTAGAGATGGCAACGCCCTCCAAAACTCCGGATGACCTCTCCCAGCGGTTTCATGTAGATGTTGAATAGCATCTGTATCAACTGTACTGATATACTGGAAAAGGCAAAACACCGTGTGCATTAACTTTGCTATTAACCTATTAAAATTTCATAGTAATTTTAAACCAGCTGGTGTGCCAATTATTTGTCGTTTTGTTACAAAACAGTAGCAAAAGTAGCAACCTTATTTTTGATACCTGTTTTAGGAACAAAGTTATGTTTTGGAACGTAATCATAAGCATGCATAGTAATTAGTAAAAATCACTTGGTGCAGTAAAGTTTACTCTCATTTAAATGTGTATAATATTGTGTGTAGTCTGTTTGTGGTTCAGGACAGGCGTGGGCAAATTTGGCAGATTTAGGGTCTATAACACTTTCAGCCCCTGGGAAACTGTCATGGGCCTGTCATTGAAACTTGGCAAAAAATCACACTATTTCATTTTTGCAGCAAATGGCAAAATTCTATTAAATAAGCACTTGGAGGCGTGTTCCTGATTTGCCAGCAACATTTGCCACACAAATAGTTGCCCAGTTTTGGCAGTGAAGGTTTTGAGGGTGCATTGGGGAAATGTGTGTACCCATCTGTCATCCAACCCTGCTTTAGAGCTTGCACAGGAAATAAGTAAAAACCCAAAGCAAGACTTGCTGCTGGCAAAACTAGACTAGAATGGGGTCAAAGAAACTATTCTGCATCCCACTATAGACTAGATGCATCAATTGCTGTATAGCTATTAGCTGGGTAATGTCATTTACTGTACTACTAAATACTTGTATATTATAAAATCTTTTGCATTACAGGATGTATTTACTGAGATATGCAAAAGAAGCAAATGGATACAAGTCCTGCACATATTATTATAAGTGGGATGCATGTGAAAGAGTGAAAGGGGATTGTCACAGCATTGCCCACCTCTATTGTTTATGTGCTGATCATCATGCCTTATGCAGAGAATGAAATATCTGAAATCTTGGGGGTATTTCCTTGGGTGAGCAATATGGACTTTACAGAAGACACGATCTACAGCAGTGGTTCTCAACCTGGGGTCCTCAGATGTTTTGGCCTACAACTCTCAGAAATCCCAGCCAGTTTACCAGCTGTTAAAGGCCAAAAACATCTGGGGACCACAGGTTGAGAACCACTGATCTACAGGATCCCCTTTCTTTCTCCCTCATGTGGGTGCTCTTTGAAGGTCAGCACAGGTTGTCTACAACAATAAGGAGCTCTTACAAGCTCTTGGGCCATCTGGGAGCAGCAACATCGATGACATGGGCCCAATCCTTCTCCATGTGGACAGTGGACTGGTTCAGATCAGACCCATTCCTGGTACCCTCACTATGCCTAACCCTCAGGGTCGCTCTGAAATTTAAGGTAAACTCTGAAGCATCCCCCATATTTTCCTAACATGGGGCTAAACTGGATTAATCTGGTTTACCCCATAATTCCTATATCATGGAGAAAATCAGGATTGAATGCATGGTAAGTATATATATGTATGTATGTATGTATGTATGTATGTATATATATATATATATATATATATATATATATATATATATATATATAAAGGATCCTCAAACTAAAGCCTGTGGGATGAATACGGCCCTCCAAGGTCATTTACGTCCCGTCCCCCACCCTAAACCTTTGACTTAGGGTCACCCTAAGTCTGGAGTGACTTAAAGGCACACAACACCAACAATCCTAATTAACTTGACTATCTTACCAGCCAAAAGTATGTCGCAATAGAATCAGCAACAAATACAGCAATCCACACATAATCACATCCATGAATGCTTAATCTGCAAATGTAGAGGGACAGCTGTATTCATTCAATCTAGAATCATACTAGCATTTTTAGATGCTACGTCACACTGTTGGCTCATATTCAATTTCAAATGCATTTCTGGATGAAAAGGATTGATGAAAGGCACAGAATGATAAATGCTCAGAAATATGCTAAGTTGCTTTCAGCAAACTGGATGCAGTTTCTCTCACTGTATCCTAAGCAGGCATTCCCCCCCCCCCTTGCATTTTTCAAGTCCTTTCTGCAATTCCCATTGCTGTGAGAGAAACGGCCTCACTTCTCTTTCATTAGAAGCTGGAAGCAATATCCATAAGTTGAACATTCCTAATATTTGCCTGGCCTTTTTCGTTGTTGTTTGAAGCTGATTTTTTTTCCTTGACAGCTTCATGTCATCCTGGTGTCATTTGCTCTGTCAATCTCCGTCAGTTTTTCTCAGCAGCAGATAGATGAAAATTTAAAAGGAAAAAATCATCCCAAAGTGTCACCTTAAAGCTTTACAACTAAGCAGCTATTTTTGCAGCCCATTCATATTTTCAGCCATAATACATTTTGTTTGCAAGATCTTTCTGGACTGCCTTCTAGGCTCCATTGCAATCAGCAGACTTTTACACCAAAATGATTGCCATCGAAATATTGTTACTACTAGATCATTACTAACAATGGGTGCAATCAGGTCAGAGGCTCATTGATCAATGGAAGTAGGTTAAGTAGGTGCTTACCGCTGAACTCAATGGGACTTGAAATATAAGTAGATAATTGGAGAGGCTGTTTGCAAATCATGTGATTTGTGCAATTTGGCCTCAGTAGGAAATCAGTCCTGGGATTTGTGTTGGAGGAATGAGAAAAGCAAGCCATAAAGGGCAGCCCTCAGAATGAAAATAATTGAGTGCTTTCAATTATATAGAACTCAAATGGATAAATACAATAATTTCTGGAGAAGAACTACTGGATCTTTGCTCTGCAGTAACTGCCCAAATATTTGATGTGATCTTCAGCTGGAAAAATCCAAGAAAATGTATGTCTTGGTAAATGTTCACTTGGAAAGTGGAGATGCCACATTTTGCTGATAACTTGTCAATGGGGTGGGAGTTGAGGATATCTGCAGATGTCATATATAAACACAGAAACTGTGAGAGGAAAGCAGATCATTCCTAGTTGTTTTTTCATCACTGCAGAAATAACGTGGTCCAAACCGAATGCAATGGCATGGTTCTCAAGACATGAGGCTGCTGTTCCTGTAGAGGAATGAGAAACTGGCAGAAAAAACATGACCTCTTAATCATGGGGATCTGTCCTGTTTATGCCATGTCACAGCCAGCATAACCTGGCCACCTGCTTCCTTACTTGAATTGATTAATGGGCTCTGTGGCCAAAGAACTAAGCAATTTTCTTCTATTTTGTCAGGTAGCATTTTGGACTTGTTTTCTGTTGCCCTGGAGACTAGGACTTGGAGCAATGGGTTCAAATTACAGGAAAGGAAATTCCACTGGAACATTTGGAAGAACTTCCTGACTGTACGAGCTGTTCAACACCCTCAGAGTGTAGTGGAAACTCCTTTGGAGGCTTTTAAACAGAGATTGGATGGCCATCTTTCAGAGGTGCTTTGATTGTGCTTTTCCTCATGGCAGGGGGTTGGACGAGATGATGCATGTGGTCTCTTCCAACTTTATTATTCTATGATTCTATGATTCTCCTAGGAGCAATCTGAATTATGCTATTGTAACACCACCTCCATTGATCCGCCTAGATCTGTGCCTGGGACAAGTATTTCAAATGCTTCCACAGTTTACATGAATTGGAATTTTGGTTTGTTTGTTTACAGCTCTAAAAATGGTAGTTCAAACAAGTCACTTTTCCAAGCTATGCTCTTCAGCCATTAATTTTGTTTAGTAATGCTCTTATTAAACATTAAAAGGGCTCTTTGGTAATGTGTAGAGTCCCGCATCTCAGGTGTGACTGGTGGGAACGAGAGAGAGGGCCTTCTCGGCGGTGGCTCCTCAGCTCTGGAATGTGCCTCCTAAAGACATCAGAATGGATCCCTCCCTGCTATCCTTCAAAAGGCAAGTGAAAGTTTTTCTCTGGAAGGAAACTTTTAGAGAAGACAATGGGTAACCTGTTAAATGGCTATTGGATTCAACTATGGCAATGAGATGGATTGGCAATGAATTGGCTTTTAATATAATTGGTTTTAATGTCATCTAATACTGTTTAACATGTTTATTATGTATAGTTCTTTTAATGTTTGTGTTCTCCCATTTTTATCCATTTTGTTTGAGTATTTGAACGGTATTGAGTTGCTGCCGAATGATAGCCGCTCTGAGTCTCTCAGTGAGGGAGAGAAGGTGGGATATAAAACAAAGTAAATACATAAATACAATAACCATCATTGTGCTTTTTCTGTCTTCCCTGCCTAGGGATGATTTTCTTAAATGCACTTTACACACACACACACACACACACCATGTTTGGATTATATTAGTAGGGGGAAAACGCAATATGTCTTGGGACGGTGGTCTTAGATTTAAATATGATCTCTCCTCCAAGGCAATTAAAAAAATTAAAATAACTCTGCAAACCTTCTTATGCAATAAATAATCCTTCCCCATTCAAGAATGTCCCTGATCAAAATGACTTCCATGGGGCAGACAGGAACATCCATGTGTTATTGTTGAAGGTAACCAAGTTGCCAAGCAGCAAGGCTTTCTTCTTTCTTTTTCCTTCTTTCCTCCTCCTCCTCCTTTTGACTCATCACACCAGACCATGGATCCACTTTAAATCTAGTTTCTGCCTCCTGTTTGTAGTTTGGTGAGGCCCAGGGCCTGTCTGACTGAGCTGTTTAAAGGCCCCACCCTAAAGTGGATTTAAAGTGGATCCAAGCTCTAGTGTCATAAGGTCCCTTGTGTTTAAAATCAGTTTGTTTAATTGCATTTTAACATTTGTATTGAGAGTTTGAAAATTTGTATTGTGTTTTTTAGTGCTTTGGGTGCTGTACAATGCTTTGGGTACTGTAAATCAGATTTAAAATAAATAAATGGATAAATAAATAAAATTTTCTGTTCTGCTATTTCACAAAAATGATTGTGTATAGCAAATAAATTGCTTTCTAGAAACTGACATTCTGAATAAGTTCTTTGGAGACTTAAAAATCTAGCTTGCAGTAACTTGAAAGTCATTGCATTTTACATTGTATGTGTGGATGACAAAACCAAAAAGTGCAGGTTTGGGTTCAGTTGCGCACCTTACATGTTTCCCCTTGATAGTGTTCTGTCCTTTGTCTCTGTGAGAAGCAATAGTGACACACTGTGGCAGACCGATTCCCTTCTGATGTGCTCTTCCCCCTGGTAAGGAGCTGGAGATATCACCCAACCTTTCTTTGCTAAGTTAAGTTAAGTTCCTTATTAATTTCAGCAAATTTTCTTAAACTCCCAATATATTCAGCATACCCTTCGCTGTATCCTGTCAGGATGTGACATAACATTTTATAATGTGATGCTACATGTTATATAATGCTTTAAATTAAAAAGAAAAGAAGAAATCAAGACATTTCTTTCAAAGAAGCACTAAGTAGCTAATGTGAATATTTGGGGTAATTGGCTCTCCAAAGATAGAGGGACCATTATTTCAGGTTCCCTGGTGAGTGTTAATTAGTCTTATTGCCTCCTTGTTTAACAAAAGAGGATGTTGCTAGTACTACTAAATCTATAATGACACATATGGCTTGTGCAACATAGGTATTTTAAAGTAACATGACTGACAGTCAAGTAATTCTATTCACAACAGAGCATGCTTACAAGAGTCAGTTATCCCAGTAAGGGCTGCTTCACATAAGAAGAAATTCTAGTGCTGAAATCACTTGTGTACAGGCATTTGGAGAGCAACACTGGATGCAAATTGTCCTGTGGGATTTACTGCATGCACACAGATGGGGAGAATCCAGAATACAACAAATCATATCTTCTTGGCACACGTTCATGGAGCAAATTATACGGTTCTGTTGCTGATGTATCAGAAATATTATTGAAACAATTCTAAAACTTACTCCCAGAGCAGTTTACATTTTTCAAACATAAATGTAAATAGAGTACATCCATATTTTATTAACTAAAATGCTACAAAGATGATTGGTGTGGCATTCAATGCACAACATTCAAACACATTAGGGACCTCATCACATCAGGACAAATTCGGCGGCATGCACTGGTTTGCCTATCCTTTTACAAAGAAGCCTGGCAGCTCCTATCCCATGATGCACTGCAACTTGTATCAGGGCTCCATTGTGAAAAGGAAAGCAAAACAGTGAATGCAGCGGTGGCAGCAGCACAGGAAGCTTCCCGTGTTGCTTTGGATCAATGGGGGAAAGCCAGGCGATGGATGTAGGATGGGGACTCTGATGAGTCAGGCAATGTGGTACGATGGGTTCCTCCTGCCCCTGAATGGGCACCACCAGAATTGCCATGATCCATGGTGATTCCAGTGACCTTTGTGATGAAGTCGAGGTCTTGGGTGAAGTCCAACTTTGCATAAAGAGAAATCTGATCATGTAATGAAACCTCCTTCACTTTGGCTCCCTCATTTCAAAATCTGCTTTTGTGGGAACTCCAATCAAGTGAAGCAGATTTGGAAAAGCATGATGTGGCTGCAGGAGAGAGTGATGGTGCATTTTTGTCATGGAAAGACATAACTCTATATATGCATATATAAGTTTAGAAATATTAGTAAAAAAATCAACCAATCAAAAACTTTGGGTCAACTGTGTTGTCGAAGGCTTTCATGGCCGGGATCACAGGGTTGTTGTATGTTTTCTGGGCTGTATGGCCATGTTCTAGAAGTATTCTCTCCTGACGTTTCGCCCACATCTATGGCAGGCATCCTCAGAGGTTGTGAGGTATGGAGAAACTAAGCAAGGAAGGTTTATATATATCTGTGGAAAGTCCAGGATGAGAGAAGAACTCTTGTCAGTTGGAGGCCAGTGTGAATTTTGTAGTTAATCACCTTAATTGAATAGCTTCATCTTCTGGCTTCTTCCTGCCTGGGGGCATCCTTTGTTCAGAGTCGTTAGCTGCCCCTGGTTCCCATGTCCAGAACTCCTCTGTTTTCAGAGTGTTGTTTCTTATTTACTGTTCTGATTTTTGAGTTTTTTAATACTGGTAGCCAGATTTTGTTCATTTTCATGGTTTCCTCCTTTCTGTTGAAGTTGTCCACATGCTTGTGAATTTCAGTGGCTTCTCTGTGTAGTCTGACATGATAGCAACACTCTGAAAACAGAGGAGTTCCAGACATGGGAACCAGGGGCAGTTAATGACTCTGAACAAAGGATGCCCCCAGGCAGGAAGAAGCCAGGAGATGAAGCTATTCAATTAAGGTGATTAACTACAACATTCACACTGGCCTCCAGCTGACACTGGCCTCCTCTTCTCTTACCCTGGACTTTCCACAGATATATATAAACCTTCCGTGCTTAGTTTCTCCATACCTCACAACCTCTGAGGATGCCTGCCATAGATGGGGGTGAAACGTCAGGAGAAAATACTTCTAAAACATGGCCATCCAGCCCAGAAAACATACAACCACCCTTTGGGTCAACTCATAGATCATTTTAAGTGCTATACTTTAACTCTTATAAAAATGAACTATTCCCTTCTTTGAGGAGAGAGGTAAAATGCAAGAGCTTGGTCTATCCCAGGAGAACGCAAATGAAGCACCAATCCCCTCTGCTTTCTCTGCCATGGTGCTGTTTTTGGCCTTATCAAATGCCTGGGTGGGTAAATGGTAGCAGTAGCCAGGGACAGCTGTTCCCCTGAGATAGCATCAGTGCTTTCTCCTCTCCATGGAATGATCCTTCACTTATCCATGAGTCATATCAAAATCCATAATTTTTGGGCCCCAAACCTGCCCTTAATAGGAGGTTGACTCGTACATGAGTACATACAGTAATTGGTTTCCACTGCCCAGCTTAGACATATTGCAATGTGACAAAAAAAAAGTATGAGTTTACCACTCAGTAGGTAAGCTGAAGGAATGTGAACATTGTCTTATGACTTAGTTACTGACAGCCAGAGGTTGGGAAATGCTGGGAGATGCTTTTTGGAATTCAAGTTGTATTCTAAAAAATAAATATTATTAAGCACCACTGAACACTGGGTAATAGTTTATCCATGATCTTATTGTGGAGTTTGTAAAGTGAAGCTTATCAGTTCAACCTATTACTGTGTTAAGTCGTAGAGGAAGGAAACCTGCAGTCGAGTTCTAAGGTCTGGACTGGCAGTCCTGTACAACATCAGGTGTGATGGCTGGTCAGATGGTGGATAAGTTTAAGGCTCTTATAGAGGTAATTCTGATTTGTCTTCTAAACTATTGATTGTAGAACTTGAGGAATACACTATCTCATACCTGTCTCCCGTCTCCTGTGACATTTGGGGTGATTATTTGCTTTCCCCTTTGGCATCACAAAGCTTCTTCACAGGTATATATGTGCACTTGTGCAGCATATAGTATTACATATTAGAGAGCATTCGGATTATTCATATTGCATTGTGCAGAACCACATATTGATAATGAGCTCTTGGAAGAGCATGTAAAAATGCATTTTTTTAAAAAAAAGTATTACTTTTTTCACATTATTTCCCCCCTCTGACAAATACTGCTTTCTTGCCTCAGGCACTGTGAAAATCATACTGACAATTGCATGTGTATTTATACTGATGTCCTGATATTAGCATGTTGTTAAAAACAGAAAACCTGGCAATACAATATGCAGCTAAATACATTTCTTCCTGAAAGGAACAAATAAAATAGGCAGCAAGAGATGTCACCCATATGATAATTTTGCAGATTCATGAATAGCTCAGCGGATGTTGGAGAGGAAGAAGGGATCACAAGTGCATGGCTTATTTTTGGGCTTTTCAGAACTTAGTTCTAGAATGTGAGAGATTATCCAGTACCTGTTTGTAATTCAAGGTACTTTTCCTCATAATGAGAAAGAATAGAACATCCGCACTGTAGAGAAATAGATCCTTTGGGTATGTGCAGAGTGAATTCAATTTCTTGCTTGGCTGCTGTATCTTTTAGAAATAGAGGTCTTCCAAGTCAGATGGAAGGACTTTTTTCTAGGTGAGCTTGGGATCTGGGACCTCTCGGGACTGTATTATCTGTATTACAGAAGTGGAAGAACAACCAGTTATGCCCACATTTAGGAGGAATCCACGATTAGCCCATAGAAGATGTGATGTCTCATGGGCCTTGTAGTCCCGTTCCTAGTGCTATTGTGGCTGATGAGGAGGAAAATTTGGGATTTCCACCGGTTCAGCTTGAATCGGAGCCTCGCCACCTGGAGGATGTTTGTCCTCAGGAAGTTAACCAAACAAGCCTTGGGCAGAATTCTCCCCCGTTTTCCCAAAAGGATAATTATAATAGAGATAGAGGAGCCAGGGAGGCTAATCGCAGGAGCCTCAGAATCGCTGCCAGACAATTAGCTGATTAGGTCTGCTTCCCTTGGGAAATTCTAAGGAGTCATGCATCTGGACAGAGTTGGGTTTCCTTTCTTGTTCTCCAGGGAAAGTGTTCTGTTGGCGGGAAAACAAGACCCTATATAGGGGTTTTGCCGCAAGGGGAACCTTGCGGAGTCAATTTGTTCAGGTTGAGGAGAGAGATCGTGTGTAGACTTCGTACCCCAGTTCCTTGTTTCACGGATCAAGTTTCCAACCTAGCCTTGTTTCACAGATCAAGATTCCAGCCTTGCCTTGCTTCACGGACTTCTATGGACTCAGTTCATGTTTCATGTTTGCCTTGTTTCAAGTTTGATCTAGCCAAGATTCAAGCCTATTTTCCAGCCTTGTTGTCAAGCTTCCTTGGACTTTAAAGACCCTGTCATTCCCCACACCATTGCTTGGCAAGGTGTGTGTTTCAGTCAAGTGGATTATAACTTTGGACTTTAATATCTTATATTGGACAATATATTTCTGGACTATATTTGACCTCATCTGAAAGGTCTGCTTCTGAACTATACTCTTCACTTGTTTTTATTGACTTTATATATTTCTTTAATAAAGATATTAGATAGATTCTGGTCTCTGCGCATGGTTATTGGTGCTCTGCAGCCTGGGTCCTGACAGAAGAGGTGTTTTTTTTAGCACTCCTGTTTCTGAAAGCCTTATTTCCAAAAGTCACCCTGCTCCCGCATTCCTCCTTACAGATCTTAGAAAGTAAGATGGATTTTTGTCCTTGAGGCTATTGGCAAAAAGCTACATATAGGAGAAACAAATATTACATGGTATGAGTTTTCATAAGCAAAGGAGTTTATTACACAAGACAGGCAAATTGCAGTTGAAGCAACCGTGTCTTTGTCTATGACACATTACATGTTGTTGCTCTTTTCCTCCATCTCTCTCTGTGGCAAACAGTCTTGTGAGTGTTTCCCTTACAAACACAAATAATTTGTTTTGTTTCAAGAACTGCTTTCCAGTGGTGTCTCACTGGGAGAGCAGTGGGAAAGGAGCAATGTCATGTGATAAATCCTAGGCAAAAATGCTATTGTCCTGCTGTAATTGCGACTTACCTGCCTAGTATGATAAACTCCATCTCCATTATCGGTGGAAACTCAGACATATCCATCAATGGGTCAAGCCCAGTGTGCTTGGATTTAAATTAATCTGTATCAGGGGTCCCAAAACTTTTTAAACAGGGGGTGTTGGAATCACAGATGCCTTAAAGGGCCAGACTTAAAAGTGTCTTCAAAACAGAATTTATTGAAATAAAAGGAAAAGGACACAGGGATACTTAAATGCAGTTCCACTGGTAAAAATCTCAGAAACCCAAACCAGACCTGGTTCAAAAGGGTAAACAGAAATGTAATCCAGATAAACTGGATACAAAAAGCAACAAGTCAAAAAAACAAAAAGGCACAGTACACAAATGGTTAACAGAGGGAGTTGCAAGAAGAGAAGTGTCGTCAGCCGAAGTCCAAGGTCGAAGCAGGAGGAATCCAAAGCAGCGTTGCTCCAGTGTCTGCAGAAGCAGCATCTCCAGCCAAACCAGTTCAGGTCCAAACTGCAGATCCGAGTCCAACACCGAAGATGAAACAGACAGCAGCAAGACTACAAGAAACTTTTCCAATACCCAGCACACGAATGCACATCAACACCCCTCCTTCTGCAAAGACCCCTCACCCCTGAACCCACTTTTATCTACAAACCATCATCAGAGGATGAACTGACCACCGCCCCATCACTATCCCCCACAGCTGCTCCCAGCTCTTCACATGAATTCCCTTGACTCTCCCTCCAATTCCTCCATCTCCTGTCAAGACTTAGATCCCCCCAAGAATCAGTTGGACCCCTTGATTCACTCCCAGAGAACCCCATGAAGGTATTACTATTTGTTGGTGCCTCACAAATAGCTTGCACTTCTCTTATCTTAGTCCAATCCATGGTGTCTCCTTCTTCTCCTTCACTCATTGACCCATCATCCCCAGAGAATTCCTCAAACGACTCTTCATCTGTAGGTGCTGTAAGTATGTCCCGAATCCTCTTTCTCTGTTGCTCATCATCAGATTCCTGCTTCCGAGAAACCCTTTCCCCCCTTCTGACACCCATACTACTATCTGCAACATTATCATCCCCAGAGAATCCCTTAAACGACTCCTCTTCTGTAGATGCTGTAAGTATGTCCCGGATCCTCTTTCTCTGCTGCTCATCATCGGATTCCTGCTCCCGAGTAACCCTTTTTCCCCTTCTGGCACCCATACTACTGTTTGTAACGTTACTCACAAGCTCTACTACAACAGGGGGGGGCAGTTCACAGTCCCTCAGACCGTTGGAAGGCTGGACTGCAGTTTTTAAAAAAACTATGAACAAATTCCTATGCAGTGCACACTGCACATATCTTATTTTGAATTAAAAAAAATAGGAATAAATACAGCCTCAATGTTAATCATAATCATAATAAAAATCATAATAAAAATATAAAGAGGGTTGGAAGAGACCCCTTGGGCCATTTAGTCCAATCTCCTTTTACCTTTGTTCACCAAAAGCACTAGCAAAGCACCCCTTAATAATTAATTATTAATTAAATAATAATTAAAATACCATTATAAACAAGAAAAGCTTTGGAAGGCACGCACCAGGCTAGGGAGGAGGTGCCGCACGCACCTTTCTCAGTGGAGGAGGAGGGAGCTCCCGCCTCAGGGACCAGATAAATGGCTTCGATGGGCTGCATGTGGCCCCCAGGCCTTAGTTTGGGGACCCGTGATCTATATCCTAGCCTGAAATTTGGAAGCAAGTATCAGATTCTTTTTGTTCAGTGACAATTGCTTTTTACGAAGCATCTTTTTAAGATGATATAACATCCTTACCTTATGAGGTATTGGCATCACTTCCTGTTAATCCATCATCATCAACCATCTCCTTATTTCTTTCTTGTGTATATGCGTTTGATTTCCCACTTTCCAAATTAAAAGGTCCTCGTAAATCTGCACTCCTTTCATGACTTTTTTTGGTCACACAATTGCTCAGTACCTTTAAACCTCCGGTGTCTGCATTATTTATGGTATTTAATACAGTCCCTCGGCTGTACTTAGGGATCATGTCTTCAGTTGGTGTTTGTGTTGGGTTTTTCATGTGAGTACTGCCCTGGGTGTTTGAAAAAGATATTGTATCTCAGCAAGAGACTGACATTTACTACTGTCAGAAGGACTCTAAAAAGCACTAGTTTCCTTTAACAGCTTCTGCTTTAACTGCCATTCTGCATAAAACCTGGTTTGTTACTTTTAAATTAATTAGTGCTGTTCTAAATTAGAAGAAGGGCAGACTCAGTTCCCTAAACACATTTTGGCTTATTAAAAGATTTTGATGTATTGCCCTGTGCCATTCTTCTGTTTTAGTAGTCAACTAGCTGGATTTAAATTGTGAATTTTGCTCTTGATTGTTATGAACTGAAGAACATTATTTTTCTGTAGGTATTTTAAGGACTTCATCACATGAACCCCCCCCCCCATTTCCACATACTTCTGAAACAGTTAATAGATGAAGTAGCAAACACAAACCAGTTACTGCCTGTTGAGCCAGGGGTAATTCCTCCTCTTAGCTCCCGTTGCGCATGGAAACTGGATAAAATTGTGATTAACATGTGGGATGGGATCTTTAAGAATGATGCCTTGTGTCTCCTTGAGAGCAATGGGCTTGAGCCCATAGAAGTGGTGTCTGTCTTAAGAATAATACCTTGTGTCTCGTCAATGGATGATTGAGCTAGAGGCAGGAGGAGGTGATCCTGTGTCATGTGGGGGGGGGGGGGGAGTAAATTCAACATACAAGAGAACAACCCTTGTTTGCTATTTGGTTTGCATTTGGCTGAAGACACAAGCCTTTTCTAAACTAGATAATGGCTTGTCTCTTCTTTAAAGATGGAATCCCACACAAAGAAGATGATTCTATAGGCAAAGAAGATGATTTCTCCTGCTTTTCCCCAGCTCCATCTGATGAAGTCCTAAGTCTGTTGTATATGTTCTTGCTCTCTGACTGTTGCTGTATTTCAGTCCAGAGAATAACCGTGTGTCTTCAACATGTAAGGGTTTGAGCGAATTATCTCTCACTTCTTCCCTGAACCCATTCCACTGCAGTAGTTTTAAATGCTAAAGAGGCAAGCCATTATCTAGTTTAGAAAAGGCTTATGTCTTCAGTCAAATGCAAACCAAATAGCAAACAATGGTATGTATGAGCTGTTCTCTTGTATGTGCTGATTTTACACCTTTACATGGCAGCCCTTAAATATAGTTTTAACTTCAATCAATAACTTTTAGCTGACAAAAACAGTTTTCTAAATGCTATTGTGCGATGTAGAATTTGTTATACAGCTGTAATTCAACTTGTCATGTTGTCCAGTGAAAATATTCCCAGAAGGGATTCCACCAGTTTCAGTCACTGTCACTGAAGCTTAAGCAGCAGCATGGCATTTGAGAAAGTGGGCCCTACTCTCATTCCTTCATCAGATGGTGGGGAATTGTTTCCCCTTGTCACCTTAGGTAATGGTGTCAATGCAAACCTTTTTGAACTTAGAGAAAGGGGAAAGGGGGAAGAATGGGACAATCCAAAAATTTCCTGAGCAGGTGATATTGTACTTATGCTGGCTGTTGCTTTTTTTTTTTTTAACTCAAGACATTTAACAAGAAAAATCTGTTAAAATACACAGGAAACATACATTTAACATGAGACAAACTGCTTGCTTTTGCATTTGAACTTTCAAATACATTTCCTCGGCTTTTAAAAGAAAATTGTTGTCTTTAGTTTCTAGACATAATTAACTGTAATGAAACATGGGTGTTCTAGTTAGGTCATTACACAAGAGCTTATGGCAATGAATAGAATTTTCATAGCAACATAACTCAAGAATTTGGATCTGGTTTGAATGTATCATTTACTGGCAACGCTTGAAACAGTTGTATCTGACTGTCACAACCAATGAATTAAAAATACTCAGCTGTTATGGGAAATATGCAGAGAATTGCCAAATATGTTTCTGTTTTGCCACAAACAGTAATGGTTTGAGGATAAATGCTTACAATGTGTATTTATAAAGTTCTTTGTACCACTTTAGCAGGCTATCTTCCTAGGTCTATCATTTGTTTGATAAATTTCAGATGCCACTGCTGCTTTAATTACATCAACATAAAGATGCTTAATTGAACTTGTGGGAAGCTAGCAATTTGCATGACCCATAATTTCTGAAACTGCCAAGCACTTGGCATGTCAATCAATACGATATGATTATTTGAAGCTGATCATAAATTACTTAAGTATTGATTGTGTTGCCAAATCCTTGCTGTATTAGAGCTGACGTCAGTTAGCTGGCAAGGGAAAAGAAGATATACATGCCCTTTTATGGGGCTATCTGCATATGATTAATTGAAAAACAACACATGATTATAAAAATAAAAACATAATTTATCTCCATATATTTAGTTGTCACTGCTATTTTACACGCTTGCATGGCATTCAACAAAATGATTACATTTCCAATAGCCATAAGTAAAGCCGTAAGTAAAGTCCAGTCAATAGCCTTACAAAAATGTATTTGCTGCCTGTGCAAGGATATGGAATTCAGCTAAATGCCATGGAAGAAGGAAGAGTGAGTCCAAGGATTCATATAAGCATATATATAAGCTTATAAACTTCAAATTAGATTTTGGAAAGGATGATTGCCATTGCTTAATTTAGATTTCCAAAAACGAATCTTGAAAATAGATATTTTGCTATAGTCAGATTAACTACTGCCCCCAAACAGAGGTCATGACCACAGGTACGCAACGGTGTTTGTACAACACCCAGTTGCTATGTGCATAGAAGATTAGTGGTCTTTTTGATTCACATGTGCAAACACTGATTTCCAGGCAGCTTCACTGAGAGAGAGAGGCCAGGCACCATATTAAGTGTTCAATGGCATGGCCACAACTTTAATACAAATACAATTACATATCAGCTTAATTCATAACTACAGGCAATCCCCAAGTTACAAATATCCAACTTACAAAATGACTCATAGTTAAGAACGGATAGGGGGGTGACAACAAGAAGTGAGAGAAATCTACCCTTAGGAAGGGGAAAATTCACTCCTGAACGAGTTATCGGGGGAAAGGGGGTCTCCAGTGAAGCTTTCTCACGAGTCCTTGTTTCCACAAGTCATTTTTCTCCAAAATCCAACAATCACAGGGGCAGACAGTGAGGCAAAATCTTCTAAAGATGGGCACAGACAGAGAAACAAACACCACAGGGGTGTTAACCCTTCCCTATGCTATCCTTCCCTATGCAATATTTGGCTGGAGTTACACTTACAAAATTGACATGTTCTGACTTTGAATTCAACTTAAGAACAAATCTATGGAACCTATCTTGTTTGTTGTAATGCCTTCATTAGGTAGGACACTGTGCCCTATGTTTTTCAAGTCAGCAAATATTTAAGCAGGGCATCAAGCTGCAAACATCTGGTAAACATCTAGTAAGACTAGATGTATCAACCAACCTATGGTATGTGTCTAAATATGTCCAGACTACAGTTCCCCTGACCATTTTCCATCTATTCTAGCCACCACAAGGCTTCCCTTGCCACAATTTAATTCATCCCCTCTTCCCTTCCATGCCTACCACATGAGGGTGGCAGTGCAGTTGGTACCCTTTCCCCATGTCCCTTGAATGATGTTGATGGATCAGGGAGTAGAGCTCATAGTTCTCCAGAGAAAAGTGTATGTTGCCAACTCTTCTAAGTAGGCCAAGTTTCCATATATGCCCAGGTAATTGATACGCACACTGCCTGTCTAGGCAATGTTGCAAGTACTGCCCCAATTAGCTTGATGACAGCCTGCATTGATCACAGAACTACAAATGTCCTGACACGCCCATGTGGTAACATCTTTGTCCCCAAGATGCAAGCATCTGGAAGTATGCATTGAATGTTATGGATGCTAGCTGTCATGCCAACAAGCTGGAGCCCAGGCATTTTAACTAGGCCTACCTAGTCAGTTTTAATCATGAATTTTAAACTTGCGTTTTGTGTTTTAATCTTTGTTCCACTAAGCATTTGAGAATGACTAATCCTTAGTTATAAATGCTCAGTCCCTAAGTTGCCCAGTCTCTGCACCTCATTCATCTCCTGGCCCTATGGTATGCTATTTTGCACTATCCCATGCCCAACCCTTTTATAGTGTGGGTCACACCTATTTCTATAATGACGGTCATTGGTTTTTGTTGAACATTGTCTGATTGGACCTCCATGCTGCTGTTCTCATGTTTAATTGTGTTTTATATGGACTGTTGTGTTTTATGACTTTCTTATTTTATTTTAGTGGTGGTTTTATTTTAATAAGATTTTGTCTGTTGGGCTTTCTGTTCCACATGTGAGTCGCCCCGAGTCCCTTTGGAGAGATGGTGGTGGTGTATAAGGATGAAGTTGTTGTTGTTGTTGCTGTTGTTGCTGTTGTTCTGTGTATTTTAATTTGTATTCCATAGAAATACATTTTAGTATGTATATTTTATAGAAATACATTTAATATGTGTATTTTATATAATGTTTAGATGATTATGTGTTCTTAACTATATTGTAATTCACCTCGAGTCATGAGGAGAGGCAAGTAAGAAATAAAATTATTATTATTATTATTATTATTATTATTATTATTATTATTATTATTATTATTATTATATTGTATGACACAGCAAACAAGATAGATATGCTGTATTTCGTTTCACAAAATCACAAGTCGAACACTTCCCAAATGTCTAGGACTGTGTGATGTATTTTCGGATGATGTGTGCAGATCCCAGTAGGTTGGCCTTTTGCAGTTGGCAGATTGTAATTTTGTCAATGTCTATTGTTTCCAAATGCTGGCTGAGATCTTTTGGCACAGCACCCAGTGTGCCCATCACCACCGGGACCACCTGCACTGGTTTCTGCCAGAGTCTTTGAAGTTCAATCTTGAGGTCCTGATAGCAGCTGAGTTTTTCCTGTTGTTTTTCGTCAATGCGACTGTCACCTGGGATGGCGACATCAATGATCCAAACCTTTTTCTTTTCCACAACTGTGATGTCTGGTGTGTTGTGTTCCAGAACTTTGTCAGTCTGGATTCGGAAATCCCACAGTATCTTTGCGTGCTCATTTTCCAATACTTTTGCAGGTTTGTGATCCCACGTTGGTAAATTGTGCTATTGTGTTGCAATTGTATTTATGTCTTTGTTGTGTTTCTCTTTATTCATTTGTTGCATTTGTCTTTATTTATTTGTTGCATTTGTATGCTGCCTTTCTCCCAGAGTGGGACCCATGATGATTTCAAAAACAATTAAAATATTCACTGTAATATTTTAAAAACAATTAAAAGTAGTTAAAACAGTGTAAAACATTTTACAAAACATGTGTAAGCTTAGAAAGAATAAAATAACACACTTAAATCTGTCATGTTTGTTTACATGTTGAAAGCATGTTGCCTGGTTCTGAATCCATGATGACACCAAAGTTATGTGCAGCTGTAACCAATAAAGTTGTGAACAGATCTGGGCACCACAATTCAAGAAGGATATTCACAACTTTTGAGCAAATTTGTCAATTTTGCTTTCTCTCCAATTCAGCATTTTCTGGATTTTGGTAAACTCTTTTCAGAAAGAAAGTGAAATGAATGCATCACCTTCCATAGCCATCACCCAATTTTTCTAATGGGAGGGGAAAAAAAGAAGGTTCATCATATTCATGGGTCAACTTGCTGGGCCATAATTGTACTAGTCTAATATAAGTGAAATCGTTCATCTGCAATGAATAAACCTGTGACCATTGACAAACTGAACTTTTGCAGCATCATGCTTCCCTTACATTTCACTTTATGACACCCTTGGTATTGTAACACATTCTTGAAATACAAAAAAAAATCAGTGAAGTTCATGAATTGTCAAGAGAGAGCTTTATAAGAAAGTAAAAGTTAAATTTGATTGTTACATAGATCATTTGTTCATGTTGGAGAATATAAGTATTATTTAACTTTCTTCTAAGATGGTTGAAAAGTGTATTTTTCTAAAATGTGTGATATTTGCTTTGGGGCAAAAGCAGTTTGGAAATCAAGAGTTCCTTTAATGTGCTCTCAATATGCCTCTACTACATGTTTTCACATTTCAGTTAAAGCTAATTAAAATGTTTTGTGGAAATGGATTAATTTTCATTTAGTTTTCAACAAAATTAGATGCTTGATTTATATAGTTTTACATTCTGTTTAAAAGGGCAGTAGATTAAATACATGTGAAAGATAGACTATAATTTCAACAAGGGAAATACTATATCAGAATGACATACTCACATTAATTGGAAGAAGAAATTAATAAATAATTCAGTCCCCGATGTTCTGGATTCTTTCATATATCATGTGAAGTTGTTTTCACTGATTTATAGCAAAATTTGTTTTATAGCTGTTCCCTTCATTGTTGATGCTTTAGAACAATTCAATGTAATGCCAGTCATTCAGAATATGGAAGATCATATACAAACTGATCTTGTAGCACCTCTGGGACTAACTGAGAGAATGAAGCTTTTGTAGACTTAAGTCTAATTCATTGGATACATTGAATGAAATGTCTAGCAACAAAGTTTTATAGCTATGTATGCACAGATAGGTATGTGTAATTTGCAATAGAAATGCAAAAAGTGACAACTTCAGTATCAACATGGCCAATGGTCACTGGAGGACAAAGACAGGGGGAAAGATGTTGCCTAAAGCCAAGGAGAGTAGATAACCATATGAAATATCTAGATTATCTAGATCCATTTCAATCTGGTTTCAGACCCGGTTTCAGACCTGGAACAGAGACAGCTTTGGTCGCCTTGGTGGATGACCTATGAAGAGAGCTAGATAGGGGGAGTGTGTCCCCATTGGTTCTCTTGGATCTCTAGATGGCTTAGGTCCAGGCTATTTGGCTGACTGCATCCCCTTGTACAAACCTGCTCAGGCTTTGAGATCTTCAGGACAGGCCCTAGTTTTGGTCCCACTTCCATCTCAAGCTCGGTTGGTGGGAACGAGAGAGAGGGTCTTTATACTTGGTGGGTGCCCTTCGACTCTGGAACTCCCTGCTCAGTGAAGCCAGAAGGGACCCCTCCCTGCTGTACTTCTGGCAGCATTCCTTTTTATTCAGGCATTCTTGAAATACGTATCAATTCAGTGAGTGCTGTGGTTTATAATTTTGAATTTGTTTTAATGGTTTTTAACTAGGAATTTTTTTAATACTGTTTATATTTAATCCCATTTTAATGTTTGTATAAATGAGATATAATAATAATAATAATAATAATAATAATAATAATAATAATAATAATAATGGAGGGAGCTCTTGGAATGTTGTGTGATATTAGTTAGGAACCAAAAAAAGGAGATATGACAAATTGGGTGAGACAGCCATCATGAGTCTGGGTTGTTAACTAGCATTATAACATGCATAATATGCCAAGAAACTATTGTCTCTTTTTGATCAGCTGCCAATGAGATGAAGTTTGTAGATATATTCTAGTTCTGCTGTTTCTCTGTCCAATCTTCCTTTCCATTTTTTGTTTGTTTATTCTGAGGTCCCTATCCAGGATCATATGTGCACAACTGTAAATTCTGAATCTGAAGATGTCCTGATTTCAAGATCCAGGAGGTTGGGCTGTTGGCAGGTCCAGCTAATTTGGAGGGCATCCCCTTTAGGGACTTTGTAGATTTTGGTAGTAGGGATCATGACCAGCTCAGAGTGTGCATGTGTGTGTCAGGTTTTCAACACATGCAAGTGACAAGGGAAAAACAGAGTGGCAATTGCTCTGGGAAGTTTCATATCTGTGGTTACCCTGCCAATAAGTAAGTTGTTCAGTACCTGGATCTGAATCCATAATTGCACCAGAGTTATGTGCAGCTATAACCAATAAAGTTGTGCACATATTTTCTCCAAGCTTTGTTTTCTTGGTGTGTTTTGATATGGTCAGTAGAACAAAAAATGTCCCTTGGATCCAGAAATCATAGTAGGTAGAAAAACTAAAATGCACAGATATAGGATCTGTGACAGTTCATGAGAAAGAGATTTAGATGTTTTCATAGACCACAGACTGAACATGAATCAACGGTGTGATACTGCAATGCAATTCTAGGCTGCATCAATAGGAGTATAGTGTCTCGATTGAAATAATAGTACCCCCAGATGGATTGTCATCTTGACGTGGTGAGGGGGCTTGCGTGTTCCAATGAACCTGCAGGCACAACCACAGGAGTCAAACACTCCCAGGAGTGGCCACAGGGGAGGATCCAGACCAAGAACAATCCGAAGACCCAAAGACCTCAACGGCGGAGCAGGCGGAGGATAACATGGTACATGTTACAATGGCTGCAACAGACTGAGAAGCCACTCTCGTTGTGTTAATCACACCACTGCTGGGGCCTCAATCTGTGAAGACTGTATGTTGACCGGCCGTGCACTGACCTCCACACATTAAAAAAAAAATCACGCATAGGCGTCTTCCAAGAAATGGAGTACCATCATCCTCGAACTACGAGGGATCGCCTAAGTAAGTAAGTACCACTCTATTCTATTTTGGCTTGATTTCTCCAGTTCTGGGCAGTTCCTCTATTCAAGAAGGATATTGACAAGTTGGATTGTGTAGAGAGCAGGGCGACCAAAATGATCAAAGGATTGAAAGCCAAGCCCCATGAGGAAATGCTGGGGGAGCTGGTTGTGTTTAGCTTGGAGAAAAGAAGGCTCAGAGGGGACATGGTAGTCCTGTTTAAATATTTGAAAGGATGGCACATTGGGGATGGGACAAGCTTCTTTTCTGCTTCTCTGGAGACTAGGACTTGGGACACTGGGTTCAAATTACAGGAAAAAATGTTCCACCTAAACATTAGGAAGAACTTCCTGAATGTAATTGTTTGACAGTAGACTATGCTGTGTTGGAGTATGGTGCAGTCTCCTTCTTTGGAGATTTTTAAACAGAGGCTGGATGGCTAAGAGTACTTTGATTGGGTGTTCCTACATGGCAGGACATTGGACTGGATTTCCAACTACAGTGTTCCCTCACTACTTCACAGTTTGCTTTTCGTGGCCTTGCTGTTTCACAGTTTTTTAATAAATACTAAAATAATAGTATAAATCATAAAATAATATTATAAATCCCTCTTTCTACTTCCTTCCTAAGGAGAAGTCTAAGGAAGGAAGGAAGGAAGGAAGGAAGGAAGGAAGGAAGGAAGGAAGGAAGGAAGGAAGGAAGGAAGGAAGGAAGGAAGGAAGGAAGGAGAAGCCGAAGGGAGAGAAAAGGAGCCTGAAGCAGCTTTGTTTTCGTTTTACAAGGCAGCGGCAGCGGCGGGAGCTAATTGCCAGTGAATTGTAAACAACACAAATATAGCTTCCCTATTTCGCGGATTTTCACTTTTTGCGGGGGGTCCTGGAACGGAACCCCCCATGATAAGTGAGGGAACACTGTATATGATTCTATAACACATTCCTCACATTGTCTAAAATGTGTTTAACCAAAATATTGCATGCATTTGAATTGTGAACATTTTTCTATTAAAACTTTTAAGGATGTACCTTTTCCACCAAATGTGTCCACAGCCATCTTTCAATAACAGCTATTTATTTACTTATTTAGTTTTTGAAAAGTATTTTAACTGAACTGTTTTAATACACTGTTCTAGTTTAGTTCTCTTTTAATATTTATACATACACACACACACACACATATTAAATTATATTTCTTTTTAGATTGACCCCAGCATTGGTAAAAATAATTTCATACTATTATTATAAAGAATAATTAGGATTTTAGAAACAAATTGCATCTTCAACATAGAAAATCTGGGAAGACAAAGCCCTTTAAAACCTTAGACTTAAATTAGATGCCTAATATTTTCTTAATCACAGCAGAATTTTCAAACTTTTCTCTCTATAGCTAAATTTATTGATTTTTTTTTTAAAAAATGCCATAGATAGTATCAGAATTTAGTATATTTTAATAAGGTTACTACATTTTGTTCAATTGTTAAACATATTTCCTGATAATTACTATAGATAGTGAAATATTTTAGTATTTTTATAGGGTTAGTACATTTTTATAGTATGATAAGCCATATTTCCTGATAATTACTAAAGAGAGAGAGAAAGAAATAATTTATATTTTATAAGGTTAGTACATTTTTATCACTGTACATTTTTTTTTGCAGAGTAAGTACTTTATTTCTTCTTCCCCCTCCCTACTACCCATTTTCTTTTATTTATTTGTCTTACCTTTCAATGTGGTCACATTTTTCTCAGTAAGTACCCTTTTATTATTTATATACCTGAGAGATTATGATTTCTTGCATTTGTTTTCTATCTTTTGCACTTTGTATAAATGAATCTTTCAGCTAATTTTGAAAGGAGCGCAACGCATCTGCGAGACATTGTGGAAGTTAATGATGCTGTTAAAATGATGATAGATTGCTGTAATGGTAGATATACACTTAATTGGAAGAAGTATAACAAAAATGTGATATTTCATACTGCTAAAAAAAGAGTCAGTCAGAAGGCTTTATGCATTTGCATAAATATTTGCCTTTCGAGTATACGTATAGCACAATATCTGATAGGCATTGGTAGGTAGGTGTGTATTCATGTAGTGTATGTTCTTGCAGACAACCATTAAACAGTGTTTGTTAACCTTTAATTCAGATGTCAGCAATAAGATAATATGATGTAAAACACAAGTCAATGGAGGATCATAAAGCTCTTTCTACTACCATTTTTATTAGCCTGTTATTCAATGCGGGATGTGGCTACACCCTGAAGCAAGTCTTGAATAAAGTACTGCTTCAGTATATTATGATACAAACTCAACCTGTAAAATCAATAGCAAAGATTATGTCTGTTGGTATCACCTCCTAAAATACAGGCATTGTCTTGAAATTGATTCAAATGATGCTTGTCATTAGTCATAGAGAACACTGGTGTAAGTTATGAACCTGCACCTATGTTTATATGACTATTAAAGAAAGAAGAAAGAATAATTGCTAGAAAGATAATTACATGTAATATCCTCTTGGTAATATAATTGGATCTGAGTTATCCCCCCCCCCTTTAACTTTAATTATTTATTTATTTACCTTATTTCTACCCCGCCTTTCTCTATCCCGAAGGGGACTCAGGGTGGCTTACATATGGTAACCATTAGATGCCTTAAAATACATACAAACAGAGACTTAAAATCAATTAAATTTAAAATTAATACATATTAAACATTTAAAACATTACATTCAATATCAAAATCACATCATCCGAAAATTATAATCCAAGGCCTTTTACCTTTTTTTTTGAGGGGTGAAAATACAGCAGTGGTAAGAATCTGGAAATTGTTTCTAAATTACAATAGTATTCAATAAAGAACTGCACTTCTGTTCTGGATCTATGCCTACCTTGTAAAGTAGATTAGATGCCGATCCCCCTGCCACCAGTATTATTTAATAGCCATAGTAGAATCCTTACAGTACTCATACACAACAATTAAACTTAAAATGCTGTTACTGGAGAGAAGTTGTGTTTTTATTAAATTTAGAGAACCCATTGCTTTGGATGAATCTGAAACAATTAAGGTTCCAACAGAATGTACCAGATACATAGTGAGCTATGCTAATTTTCCCTGCATGATTTGTGCACAATTCCTATGCTGTATTTGCCACCACTAAACTATCTCTGCTTGCCAGCCAAGAGCCAGCATCTCTAGATAATCTTCTTAGTGGGAGTATAATAATAACAACAACAACAATAACAATACCGATATGAGTGATAACTTGTACAAAAGTTATACAGAAGGAACTTGTCCAAAGTTTCCTTTAGAAAGAAAGTAAAAACTTGGCTTTGGGATCAGGCTTTTGGTGATTAGTACGGTGCAATAATAGACCTGGAATATGTACAATGAAGATGGAACAGCCTTGGACTATGATTTTTGGATGGTGTGATTTTAATATTGAATGTAATGTTTTAAAATTCTTAACATGTATTAATTTTAATTTAATTTAAGTTTATTGTTATATGTGTTTTAAGGCATCTAATAGTTGCCTAATGTAAGCCTCCTTGAGTCCCCTGCAGGGTAGAGAAAGGCGGGATAGAAATAGGATAAATAAATAAATAAATGTGAGCAGCAGGAAGCCAGAGTTTCTCTCTAACAGAAAGTATGGCCACACACCATTGGAGTGATGGATGGCTGTCACAAACCATGAAAACATGTAATACCCTAGGTGGTTATCCTGGGAAGTTGTGGGAATCTGCAATTTTGTGAACGCTGCGGGATTGTAGTTTTGTGTGATAAAGTCCAAAGATTATACGAACCTCATTGATGAAACAGGGTGGGTATGTTTCTCCACTGTTTTTAAATGTGTCAGCCCCCGCTTGGTCCATTAACTGCCACTGATTTGAAGTTCAAAACACCCGGAGCACAAAAGGTTTCATGATTCTTCTAAAGCATCATAATTCCTGAAATATAATAGATGGATTTGGTTCATAACACTCAATGCATAACTGAATCACCTATGGAAATGAAGGGTGTCCCCCATTTTGAGGCTCACTGTAATTTTGATTAATCTGTGTCTATTCAGTTATAAATCTTTCCCGTAAGCAACTGTGCCCCTCTTAAAATTGTCCAAATATCATAGGGTTTTTTTTTGGGGGGGGGGGGAAAGGATAACAGACTGGTTTACCAGTGCCATCTTTTGTGCAGGGCTGATACGAGAGGTTTTCTTGGCAAGGATTTTTCTGTTCATACTAGAATGGGAGTTTACCAACAATTACCAGGTACTAGAGAAAGTAGCTGCCAAAATCAAACCAAAAGGGTACTCACCAATGAGTCCTCTTTATCCTGGAAAGAAGTGACTAGTGGGCTGCCCTAGGATTCTGTCCTAGGCCCAATGCTGCTCAACATCTTCATTAATAATTTGGATGAAGTTTTAGAGGGTATGGTTATCAAGTTTGTAGATGACACCAAATTGGGAGGATAGCTAATATTTCAATAAAGAGAAATGTAGGATACTACATTTAGGCATAAAAAAATGAAATATACAGATACAGAATGGGTGGCGCTTGGCTCAAAAATAATACATGTGAAAGAGATCTTGGAGTCTTAGTGGACAAGTTGATCATGAGCCAAAGTCAAGGCAATTATGGGCTGCATCAAAAGAGATATAGTGTCTAGATCAAAGGAAGTAATGGTGCCCCTTTATTCTGCTTTGGTCAGACCTCACCTGGGATACTGTGTCCAATTCTGGGCACCATGATTTAAGAGATATATTGACAAGCTGGAATGTGTCCAGAGGAGGGTAACTAAAATGAAGTTATGGAGGCCACATCCTATGAGGAGTGGCTTAAAGAGCTGGGGATGTCTGGTTTAAACCAGTCCTCCTCTAAGATTTGTTAGGTTACATCACGGCATCTGGTGATTGTGAATTAAAATAAGATTACTATAATAGGGCAACATTCTGCCCTGCTAAAATAGGCAGAATGTTGACCTGCCTGCTGCACTTAATACAAATGTTGAATAATTCAGACAAGTGGATGATAAATAATATTTGGGGCCTTCAGCAGAAAGAGTGAAGCTTCCACTTCTTTTGATGTTGGTTCGTCACTGATAATTAGGAATGTGAGATTATGTACCATCACTTATTCTGGTAAATAATGTCATCTCCTCCAATTAAGATCAACTACACACACCTCTTCAATTGCATTATTAGCATTGTTGTCAAGTTCTGAAGAAGCTATAATTAACTAGTCATCGTAATTACCGCTAGTTTCCAAAATGAGCACAGTAAATAATTTATGCAAGATTTTTTTTAAAAAAATGTTTTAACTCTCCCAAGACTATATTAAATAAAACTTATGCACATGGGTAGCAATACGGAAGTAATGGGGGTCATCTGCAAAAGGATAATTCTAACAAAATTTATACATTTCTACTCAGAGATAACTCTCCTTGAGTGTTGTGGGATGGCCTTACTCTCAAATAAATGAGAATTTAGCAGTTCTATATATCTGGCCAACACTTACATCTAAGTATGTATTAGATTTCAGTCTTAGATTATGATTCTATATTTTTAAAATATAAAGGTGGACTTAAAGCTAACCTTTAAAATGTAGCATAAACACCAAGAACTGAGAAACTCAGGCCCTTGAGTGTTCTAACTGGAGATCAGCTATTACTAACAGTACTATTGAAGTATGAATAGAGCGTAAAAAAGAGAAATGTACAGAGAAGGAGGAGCATCAAGCCAACCCTTGTTGGGACTGCCTTCCAATTGGAAATCTATGTCCTTAATACAAAAGACCATTCAGATCCAGAATAGGTATCCACATTCACTTATGGACCTATCACCAAGACTCTACCCTTGGAAATAATAATAATAATAATAATAATAATAATAATAATAATAATAATAATAATAACAACTTTATTTGTATTCTGCCCTATTTCCCCAAGGGGACTCAGGGGATTCTAACATACAATGGCAAATATTCAATGCTTCCATAAAACAGATTCTGACCTAAAATCCTGGAAAACCCCACATATGAAAATAATATTAAGACCTAACATCATATTGAAATCTAGCATCAGTAAATTAAACCTAACATCAATACATTAAATTACACATAGACAAACAACATTATATAATGACATAAAAATCTGAACAAACAAGACAATCATACTTGGCCATGAGTGGTTGCCTATAGTATGATCCTATGTGCAATTATCTGGGAATAGACCTTACTGAAAGTAATTTATTTATGTATGAATGAGATATTGTATGCCAATTTATATTTTAGTTGCAAATTTAGAAAGATTACACAGGCCTGTTCCTGGGGTTATTTGGGGTGCTGATTCAGAAAATGGCATTGGATAGACCACATCAGCTCTAGTTTCTTAGATATGTTTATCATGATTTTCTATAGATGGCGACTGGTAAATGGCATATGTTCTGTATCTCAAAAACTAGAGCTGACAGGGGAAAACTGGTGCCATTTTTGGAATCAGCAAGTCAAATATACCCACCTAACATTTGAGGCACCAAAATGTGCATTGGCCAGTGTTGTTATAACAGAAAGAAGATGCATTTATTAGTTTAAAAAACTGTTCAGATGACTCCTGTGTAAAAATTTTGTATGACACATTTCTTTTTTCCTTTTGTGTGTGTAATGTATAAATGGGCACTTACTTGTTACCTATCTGCTTTACTTTGTACAAACCACGAGGACTGTGCATCATAAAAAATAAGTATACCCTCAGCTGCAGTACCATCGATTTGGTACCTCTTCTGACACTTTACTTTGCCATCATAGCATACTAAACCCAGAACCCTGAGACTGGATGACTGAGATCCAGGGCCATCTCTCCCTATATACTTTGGCTGTGCCTGTTCCACTCTTCAAGTGGAGTGTGTGGTGCTGAGTAGAAGGACTTTAATTCCTAGCTCTCACATACACATGCCTACAAACCATTCTCCCAATGAACATCATACTTCTCAGGCTAACTGCCAGAAGATCATATGTGTGCAATTAGAAGCAGAACCGGCCCAAGGTAATGAAAAAGGGTAGGCAAAAAAAAATTGTGCTCCCTCCCCGTGCCACAGGAGGCATGGCCACGTGACACGGGGGGGCGTGGCCATGCGACTGGGCGGGGCCAGACCTGGCCTCGCCTGCCGTGCCATGAGCGTGCCCTGACCCCACCTCCCGTGGTGCGGGTGGCACGGGAGGCGGGGCCAGGGCGCGTGGTGTAGGAGGCTGGGCCAAAACTGCCCTGCCTCCCACACCGCGCACCCTGGCCCAGCCTCCCACGCTCCATGCCCTGGCCCCACCTCTTGTGCTCCACGCCTTAGCCCCGCCTCTGGCTTCATTGCAACATAACACCAGTAGGTATCACTGGAAATTGCCATTTAGATATACCAATCCCAAATGGTTCTCTCTCCTTTTTTTTTTTTTTTTTTGCTAAAATGAAGAAAATGAGTATATTTGTTTGACAGTAAACCACATGTGCTACTGATGGCTCTGTTATTTTGAGGAAGTGGGTTCATGCCGAATTTTACATGCACAACTCCCATTTTTACAGCACCATGGATACCAAAATGCAGTTCAGTACCATGGATACCTTGTAAAATTAGGAATTGTGTTCATGATGGATCCTATTTCCCAGGCTGGCTCTGCAGTTCCAACCCTAGGAATCCTGCCCCTGTTATCCCATTCAATCTCTTCCAGGATTGTATCTGGGGCCTCAGGGTGACTCCTTAAAGGTGATCCTGTTGTTATGATGTTGTTTTGAGTTCATCTTGGTATGATGAACTGACTTCGACACAGAATTGATAGTCAGCCAGAGACAATATTAAAACAACAACAGTAATATGTTTATTAAGCAGAATAGAACAATATACTAACTTCTAATATACTATTCTTTTGAGGCTTCCTGAAACTATACATAGTTTAAATCCCCACTTGCTATTCTGTGTCTCCTCAATACAATTCTGTCAACTCTACCCATCTCTCACAAGTCAAAACCCTTCCCTTCCCTGTCTGACATACATAAATGCTTATGCTGTTATTACGTCCTGTTCACCTGCAGCCCCACCTTTACATTCTCCCATGATTCTCTGCCTTCAAGGCAAGTCTGCCCAGCACCTCCTCCACATTCCTGTAAAACAAAGCATGGATTCACCATCTCTAAGAAAAAGGGCCATCAACTACACCTGGTAAAATCTTTGACGATATTTGCCTGTATTTATATTTTGTATAATTTACAAAAGTATTTATATCAGTGTTTATCTTTACATGTTTGAATAATGCCATCTATAACGGTGTATATATATATATGTATGTTTTAAAGATCCCAAGCCACATTTCTTTCCTGCCACACTATTATTTTTCCTGAAGATTATTCTATGAAACCGTAAGCTTCTTCTGTACAGACCTGTCATTCCCGTTACCCTTAATTAGTGTAATATGTGCTCTTTGAAAGAAGAATAGACCCTGTAGCTATAAATTGTGACTTTTGAAAGAAAAAGTCACCTCCTTTTTGAATTTCTGGTTGAGCTAGCTGCAGCCTAATTTCTGTGAGAAATTGTTACAGAGAGAAATCCAAATAGAGAACTACAAATAATGAAAATGTAAAGAAGCTTTTGGCTGATTTTTTGCCCTTATAATTCACAAGGTAGATGAACCTATTCTTATTGGAGCAGCATTGTTTATCCAATTCTATGTGTGTTCAACATTAGCTACTTGCATTCTTTAGTTGCCATCAGAATCGGTTTATTTTTATTGCAACATACACATGAGCTTAATTAACCTAAAAGGGTTGTTTTGTTCATTTTGGTGGATGCAGTAGATATGTGATCAAATCTGTAGTTTCTGTTCACAAAATCATAGAATCATAGAGTTGGAAGAGACCACAAGGGTCATCCAGTCCACCCCCAAAATGGGTCAAGTGACATATGTACTCTGGATGTACAGTGGGCTCTTGGAATACGCTGGGGTTTAATTTCAGGATCCAATGTGGATACCAAAATCCATGGATTCTCATTTCATACAATGGTGTAATAATTAGAGCTTGGCACAGATTCATTTTGAAAAATGGTCTTTGGCTGGTTCGGCCACCCATCACAGCACACACTCCACTACCATTTTTTCCAGCTGCAACAGACCACAAGGCTGCCGAAAACAACTGCTTCCTGTTTCTTTTGGCTAAACGTGGAGCGCGGAGAAGCAGCCGTGCACCCACACAAGGTTTCCTTGTGAGCCCTGTCTGTTAAGTAATTCAGAACAGACGAAAGCCATGATGTGTCTTTTATCCAAGCTGAGTTTCCATTCTTCTATTGCAAGCAGGCCAGATTGGTGATCTCAGTTCTCAGTGCTGCTCACAGCTCTGCATGGCTTGGCTTGCTTTTTGACTCAAATAGCAATAAATAAGCAGTTTACTTTCTACACACTTAAGAAACTGCCATCGATTGTATCCTTCACACAAGCCAAGCTTCAAATGTAGGGTAGAGGTATCTTACTATTTCTAAAGCTGCCATAAAATGAGGAGGTAATGGATATCTTTTTTAAAGAATGGCTAATGCTCCTTCAGGCGGCGTGGCTCCCATTGAAATAAGTGTTTAACTCAGCTTCATTGAAAATATGTTGAGGGCAAACAATCCTGGAAAGGGTGGTTTCTTAAGTCTGATGTCTTTAATCTGAGTTATTGAAGAATATAAGAATATAGGATCTCAGAAAGGGGAGTTTCTTAAACCTCATGCTTTTAATCCAGGTCTTATTGAAGGATATAAGGAGAAAGGATCCCAGAAAGGGGGGTTTCTTAAGACTGATGCCCTAAAAATGACAGAAAGGGGAGCCTCGTAAGTTCCCCATTGCTGCCAATGGGCCAGATCATCCCAGATATTTAGGTTTCAGGATCAAAAAATGGATTTTGGTCCTCTCAAAATCGGGAAGCTCCCAAAAAATGGAAATTGAGGGTCACTGAATTTGGGACACCGAAAACAGACCGGGGTTTAAGCAAATTGCACATCCTTAGTAATATTGGGTGGGAGTGGGGAGGATATGTAGTTTAAAATGTAATTTAATTGTATGTGAGTATTTTTATTGTATCTGAACTGTGTTTTAATGTGTATCTCTGACACAAATAAGTAATTGTTTTTAATTTTTGTAATGTCAATGTTTTTAAATTTATGGGTTGTATCAGGCCATTAAAGAACATGATGAGGATTGGATAGTGTTATATTTCATTTATGCAGAAGAAGCTGGGACAAGTTAATTGTGTCTACCAGAAGTGGCAAACATAGTAATCAAACTAAATGTAAAGAATTTCCATTTTACTTCTTCCCATATTATTTTTAAAGATATCTAATTCTTTCCAAATTGTTTTAGAAGGAATGTATGAATTTCACCAAGATTTTATGAAGAATGAACAAAATTATCACCAATATATACTTGACAATCAGTTGGAGCCAATCCAAACATAAAGAAGGTCATATAATATCTCACTCTAATATCTGGTGCGTGATCCTAAGTTAGCACCACAAATATGGCTGAATACAGAGAGATTCAAAACATGTTTAAGACACTTACGTTGGTGTAGGACATTATCAGCCCCATATTGGCTAAAAGTTGCATCTGAATTAATTTGGAGAAAATCCAGTGCTTGGAGCAGGAGTCAGATTCTCTGCTGAGCTAGGGCCTGTCAAGAAAGCTGGGTCAGTTCCAAGCATAGAAGGGCCCTGAATGTCTTTAAGATGATGAATATTTAACTTCATCTATATCAATGGCTTGCAGAACTACCTCTCAAAAAGCAACAGCTAGAATCCTCTAATATGTAATTGGAAGTTACACATTTGAGATAGTTAAATAGCCCTTGGTTTATGGGTTATGTAGGAATCATGAAAATCAGCCAATTCCCACATACTAGGCAGCAAATGCTGTGATCAACAAGGGGTTGTTCCCCTCTCAATTGGTAAGCAGTTGACTGATGTTCTCACCAACTCCAATGTGTGTGATCTCTGACTTCAGGGGGAATAACAACAAGAACCCCGATTCTACCTGTCATACCGGATATCACTGTCAGGAAGAGATGGAAACAGCACTCATCTGCTTCCGATCATTCCTACAGTTGTTGTCAGATAAGTGTGGGTGGGGATGCATGATTCGGTCTTGGCAGGGCTGGCCCTAGGTAATTTTCCAGTGTAAGCGAACAGAATTTTGCCCCCCCCCCCAAACCAATCACTGAAAAATAAAAGCATCAGCTAAGTGAAAATGTTGGATAATAAGGAGGGATTAAGGAAAATCCTATTAAACATCAAACTACATTATGATTTTACAAATTAAGCACCAAAAATCATGTTTTACAACAAATCAACAGAAAAAGCAGTTCAATACATGGTAATGTTATGTAGGAATTATTATATTTGCGAATTTAGCACCAAACGTTGAACTGGGATATAGGGCAGTGTGGACTCAGATAACCCAGTTCAAAGCAGATATTGAGGGTTATTCTGCTTTGATACTCTGGGTTATATGGCTGTGTGGAAGAACTCTGAGGGTCCTTCCACACAGCCATATAACCCAGAATATCAAGGCAGATAATCTACAAGTATGTTTCAGTCTACTTGGAATACATGAAGTGTGTTTAAGAACCAGTCCAAGAGTCCAGAAGAGCCTTGACTCCCCATATGACCATCATCCCACTTTCTTTGCTAATTAACTTGAACCCAGTATGCTTTATTATGCCAGTTGTTTGCCTTAGATCAGGCATGAGGCAAACTTCGGCTCTCCGGGTGTTTTGGACTCCAACTCTCACAATTCCTAACAGCCTACCAGCTATTAGGAATTGTGGGAGTTGCAGTCCAAACACCCGGCGGGCTGAAGGTTGCCTCATGCCTGCCATAGATAGTTGAGCAAATAGTTTACATGGTTGGAATTGTGGGAGTTGAAGTCCAAAACAACCGGAGGGCAGAAGTTTGCCTATGCCTGCTGTAAAGTAAACAAATGCAACTTGGCAGCACTTTTAACTGCCATGACTCAATGCTATAAAATCCTGGGAGTTTCAGAAAGTCTTCGGGCCGGTGACTCCCTCAAGTCCAGGTATCTGAAGCAACCCATCAGGAGGCCACACCTCAGCCCTCCATGGGAGCGCTCAGAGAGCTCCTTCAACCCCCTTCTGAACCTCCCGCCTGCCCCGAGTCCAGCTTACGGTGCTGAGGAGTCGGGTGAGGACTTGGGGCTGCTGCAGGAAGTGCCACAGGTCGAAAGGGCTGCCCGCCTTGGCCTCTCCATAGGCACCTCCGTCACCCTGGTCCCCGCTTTCTATGCCACCACCCTCCATTCCTCGCCAGCGCTGGGAGCAAGCTGCGACTGCTACGCCCAAACTTGAATGGACTCCTCTTCAGGCCACACCCCCAGGGAGAAGACTTCAACTCCCAATAGCCTCACTGCTTTGGCTGATGCTCAGGGTTGGTGGGAACTGGAGTCCAAAACTCCTGGGTCACCACCGAAGCTTGGGAAGCACTTGAAGGAAGTGACTCTGCGTCTCTGCTTTAAAGTGAAGCCACCTCGGCACAACTTTTAACTACCATGATGGCCCAGCCGCTACGGAGGCCAGGCCGTGGCTGCGGAGACAGGAAGGCCACACCTGGGTGGAGGTGCCTTAATGGCACCCCCTAGGTGCCCCCTAGGCGCCCCCTAGAGGATGGCGCCTTCAGCAACCGCATACTTCGCCTAATGGTTGAACCGCCCCTGGGTCTTGGACTCAATAAGTAATATAGGAATGACAGAGCTAATGTATACACAAACCCATACAGGATTCCAGTCAAGATAAATAAAAATAAGTAGACTCTAGAAATTATTGCTGTTTAGGTTTTTGTATCTCATAATGCTTATAAATGTAAATATTAAAAAGAAACAAAGGTCGATACACATTTTCCTTGTGTGAATGCCTTCAGTGAGGGAGGGTACAGTGAAAATGAAAAGCCTCCAGAATTTTTTTTTACAAAGTCATGCTCACACATGCAAATCAAAATTCAAGAATCCACACTGAGACATGAGGTTTACAAATCTTTGTGAATGTCCAGTATGTATTCTAAGACAGGAGTATAAATTATACCACTCACAAATTAAATTTACTCACACATTAATGCAAATGAACAGAAAGATCTTGAATATTAATAGAAGTGTGTTTTACTATGTTCAGTCTTAAGTCAGCCCTTTGTTACAAGGACACTAAATGTTTGATGTATTTCTTGAAAGAGTCTCCCACTGACTGAAATATCACTATGAATTTAGACTACAAATTTGAGTGTCTTTTTCACCATGGAAGCACACAATGTGGTCTTTTCTGACATCAAAATTATGCTTTGGGAGTGTGGGTTACTTTAATATATGTATGTTTTAACATTCAAGTCAAAGGGAAAAAATGTACTTTTTCCAAGGAAGATAAAAGTTGGAGACATGAACTAAGGCCTGGAGTCTGCTAAAAGGAACTTGACATCAAGAATTCAAAGTTACCATCTAGAAAAAGTTTACAAATACTGAATCCACCCCCCCCCCCCAGTAAAATGCTGACATTATCATGTTTACTTTTCACAGATTTCTTAATGCACTTTCTTTGAACATTCAGATCTTGGTATAAAGGTTCACAGAAGGTTTTCAATTAACAGCAGTTAAAAGGAAGGTTTGTTAAAAGTGTATCCAAATTAGTCAAGCACTTTTCTCAGTAAACACTAGCTAAAATGTGTTTTAATAACTGATTTTATTCAAATTATCAGGTGGTAAAATTATGGTAAGCTACCTGCATTCAGTTCAACTAGATCAGGTCAGATCAATTCAATTGCATTATACCAAACAAGTTATTTAACAATATAATCAAACCATATTTCCACTGAAAACCTTATGTGCACACGAACACATTTTATATGTGAGGTGGGCTTCTTAACATAAGAAAAGGTAAGTAACAAAAGTATGCATACCCTTATAAATAAGAATACATGAACCCCACACCCAGATAATATATTAATATCATGATAGTTGCCTGAGATCTGTGTTACAACAAACAAAATAATATCCTGTACATCTTTTTTGAATTATCACTAACTCAGTGAACACTACAGTAGATCTACCAGCGATGTTTGCTTACTTCTTTTTAAAAAGTGCATGCAATTCTCTCATAGCAAGAAAATACTTCTACGTTTTCTGAACATCTTAGAAGGAGATGAACAAAATGGAACGGTGGAGCTGCAGGTTTTTTTATATAACAGTAAAAAAAGCCACAAGTATTAATGTCAACAACTAGAGTTTTACCTCATTAGACAATTTCTGATCTAAGGCTCTGATGATTATTCTCAGCAGAAAAAATATGCTAATTATTCACTCTGAATGTAGAAGGAAAAAAGGTGTAAAATCTCCCTTTAGCCGTGTGACCATGTACTAATTGCATGTCATGTGTCAAAATAATGCATCTCTCATTGCCTAAAGCAATTAGACATACAGAACTCTATTAATGAAGCACTGTCTGTCACTAAAAATATTTTCAGTGTGATTGCTGAAGATTAAAATATTAACTTCTCAAATATTTATGATAGTTACTGACAGCATTTCAAAATGCTACTTTTAACAAAAGCTTTCTGCTCCATTCTATTTTTTAAGATGGATTGGAGATTCAAAGACATTATTAACACATAGAGATTCTGGGCAATTTTTAGAATGCCTCACATGTGTTTACTGAGCCTACAGGAACTTTCTAAAAATGTGCAGCACCTTTTTGTAAAATAATGTACGGTAAATCCTTCTGGGGAGAAAAAAACAAGAATGAATTAAAAGTGTTAATATCTTTATAAGTGCAAGCAACAGAGCCATTTGTAAAAGTAAGAATTAACTATGAAAATTATATATATTTATTTCAGAATTAACTCAAGCAACATCACAGTCTAACTTAGGAATAAAATATTACCTAACACATTTGTGGAGTTTTCAGTGAAACATGCCTTGAATATTTTAAAGTTCCATGATTGGTGCACACAATCCTTTTCAGTGATGCAGATTGTTCTATGCCATCATTTTGTTCATACTTGCTATGGTTATTGCATCACACGATGATTGGCCTATTGGTGATGATACCCGTCATGCATAGTTAATAGGCATGGGTGAATTCCTCAGAATCGTCGTAAATTGGAATAAAATCATATCTATTCCGATTTGCGAATGGGGTTCCGATGCGCATTAGCACGTTGGAATTAACCCTCGATTTCGAAGTGCCGGAGCCCATTCATTTAATGGGCTCGTAATTTACATTGGATATGTGAGCAAGCATTTTTAAGCAACCAAACTTGTTTGCAGGGAGGAGCAGCCTAGCCTGGTTTTGCCTCTCTGCCCAGTCGATGTGGATGTTCATGTACGGGGAGGAGTTTGGATGTCCTCCTTTAAAAGCGTCTGCTGCATGCCACAAGGCTCATTCTGGCTTGGAAGCTGGAGCGAGGAGGGTGGCTGGAGGGTGGCTGGTCTTTTCCTGCTGCCTGTGCCTGCCTGCCTGGCTTGTTGTTATCGGAGGGGGACCTAGAGGCACTGGGGCAGCCATTGAAAAAAAAGGAGTCGACTCTTTACCAAGGAGAGAAGGCATTTTTGGGGGTGGGGTGGGAAAGGGGTTGTTTTTTGTTTTAAAAATCTGAAATAAAGGAGTAAAAGAAGAAGCATTTATTTTTTGAGACAAAAGTGGGGGTTGGTGGTAGTTTGGGGAGGGGAAAGGGCTTATTTTAAAAATCTGGGTTTGTTTGTTTGTTTGGCCTAAGCCTCTGCAAAGCACTGTGTGTCCCATCAGTTCCAAAAACCCTCTCTGCTGGTGGTGTACTGCCCTCCTTGTGTCTGGGGAGAGGTAGCTAATGTTACATAGCTGAATCCTCTGGGTCCAAGGCCCTCTGTTTGTTTGTTTGTTTGGCCTCCTCGAAGCACTGCATGTTCCATCATTTCCAAAACCCCTCTCTGCTGGATTCCCTAAGTCTGGGGAGCTCAGCGACACTACATGGCTGAATCTTCCGGGTTCAAGGCCCTCTGTGTGTTTGTTTGTTTGGCCTCCTCAAAGCACTGCATGTTCCATCATTTCCGAAAACCCTCTCTGCTGGATTCCCTAAGTCTGGGGAGCCCAGTGACACTACATAGCTAAATCTTCAAGGTTCAAGGCCCTCTGTTTGTTTGTTTGGCCTCCTCGAAGTACTACGTGTCCAATCATTTCCAAAAACCCTCTCTGCTGGTGGTGTACTGTCCTCCTTGGTGTCTCGGGAAAGGCAGCAAATGTTACATAGCTGAATTCTCTGGGTTCAATGCCCTCTCTTTGTTTGTTTGGCATCCTCAAAGCACTCCATGTCCCATCATTCCAAGGGGGAGGCAGAGAGGATCTTTTAAAAAAGCGGATTTAAAAAGCTGTAATAATTCCCTAAAATTCAGTGGATAAGTGAAACATTATGAATTTCATTATGAGTTTCAGCCACAAAAACAAAGTTTCTGAAGTAGAACAATGACTTTCAAAGTAAAGACAACCCAATGAAACAGGAAATAACACTTTCAAACCAAGAACAGATTTCCTTATTCTGAGGCTGATGGGCATCTGTCGGGAGTGGTTTGATGGTGTGCTATGATTTCTGTTCCTGGCTGATAAATGTCATTTCTTAATTGGTTCTGTCACAAAAACATGGCAAAACTTTATTACACTGCCAAAACTTTGTCTTTGCACAAGTGACATTGTCCTATAAATAGCACATTATGGTTTGCTGAGTGTCCTGTCCACCAATTTAACAGTTTCAACCACAAAAACAAAGTTTCTGAAGTAGAACAATTGTTTTCAAAGTAAAGAAAATCCAATGAAACAGGAAATAAGACTTTCAAACTAGGAACAGATTTCTGTAATTATTAAAAATGTTTATTATAAAAGCTATGAAAATTAGCCAAAAATCAGAGGATAAGGGAAACGTTCAGAAATTTGGTGAGCTAACAGTGGTAAATGTATTCTATCACTGTAGCATGTTTGATCAGGATAGCTCATAAAATGAGGGCGGGAGAATCCCCTAAATTTCTCCCCCAGTGCTGTTTTTTGCTATTCCACATGCACATCCGCCATTAACGAATTAATTACAAATGTTTGGAAGTTTCAGAAAGTTTCAAATTTTTAGCTTCAAAATTTGGAAATTACTTTAGAAAAAAAGCACCAGTGCACCCTGCTTTCAAAGAGAGTTTAAAACCATTTTTTCCTGGATCGCACATGCCTAATAGTTAAGCTGATCCTCAGATGTCATCAGGGCTGAACTCAGTTGGCACTGGAATTTCATTTACTAACTTAGTAGAATCTGCCAGAGCTTGCACTCTACTGGCATATCCTTACATCTTGGGCCCATTCATACTATCCAATTATAGTGCTATATTCCAGCTTACCTGCCATGGCAGTGTCCCATTGATTCCTAAGATTTGCAATTTAGGGAGAAGCATATAGAATTATCTGCCAGTGGACTGTAGGTCTTCACCAAACTTTGAAAAAACAGGTTTCCATAGGATGTAGCTGTAGTGGTATATAGTGGGGAGTTTGAATAGGCTGCTTTACCCCAGTGAGGCAACAATGTGGATCTTTGTGGAAGTATATTTTATCGGTTAGGATGAAAAGCACCTTAGGAATAGATTTTTTTCAGCAGAAAACAACAGCCCTGATCTGGATTAGAACACTTGATAATATAAGAAGAGATTGGGTGTTACTGGTCCAGATTTCCTGTATTGCTCTGACATTATACCTGAAGAAGCATGAAAGGGATACTTAAGTCTTGAACCTCCCTCACAGCTGTCTTCACAACTACTGCTACTATTATCTTTTGAATCAGTGCTTAGAAGTGGTGATGTATGCTCACTGCTGGACAAGGTGGGCTGCCTTGTGTAGGTAGTGACAGAGAATACTGTTCAGAAAGTCATTAATAAAAGAGAGAGCCAATGCAGCCCCTATACTCCACAACATATGGTTATGCAATGCATAGAGAGTAAAAAATGTGAATCATTCAATAAAATGTATAAGACACAAAGGAGACATTTCTCAAGAAATTCAAAAAATGGTCTTTTGTTAGCATGAAATGCATTCCAGGCCTGCCACTGCAGCATTCATTTGCATGGCTGGTGAGTGCTTACAGTAGTCAATGGACACTAGTTGGATGTTATTTTCATCAAAGGGTTGGGAGTATCCCAAAAAGTAACCTGCTGTGCAAGGCGCCATGGCAGATGCTATCTCATCATTTGTACTGGATGAAGATAAAACTGCTTGTTCAATTGGCTTCTGTAGATTAAATATGCATATCTGTGTGGAGTAGGTCATCTTGTAAAGACGAACCCTATTAACTCTGCCACCAGTCACTGATCATGACACTGTGTAGTGATGTCCAAAACCCAGGAAAAAATAGCACATGGACATGGTCAGACAATACCATGTCTTCACTCAACCCAGAACTCCTAGCACCTTCTTTCCATACATAGACGTTTAAGTATAAAGAGAAAAAGGAAAGCAATATGGAGAACCCAAGATATTTCATAGAGAAGGAAATCAACTCCTGCTGTAGGAATAATATTTCCATCAAGGTTATTTCTTTAATATTGTATACTATATCCTTTACCTGTTCTCTCTACAAGCATTTCACAAGGGAGATTATGATTATAGGTGAAAGACAAAGCATATGTTGCAACTACACACCCATATGAAGTTATACACACATGAAGTCTTTGACAATCCTTTACAAGAAACTGTGCTTTTTGTAGCATCTGATTTGATTGGAAGTTTTTAGAAATGTTCTGACTTCATGGCAGGTTCTCCCCCAACAGCTTAATTGTAGCTGATAGTAGAACTCAGCACATATATCAGGAATAAGGGATCACAAAGCTAGAAAGAGCCTAAAGGGCAATGGAATCCAATCCCCTTCCAAGCACACCCAAAAGATGGCCACCCAATCATTGCTTAAAATCCCCAAAAGAGGATAGCTATTCTCTTCCAAGGCAGTCTATCCCATTGCCCAGCAACTCTTACTGTCAAGAATTGATACTGACAAGTATACTGCTTTTGATTTTGGACAAAGTATATTGCAATACATTGTAATATCCATTAATAGCCTCATCCTCATGGAATTTGTTCAATCTCATTTTAAAATTGTGCCGGTTGGAGGCCATTAGTACCTCTGCTTAATGCAAATCTAAACCAACAATGTGATGTGTGAAGAGGTAAATCCTTCAGTATGTTCTGAATCTTCCATCTTTCAGTTTCCCTGGATGATACCCAAGCTTTAGTATTAGAAGAAAGGGAGAAAACTCTCCCTGCCCAATTTCTCCACTCTATGCATAGTTTATATCTCTTTGTCATGCTGCCACTTACTCCACCACCCAATTTAAAAAGACCCCAGCCATAACCTCACTGAGAAGTTGCTGTCCATCAATTATTCGAGTTGCTTTGTTCTATTTCTAATGTTGAAAGGCTCTGCATTTTATCGACTGGATAGTTTCATGAGGCCCTTCCTACACAAGCATCACAAAGCCAGGACCATGGGATGAACATGTAATATCAGACAGAACAGTGCATTAATGTGCAGGATCCAAGTATTAATTGAGTCCAGCAAATGCTGTTCAAGATTTGTTGCACATAAACTAAGCTGCTTTATTGAGTCTTCATCAAAAAGCAAAAATGTTCAAAATTGATAGTCATTTAGCCAGAAAAGTACCATGTGGTATGTGAGAGAAGGAAGTGTGAGTGTATGTGTGTTTTGGAGAGGAGGAGACGCAGTGATGATGTGGAAAAGAGAATGCTCAAAAGAGAGTCTATCAAGTTGTTTCAGAGACTGATACTAAAAGAGGAAATTTAAGGGGAAAAATATCTTTCACCAAAGAATAAACATAAGTGTTATCCTTCTGTTGGTTTTAAGCCTGTAGAACAGATGGCTATCTCTGTGCCATGAACATGGTTTATCAGGGCTGAATCCTGCAGAAAAATTCTGCAACAATATTAGTCGTACGCCTTCTTTGCTGTCTTTTCGTAGTGGGATTGCCTGTTCATGATCGTCCCAGGCCATGAAGTTCCCTGGTTACCAACTGAGATCTAGAGATCTGGCGATATCATTAAGCTTGATGCATAATGCAGTAATGATAGTTGCTCACAGCTTTTAATTCAAGGATGCACACAGAACATAATGCTGACTGGTAAGTTATTTCTTTTTTAAAGGCTTTTTGGGGGGTTGGGGTTGGGAAAGGGGTGGGGTCCATCTTGCATCTCTGGATCTCCAGGAGCCCAGAAGATGTGAGATGGGTGTATGGACAGGCTCCAGAGAAGTCCCAGGACTCCCTGTGGGCCTGTCCATACAGGACCGATAGCCTATCAAACCCAGGTTTTTCACAAAGGCATGGGTCTAATGGACTATCTAATTAATTTGGGATAAAGCAGGGCTTTCATGCTTTGTCTTGAATTAATCCTCTTTTACTGGAGGCTCTTAAACTGTGATAGTGGTGGGAGCAGATTCCTGACTGTCCAGTCAGGCCAAACCCAGATCAGCCTTGCTGAGCAGTGATTCTTACCTTTTTGCATTGTTTGTTGCCACAATAGTGGCTAAGGAGCTTCATAGACCTTGTGGTCATTGCCAGGTCCCTTTGTTGATGTCAGCAAAGGCACCCACATGACTTGGAGAGAGTAGTGAATGATTTATGGTCATAGCAGTGGCTCTGTGACAAACAATGCAAAATGTAAGTGTCATCCCATTTTCCCTGTGTTGCAGCATGTAGGGAAAATAAAATGGTGGCACTGGAACATAGTAACAGTGGGGCTGTTTCAAATTAGAACTGGCCCATCGATTCACATCAACTCCAAATTATGGGGCTCTTCTAGAGTTATGGGGTAACTCTAGAGCAGCAGTTCTCAAAGTGTGCTCCTTGGAGCCCTTGGGGTTCTGCGAAGCATACTGAGGAGCTCGGTGCTTCCCTCCTCCTCCTCCTCCTCCTCCTCCTCCTCCTCCTCCAAACTTTTCATCCTCTTTCCTCCCCCTCCCTCTCCCCCTCCCCCTGCCTCCTTTGCTGCCAAAAACCTTTTTGCCTCCAACTGCTCAGGAGTGCTTTGATTGTGCTTTTCCTGCATGGCAGAAGAGGGTTGGACTGGATGGCCTCTGGGTTGCACCTATTATTATTATTACAAAGGCTGGATGGCCATCTGTTGGGCGTGCTTTGATTGTGCTTTTCCTGCAGGGCAGAAGGGGGGGTTGAACGGTATGCCCCCTGTGATCGTCCACTGAAATACTGTTAATATTATGTCTGTTCTTCAAAAGTTTTCCCATGCCTGATGTATATACATTATATATAATAAAATATATAAACATTTCTTGGGACTCCATGGGAAACTTTTGCTTCAAAAAGGGCTACACAGCTGAAAAAGTTTGGGAACCCCTGCTCTAGACCATTCACTGACTTCTGTAAGCTGAAGGAAAATAAGGTTATCAAGTTTTATCCTGCATCAGAGTTTGGAAGTCCCTGGATGTCATCTGGATGCCCAGGAGTGACTTCTGGCACAATTCAGGGTTTGTAGCCCATGCAGATGGTCCCTAGGATACTTGCACCTAGCCAGAGGGTAGATACAGAACAGAGCAAAGGGTGAGACCTGGTGCAATATATCATCCCTGTTGTTGGGTGGCAACATTTATCAGTTGTAATTTTTCTCACATTTGAATATAGAGGCCCATCTACACAGACATTTTGGTAAATACTGAAAAAAGAGCTGAAATGAAGCCTTCCCTTATCTCTAGGGAATGAGTAAATGTTATGTTTTTTCTTTCTTTTACATCTAGATTTTTCAGGTTTTGGTAAACTATAACTTTAAATAAGGAAGTTAACTGGAATGTTCACTCTTCCTTTGGTGGAAACTTATGTAGTGCGGCTGCTTCAAGTGGGAAAATGTCTCAGCTCAGCACTGCTTTACAGTGCAGCGTTACTATGGGAATAATACCTTCCTTCACACATCTGCTAGGGACCTCTTCCTTTGAAAACCACATTTAGAAAACAATCTTACATAAAACTTGTATAACTTGGCTACATCCTTGCTGAAAAATTCAAGCCCTGTTAATGCAGTTTCCCTTTAAATAAAACAAAAAGGCAATAAAAGGAAGTTTATAATTCATGATAGCACATCCACAACATATTACTACCAGGATCTAACATGCAGCTTCATTATATTGCTGTATTATTGTTTTTGCACTTTCCCCCTCTCTTTACACCTTTGATACTTTTCAATGCCCTTAAAATTCAGTCCTAACGCTAACATAAATGCATTCCCAATATAATTGTGCTCTCTGATACAGTCAGAAAAGGGAGAGGGTCAGAGCCCATTGCAGATCTTTGCTTCCCCTATTTGATGCTTGCTAATTGCAGGCAACCCAGGGATTTATTTTAAAATCTTGCAGAAACCCTTTTCGTGCAGGCAAAGTATGTAAACCACAAACAAGCGCATCTAACCCGAGGAAAGAGATTTTACTTTTCTCTCATCTTCAGATTCACCAGGGACAATGAGCGAGATTCATTAGGCCATTTGTTACTGTCATCTGCCATGATTCGAAATGAAATACTAAATGTTTCATGGACTCCGAAAAGAGAGAAGTATTTGTCTTTGTGTTGGCTATGCAAAAACCGCCTGGCTCTCAGCTCCTGTAGAAGAGACCTGATGGATGAAAAAAAAGGGGGGTGGGGATGGGGGTGCCATCGGAATGATGATGGGCTAATATCATCCTCTTGTCAGCTGTAATAGGCTTTTCCTCACAGAAATAATTCATAAAATCACTACATTATATTCAATCCTTGACAGGCCCTATCTATCCTGTAACCCAGCAGGCTCACGACTAATAAGAAAATATGTGGTTCAGGAACTCTGAAAAATTAAACAGGTAGTTTATGAACAATTTGTTTCATGGGGATGTTTATTATGTTTATTAAATATTGAGCCTTTAATGTTTTGCCAGTACAGATGATATCATAAAAGTGCTGACTTAAGCCTCCTCTGTATTCCTGGAAAGTGGCATTTTATGGTGTTTGTAGCACACAGTAAATAACTAAATTACTGCAGCTTATATGTATACACACAGAGTGTAATTTATAGAGAGCAAAGGATAAAACATGCACACCTCATGAACCAGAGGTGTTTTTATGTGCATGCCAAGAAAGGCACATCCAAACTAGCGAGAATGGCATTCATTGGCTGCAATCCAAAGTACAATGAGGCAACTTAAACTCATTGACTTCGGTTGAATTTAAGTAGACTGACAATGTAAAGGATTACAACCTCTGGCTTTATCGAAAGGCGTATGCAGAGGGGTTTTTTAAAGCATTGAAGTCATACTCCTTAACACATTGGTTTCAGGAAATATCAGACTGTTCTATTCAACTTGGTTTGTTGCTGGGGGAACATGATTCTCTGCTTTGGCAAGTTCAGTCTCATCAAGCACTTCTTCTGTGTACAGGTGGCTCTCCACATTTGGGGGATTGACTTTTGACTATTCACAGATTTGATAAAAAATATTCTCTTTAAGAATCCTTTGGTTGTAAAAACAATGAATTTCAAGTCAGTACATTGCAACTGGAGCAAGACTACTCTATGCACAAAAATGGAAGACTAAAGAACCATTGAAAATTGGATTACAAAAGTTTTAGAATTGTCACAAATGGACAAGTTATCATGCTTGATAAAGTAGATGTCAACTGATGAATTTTTAAAGGAATGGGAACTATTTATATCATTCATAAAGAAAAAAGGAAATGACAAAACACTGGCAGGTTTTGAAAATTGAATAAAAAATAAGATAGTAACACAGAATGAAGAAAATGCATAATTTATTTATTTACTATATTTATATCCTGCTCTTCTCAACCCCGAAGGGGACTCAGAGTGGCTTACAGATTATGGCAAAATTCAATGCCGCATTATACAACAAATAGTAAATATAACATATCAAATTATAAAACAATTTAAACATATAAATGCAATAAAACAGATTAAAACATAGTTTTAATGGAGCAGATGTTCCATCAGGGGAGGAATCAGACACAAACTGGGGTCATGGTGGCAGCGTTCACTCGAGAGGGCCCAGGTGAATCAAGGACCATGGCCGAAAGAAACAAATGCTGGTATCTCTGTGCTGACCCCAGGATGCCGAAATGAGGCTGCTCAAGATGGAGTCTGGCAGCACCAAGCAGCCAGAGTGAGTCCCCAGGAGCTGGGCCAGGGGCAGCAAGGGAAACAAACACTGCCCCTTCCCTCAAAGCCCCTGGTGATGGTACCTTCACTTCTTGCTTTTGGCTGAGGCCCTGCAGACGTGGTCCTTTTTATGTTCCAGCCTCTGGAGCAGCAAGTGTTGCTTGCTGGCCTCGTGGTGATGGTAGCTTCATTTCTTGCTTTTGATAGACTGGCAGGATTATAACAATATTTTCACTGTGTGTCTTTGAGGTGGGAAGTGAGAAGTCCAATTTAATCTTTTATTATTATTTTGATTATTGTTTTCCAATGTGGCAGGTGAGGGAAACTAGTTTTAATTTATGTATATAGCAATATAGATCACATGGGGGAGATTTTCTCTTTGTACATTGTATTATAATACTTAAGTTGTTGAAAATAATAATAAATATACAATTTAAAAGACGCTCTTGGTTTTCCAGGGCAACTCCATGATTAACCCCCTCCCTGGTCACAATGGGGAAAGAACATCTTTCTAAGAATTTCTAGTGCAATTCTATGATCAGCTTCCAGCAGACGTTGACCATCAAGTCTGTGTTGGAGAACCTAAAAATAAGAGCTGTCATCTCAAGTAAAAAAAAATCTATTTCTAATTCATGATTTTTTACTTTTATAAGTGGTCCCCAGAGAATGCAATGGGCTGCCTGTGTAACTGTGTATACCTTTGTTGGATACTAGTAATGTAAATATTCATTAATTTAGTTATGATAGGAAAGAACACAATGTTTAGACTGGGATGCTCTACTGGAGATTATGGTATAGTTTTACACCATCTTATCGGTAAATATTCATCCAGGAACAAGGGAGCACTTTATACAGTGTTCATTGACTTTAAGTCTGCATTTGATATGATTCCCCAAGACAGGTTGTGGTAGAAATGGGAGATAACTAATATTGACAGGTGCCTGTTGATTTTGATTCATAGCCTTTATGTGAAAACATGCTTGAAAGTGAGATATAACAGGGTAGGCCACTTGACCAAGACCATTCCAACACATGCAGGTGTAAGACAAGGTTGTGTGCTAGCGCCGTCTTTGTTTAACATTTACATTAACTTTTTGGCTAGGCGTCTCTCTGGTTCAAATTTCCATCTTCCCAACCTAGCAGGTAGATCTTTGTCAATCCTTCTTTATGCAGATGATGTGGTACTTTTTCTTTAACTTGCATTTGCTTGTGGCGGTTATTAAATGCTCTGGGTAGTCATTGCAAAACTGAAAAGCTAGTAATTAACTACAATAAGCCCAATGTCTTAGTGTTTTCTAAGAAAGGAAATATACATAAGTGGCAAATAAATGAGCATCCAACTGAGCGGGTACAATCTTAAAAATATATAGGGAGTGACTTTTCTAGCTTCAGACTACCAGAAAGCTCAATCTACTAATGCAATTGCCAGTGCTCAGAAAAGTATCAAGTCACTTGCAGCCTTCTTTTTTGTTAAAGGGGGGACAAACATGTTCCATCAGTTATACAAGTCTTCAATACTAAGGTATTGCCACAGATGCTATATGGTGCACAGTGGTGTGCATATAGTAATTTTGCTGCCATGGAATCCACACAGATGAAATTTGTGTATTTTTTGAGATCCATCCTTAGTCTTCCTAGTTGTGTGCCAAATGCACATTTATGATTAGAAACAGGTCAAATATCGATTGAGTCCTGGGCATGGGTTCTTCAATTACATTTCTGGTGAAAAATGTTTTTTTTACCCCTGTGGGATTGGCTCCCCAGTATTAACTGATGTGTCCCATTCTAGATGGAAAAAGACACTGGATGAGAAACTAGGTAAATTGGGTTTCTCACAAACCACTATTTTGGCAATGGGATATATGAAAGCAAAAAAGGAAACGTACCAGTGAATGAGTTGCAGTACCAGTCTTTTATGTTAGCAAGTCATTTTGATATTTTAACCCTTCCAAAATAGAGAAAAGCATTCAACCTAGCAAAATTTAATGTATTACCCCCAGCCTTATTAGAGGAGAGGCATAATAATGTCCCCTATGATGCACGCTTATGCATCATAGTGGATGATGGTGTTGGATTATGCATCATAGTGTTGGATCAGTGGAGCTAATAATAATAATAATCATAATAATAATAATAATAATAATAATAAATTTATTCTTATATCCCGCCCCATCTCCCCGAGGGGACTCGGGGCGGCTCACAACAATAATAAAAACAGTGACAAATTACACATTGTAAAATCAAACATGAAAAGCAGTCATACAATCAATACATACCTCACATGTTAAAAACAAGGAGATAAAACAGTTCTAGGCCGAAATAGAGGGCTTCTGTAGCTTCGTGGCAGAAGTATTCAGCAAGGTATCAATAATCATGGCAGAACACTCTCTAATTAAATTAAATGGGCAGACAAATCAACCCCCAAAAATTAGTCGTCGAAGGCCCTCTGGAAAAGCCAGGTTTTAAGGCTTATTCGAAAGGCAAGGAGGGTGGGGGCCTGTCTAATCTCCCTCGGGAGTGAGTTCCAGAGGCGGGGGGCCACAGCGGAGAAGGCCCTCTCGTCCCCACCAGCCGCAACTGCGAAGGTGGTGGGAGCGAGAGGAGGGCCTCCCCCGAAGAGCGAAGAGATCGTGCAGGTTCATAGGGGGAGATGCGGTCTCTAAGGTAGGTGGGTCCCAAACCGTTTAGGGCTTTGTAGGTGATAACCTGCACCTTGAATTGGGCCCGGAAAACAAACGGCAGCCAGTGGAGCTCCTTAAACAGAGGCGTAGAACGCGCCCTGTAGTTTGCTCCTGTTAGAAGCCTGGCTGCCGAGCGCTGAACTAATTGCAATTTCTGGGCCGTCTTCAAAGGCAGCCCCACGTAGAGCGCATTGCAATAGTCCAGTCTAGAGGTAACTAAGGCGTGGACCACCGTAGTCAGATCAGACTTTTCGAGGTATGGTCGCAGCTGGCGCACAAGTTTTAGTTGTGCAAAGGCCCTCCCGGCCACGGCCGACACCTGAGCCTCAAGCGTCAGCCCCGAATCCAGGAGGACCCCCAAGCTGCGGACCTGCGCCTTCAGGGGGAGTGCGACCCCGTCAAGCTGTCACGACCCAGGCTGCAGAGCACCAATAACCATACACAGAGGCCAGAATCTATCTAATATCTTTATTAAGGAAATATATAAAGTCAATAAAAATAAGTGTAGAATGTAGTTCAGAAGAAGACCTTTCAGGAAAGGTCAATTATAGTCCAAGAAAACAATGTCCAATATAAAATATTAAGGTCCAAAGTTGTAATCCAATAACCGAAACACTCACTTTGCCAAGCAAAGTGAGGGGAGATGACAAGGTTCTTAGTCCAAGGAACTTGAGGCAAGGCTAGGAAGTAAACTTGATTCTTGGAACACAAGGCTTGATACAAGGCAGCAAGGAACGAGGAACAGGGACAAAATCCGTGGTAAAATACTTGGCAAGGTCCTGGAAGACAAGGCTGAGTCCTAGGAAGCAAGGCAAGGTCCGTGGAGGTAAACAAGGCTGGGAACGGGAACGAAGGCTTGGAAACAGAAACGAAGGCTTGGAAGCGGGAGTAGCGCTGTCCACACACAACCTACTCCAGTTGCTGATGAATTGACTCCGCAAAATTCCTTCAGGGCAAAGAACCTAAATAGGGTCTCGTTTTCCCACCAAAGAACACTTCTCTGGGGAACCAGAACCGAAAGTCAATCTCTGTGTCCAGATGCATGACTCCCTAAAATTTCTCATGAAAGCAGTCTTAATCAGCTGAATGCCTGGCTGCGATTCTCAGGCTTCTGCGATTAGCCTGCTGAACTCCTTTCTGTTGTTGATAATAGTTACGGCGAGAAAATGGGGGAGATTTTGACTCAGGGCTTGTTTGGCAGCTTTCTGGAAGACAAACCTCCTGCAGGTGCAAGGGCTCCAATTCTGGCTGGGAAAATTCCAATTCTGGCTGAAACGGTGGAAAACCCAAGTTTTCCTCTTCATCTGTCACCACAGCGCTAGGAACGGGACTACATGGCCCATGAGTCATCACACAAGCACAGGTTGCCACCCAATACCCCGATCGGACTTTCGACTGACCTGGAGGACCTCTGTCTTGTCAGGATTGAGCTTCAGCTTGTTCGCCCTCATCCAGGCCAATACAGCAGCCAGACACTGGTCCAGTATCTGAGGGGCTTCCTTGGATTTTGGTGGAAAAGAGTAGTAGAGTTGGGTGTCATCCGTGTAGAGATGGCACCGAACTCCAAAACCCCGGATGACCTCGCCCAGCGGTTTCATGTAGATATTGAAAAGCATGGGGGACAGAATAGAACCTTGCGGGACCCCACAGGACAATGGCCAGGGGTCCGAGCAGGTGTCCCCCAGCTTCACCATCTGGGAACGCCCCTCTAGGAAGGACTGAAGCCACTGCAGAACAGTACCCCCAAGGCCCATCCCGGAGAGACGTCCCAGAAGGATACCATGGTCGATGGTATCGAAAGCCGCTGAGATATCCAAGAGAACCAGCAGGGTCACACTCCCCCTGTCCAGCTCCCTGCGGAGGTCATCCACCAAGGCGACCAAAGCCGTCTCGGTACTGAAACCAGGCCTGAAGCCAGACTGCGATTGGTCCAGAGAATCCGTATCATCCAAGAATCCCTGGAGCTGAGAGGCAACCACCCGCTCCAAGACCTTGCCCAAAAATGGAAGGTTGGAGATTGGTCTGTAGTTATGCAAGTTGGTCGAATCTAGGGAGGCCTTCTTTAAGATAGGTCTCACCACCGCTTGTTTTAGATTAGATGGAAATCTACCCTGCTCCAAAGAGGCATTAATTATTCTCACAAACCAATCAACCAACCCACCACTGGCCTGTTTTAAAAGCCAAGATGGGCAAGGGTCAAGGGCACAGGTGGTCGCCCTCACCGCTCCAAGAATCTTGTCCACATCATCAGGCTGCACAAGCTGAAACGAATCCCACAAGATCGAACAGACAGAAGCCTCGGTTACCTCACCTGGCATTGCAACAAGGCCAGCATCTAAGTCGGAACGAATCTGAGCGACTTTGTCTGCAAAATGGTGAGCAAACTCGCTACACCGAGTTGCCGGGATGTCCGGTGCCCCCCCAGCCTGAGGAGGGTGGAGGAGCTCCCCAACAACCCGAAACAGCTCTGAGGATCTAGTTGTTGCAGACGCGATGCGGGCAGTCGAGAAAGCCTTCCTGGCTGCTCGCAACGCCGCGGAATAGGCCCTAATAGCGTCTCTAGACCGTGCTCGGTCAGATGCATCACGAGTTGTCCGCCAGCGGACATGTATTGTTATATTGTCCTTTCTATAGTGGCTTCTGACATATTCTTATCCACCCAGTTCTACAAAGCATTCCTGGAAGAACTGAAGAGTTTAGGTACACTATTTGCTAGCAGATCAGAATCCAAAGGTAATCGTTAAAGTGGCCAGCTTCTGTGCCACAGAGCTTACTTGTTGGCAACAAATGATATAATAAACTTAAGGGAATTTTTACCTGTGTTTAATAATTATTATTTTTATATAATCTTGTTATTAATATTATTTGTTCTACTTGTTTTATCTGATCTGTTGGCTACATATGTTTTCTCCCTTCTTTGGACACTGCAATTCTTGAGGATTATTCTCAGATCAGGATTTAATTGCACTTTTTTTTCCCACAGGAAGTAGAATTTTTTGTGCAGACAGTAACACTGTTTTTTGCCCAAAGAAAATATATGGTTATTTTTCAAAGTGAATAAATCCCAAATGATAAAGATTTTTGTCTCACAAAATATTTTTCTTCTGGGTTTTGTAGAATTTTAGATACCCCATTGTCACCTGTTGTTCAATATTTGTGAATATATTTTCCATTTCTATTGGATGACTACTGCTTGTTTAACAGCAGAGATGGAAGGAATATTCTCAATTACTTGAAAAGTAGTCAAAAGCTATGTTTTTCAATGGAAAATAATCCTGGATTGATAAAACTCTTAAGAACTTGGAAGTTATTCTGCACAAAATTCACACAAGGTTTATTTGCATTAAAAAGCATTTTCTGTACAGAACAATGCTGTAATTTGAAACTTTTTTTTATAAAATTCACAGGTTGGTGAGTTGCATAGCCTGTTTTCTGTGCAAAAACAACCACAAGCAAATTTGTTCAGAATAAGTCCCATATTGCAAATAGGCTTTGAAAACTAAAGCTTCTGAAGACTTTCAAGCGATGGGAAGAAAATTGCTTGCTCCTTTGTTTGAGAAGAAATTTTGGGTGTTTCCAGGCAGTTCCAAAATAAGGTTTTAAAAGTGGAACAAAAAATCCTGGAACCTGACAGCAAGTCCACACACAGACCTGTCAGTCCCAGAAAATAGTTCCTCGCCATCCTCCCACCTTCCTTTGAAGCAGATCAAGATGGAAGGCAGACAGGGGACATCTGGTGGAGGGGTTTTTTTAAAAAAAAAAATCTCTGAGATGTGCTGGATCTCATATGCACATATGCGGAAATCCAAACGTAAACACTCACAGATTTCTTATTTTCTCTCTTCATCCAATTGTTAATTCAAGCTCTGTTTAGTATTATAAAGATTTAAATAAAGGAATGGTTGCTGAGAGTTGCACTATTTGGCCTTTGTTTGAAATAATGCTATCTTTCTCAACCTGGTGCTTTGCAGATATACTGGTCTAACAACAGCTGTTTTCCCAAAGAACATAAAGCTATAGTCAGCGGTTGTAGAAATGTTCATCCAAAACAAAGTGATGACTTTCAATTTTTTTTCAGAAGATTAATAGAAATGTATAATCAGAAAACCCATGTGTAGGGTGTGTATATGTGTGTGGGGCTGTTGTATATAGGGTGAGTAGGATTCAATCAGAGCCGGCCCTAGGTATTTTTCAAGTGTAGGCGAACAGAATTTTGACACCCCCCCAAACCAATCACTGAAAAATAAAAGCGTTGGTTAAGCGAAAATGTTGGATAATAAGGAGGGATTAAGGAAAAGCCTATTAAACATCAAATTACATTAAGATTTTACAAATTAAGCACCAAAACATGTTTTACAAGAAATCAACATAAAAAGCAGTCTCGGCTGCACCCCTGTATGTTTTGCGCCCGAAGCGACCACTTAATTCGCCTCATTGTTGGACCGGCCCTGGATTCAATCTACCAAAAAGTTTGTCTGTCCCCAGATGCAAACATATTTTCCTTCCAATAATGCATAAATTGTTGTCATATCACTGATATCAGGGTAAGATTAGAGCTATATGATCAACATGCTATGAGGGGAGCTACTGCCAACATTTTCAAAAGTAGGATTAATATTAATTTGTATATCATTATTATAATTGGTAACAATAATAATATTAACATTAACAATATTAATAATTGCTAACAATAAATAGATAGATACATAAAAACATAAATATCTCCATAGCCCCTTTAACACTTCAGAACTATCTTATTCTAATCCTCGCACCAACCTTTCTATTTTATTTTATGGAGGATGTTTTAAAACCTTTGTATGTTTTCAATTGCTTTTAAACTGTCTTATGAAATTATTTTAACCACATGTTCCTACATTTGGTTGCAATTTTTTAAATTTACTATCTTTAGAAGTTGCCTTCTGTCTTCCCTGAGAAAAAGGTGGAATATAATTATATAAATAAACAAAATATACATTATGCTATCTTTAAAAAGAGGGGCAAGATTTTGAACTGTTCCTGCCAAACTCAGGCAGTTGCTGGGTATGAAACCAACTTCACAACAAATTGTTTATAGCTAAGCCTCTACAGGCTCCAAAATCCTTCTGGAAAAGGCAATAACAAAATTGGAATTGATTTTTTTTGTATTCCAGGCTATGCAACCTCTGTGGTATTCTTGTAACATACTTCAAGACATGGGTGCAAAAGATAATGCTGTTTAGATTCTGAGATTCTGTAATAGAGAATAGGTCCAGCTCTTGCCCTGCTATGGCTTTCATACACTATTCCTATTTCCCCATCCCTGTCATAGCATATTTAATCAGGGGTGGTTGCATGACAATGAATGCTCCGCAAATGTAAACTGGCAAGTGGAAGACTTTATCTACCTCATACAGGGTTAATGGCCAAGGTTAATAATAAACAGTGCCCACGGTATGAAAAAAGGAAATGATTCAAGATAAATTATGGGAAAAAAAAGTTCCCTGTGTGATTTACAAAGAGAATTCAGGCAAGCCTCTGCACAGACTTCACACAAAGCCAGGCTGAACATGGAAATATGTCTTATTATATTTTCCAGTTCAACTTTCTGCTCCCCCCCTCCCCCCCCCCCCCCCCCCCGATTTCTTCTTGCTTTATGAGAGCTTCCTAATCATGGCATTTCAAATTCAGGCTTTCTGATCCTACAGCAGTACTATGTTCTAGCTACACTGTCAAGGAAATACCATAATCAGTTAATCAGTGGCAAATGTGCCAGTAGATGAAAAAGAAACATGGAAGCTTGAACAACTGCCAGCTAAGTGACCAGCAGTACTCTCCAATGATGCTTCCACAGTAACTATACGTGAAAGATACCAATCAATATGTGGCAAGGGCAGAATGCCACAATGATGTCATTCTCCCCAGCCTAAGGAACACAAAAAGAATGAAAAATAACATTTTCTTTGTCAAAGTCTCCCAGGATGCAGGATAAAATCACATATGGAGAAATCAGAGGCTTTCAGGCATATAGATCTGTAAACCGCTGAAATGAATCCGCAAATGCATACAGCTTCTTTTATTGGTTTGTGCAAAGATCAGTAAATTGAACCATTCAATCTATGGTATATACAGTTATAGAACCTTTATATCTGTCACTAACTGTCTTGACTACATTCTATGGAATCCTGGGATTTGCAGTTTAGCAAGATACTTAGAAATTATATAACACTTGCTCTCTATTTTTAGGGTCTCCAACTGTTTTGAACTTTAACTTTATGATCAGGATTCTGTATGATAATTGGTTAGGAATAAACCTTGGTAAATATTCTTTTTCTGGGTGTTTTCTTTCTAGTCTGTATGCAATCTCAGCGGTTTGTAGTGAGTTAGACCTCCATGGCCAAGTGGAGACAAGGAGGGGGACTGAATGCACTCTGCTTGCACTTTTGCACCAATGAACACTAATATGCTGAAAATGAGGAAGGGCGATAGATATCTTTTCCTAGTTGGAAAACCTCATCTGTATCATGCCTTGAATGCCTTGCCCCCACCAATTGCAGATTGAACATGAGGCAATGTGAGGCAGTGCTATTACTATTGTTGCACAAGGAGATACTGAATTCCTCTTCTGCAATGACTTTAAAGCAGGGGTGTCAAACTCATTTTCATCGAGGACTACATCAGCCTTATGATTGCCTTCAAAGGGACGTTTGTAATAGTAACTGTAGCTATGTTGCCCTGGCATTGACAGCCTTGCAGGTCACATAAAATGACATGGTGGGCTGGATTCATTCCATGGGCCTTGGATTTGACATATGTGCCTTAAGGGAATTAATGCTGGTGTAATGTGAGATTGCACCAGCATATTTTCACTAACAGGCAGGGCTGGCCCAAGGTCATTTTCAAGTGTAGGTGAACAGAATTTTGGCGCCCCCTCCCCCAAATCAATCACTGAAAAATAAAAGCATTGGATAAGCGAAAATGTTAGATAATAAGGAGGGATTAAGGAAAAGCCTATTAAACATCAAATTACATTATGATTTTACAAATTAAGCACTAAAATATCGTTTTACAACAAATTGACAGAAAAAGCAGTTCAATACATGGTAATGTTATGTAGGAATTACTATATTTGCGAATTTAGCAAACATTGAACTGGGATATAGGGCAGTGTGGACTCAGATAACCCAGTTCAAAGCAGATATTGTGAGATTTTCTGCCTTGATATTCTGGGTTATATGTCTGTGTGGAAGAGCCCTGAGGGTCCTTCCACACAGCCATATAACCCAGAATATCAAGGCAGATAATCCACATTATCTGCTTTGAACTGGATTATATGGCAGTGTGGACTCAGATAACCCAATTCAAAGCAGATATTGTCGGTTATTCTGCCTTGATATTCTGGGTTATATGGCTGTGTGACAAGATATATAAAGCACAAAAGTTCAAAACATATGATGTAAACAATATGTATATTAGAGCCTCATATACATATTACATTCACTGAATCGGTGCCCAGTCCTATGGTATCATATGGGATAAACAATGCAAAAGTATCTTACTAAATATTATAAATCAAACATAAAGATATAAGTCTCTGCAGTCCTGGAAGGATTCCTCAGGACTCCACTGAGTTAAACATAGGTTTAGAATCAAATAGTCTAGGTAAACAAACAAATGAGGTAAAAGTCTTATAACTCCTGTGCTGATGATTTCAACAATATGAGGTATCTCCAAAATTACAATATAACAGAAGTAAATTCAGTATAATGAGAGTAAATTCCAAAGCAAAGGAAACAGATTCGATGCTGATGCAAATCCTGAGTAGTTGGTTGTTGGCTGGAATAGGTTCCGTTATGGAAATAGAGGTAATATAGTCATTTACAACTGGTTCCCGGGTATTTCCTCCAGTTTCGGTAACCCTTCACATTACAAGATCCACAATAGCACACTGACACTGCGGACATAATACCTGAAGCAGAGCCATCAAAAATAATTTCAATAATATTTTGTTGCTTACCATAAGAAGGGTTACCGAAACCGGAGGAAATACCCGGGAACCAGTTCCCCCAAGAAAGGGGAAGAGGAGGAGGAGGAAGAAGCCTCCACACCTGGTTCTCTTCCTTCTTCCTCTTCTCAGCAGCCCTGCTCCTTGGCCCCGAGCCCTTCCTCCCACGATCACCTCACGCTGGGATTCAAGCCACTTCTGCCTCCTCCACCATGTTCCTGGGATGCCCGGCAGCGGCCCTGGGGGCTTCCCTCCACCTTCTTACACCCTCCTTTCCTGACAAGGGGGCAGGGGTGTGAGAGGGGGCGCCGCCATTCCTGCCTCCTCTGCCCCTGGAAAGTGCCTGGCCCCTCACTTCTGAGGCGTGATTGCGGAGGCAGGCTGACCTTCACCCAGGCCGTGGTGCCTCGTAGGCGCTCCCTAGGTGCCCCCTAGAGGATGGCGCCTTCTGCAACTGCCTAGTTGGCCTAACGGGTGAACCGCCCCTACTGTAGTAACTGTAGTCCAGTGATTCTCAAACTGTGCTCCTGCAGTGTTTTGGACTTCAGTTCCCAGCAATCCTAGTAATTTTACCAGCTGTTAGGGATTGTGGAAGCTGAAGTCGAAAACATCTAGAGGACCCGATTTTGAGAATCACTTGACTACACAAAACAAACACTTCAGAGCTGTAAGAGTAAATTGGGTGAAGGACAGCAGACACAGGTAAGACAATAACCAGACGACAAGAAAATAGGGCAAATGAGGACAAGGATATTTAAGACATGATCCTCATATTCGGATTTTCAAATTCTGGAGAGCTTAACTCAATATAAAACAGCTGTATTCTTAGTATAAACATAAGTATGTTTTATTTAAAAGAATATTGTTGGGTTGCAGTGCCAAAGTCTATACTTTACCGTAGTGCTGGTATAGGGTTTTTCTGTGCCTCATTGTTTCTGTGCATGGTTGCCCTCTGTCTATTTGCTTCATTTGTTAACAGTTTGGAATGGCATCATGGAAAGGTGCAGGCATTGCTCAAAGTTGGTAAAAATATCCCTCTTGGAGTATTCATTACTCCTGAGCTACTGAAGCTTTCCAATATCTCTGGGAATCACTGCAGTCATCCCTTGCCAGTCATGTTGCATATTTTCCTCTTCTGATCTAAATCTGTTGCCTGCTCTGTAAATCCCTATGGCATATTGTGTAATCATATGATATATCCTAATGTGTTTAGGGGCACATGTTGTGTTGTATCATCAATGTAAAGAACTATCATTTTCACTGGCAGGCAGTTGGAAGCAATTAATTATCCATGGATAGTATGTACAGCTGTTGCTTATGTATGGAAACAGAGCAGAAATTAGATTTAATTGGTTTATCATAATCAAGAAAGTGGCATTTATTTCATTACAGCTTTGTCAACGGAGTCACTTGATTCTTCTTTTATTGGTTTTATACAAAATCAAGCAACCTTGTCTTGGAACTGAAGAATTCCCCAATGAGTAAAAAATATGGGTTATTTTGTCACTCAAAACGGATTAGTTCCCCTCAATTGTATATTCTAAAACTGCGATACTGTCAGTCTCTAATGGATATATTAGCCACTGACAAAATTATGGAGCCCACAAATCATTAAATGAAATGTTTCCTTTTAACTTTGTTGTTGATGTAAATAAATGATGGGGATTTGGGAATGAAGGAAAATTTGAGAATCTGCCCACCCAGTGAGCCTACAAAGGGACATTTTAAAGCATATATATATATATTCCTATTTCAACGGAATCCTAATTTAACATCATAGTGACAAAACAGTGAAAGGGGAACATGTTTTCATTGGCAATTCCTTGAATGTTAAAATAAGTTGTATAGAGAGTCATATGATTTTTGATGGCTCTATGATTTTTACACTGTTTTGTCTGAGAGCATCTATTAGCCTTCAGGCTGCTATAAACATGAGTAGGAATATAACACAAATATATTCAAAATACTGTACATTTGTGAAAAATAGTGAAGAGGAAAATATAATTTGAGATCAACACGAATATTGCAAATGTCATGTACCTATGCATGCTACTGATGGTTCTTTACACATTGTTTATCTTCCTCAACTGACAAAATGGGTCTATTTCTTTTAATTTGGCAGCACTAGATTTTTCAGATCGTTTGTATTGTGCCATTTTCTTTTTTCTGTTCTTTCCCAGTGTGAACTCCTACCAGCAGAATAAATAGCAATCTATTACTCCTAAACTACTCCTAAACTTCCTCAACCTGGGTCCATTCACACTATAACAATATAGCACTATTATTTCACTTTAAGTGTTATAGTTCAGTCCTATGGAATCCTGGGATTTGTAGTTTGGACAAGCACTGGAGTAATGCTATGGATGAGAATTCTCAATACCCCCCCCCCAAACTACTAATCCCATGATTCCATAGCATGAAAACATGGCAAAAAGTAGCATAATAATACTATAATTCTATAGTTTGAAGGGGACCTTGGTGCTCTTTAATATCAATTATCAAACAAGGTAGCTAATGGCTTAACATTTCTGGAAAACAACAAAGAGAAGGAGTCTGACATATGAGTCCATTAGGGTTTAAAACTGTTTGAGAGGCCCTTCTCTCTATTCCATCACCTTCTCAGGCACGCTTAGTAGGAATAAGGGAACGTTCCTTCTCTTATCTAGACAGGTAAGGAGAGCTCCATCCTTGCTTTCGTTCTAGTGGCAGATGAAAACATTTTTATTCCACCAGGCCTTGTAGTTTTTATGTAGCTTTTAAAATGGTTAATGTTTTAATTTACAAACTGTTTGTTATTTAATCTTATATTTATACTTTCAATTGAATTTATGTATTGTTTTTAAGTTGTATTTTTAATATGCATTTTAATATGGCTATCTTGTGTCCCATTATTAGGAAAAACCAGGATATACATGAATAAAATAACAATGTAGTGTGGTGGGTTCTAATTTAAACACTGATTTCATGGTTTCAGATTTAGATATTCTAGTCTGTGATGTTATTAGGGACAAATAGTCAGTGATATTATAGGATTTTATCATATGGAGGTGGCAAACTGGCATAGAAGAAGAACCACAACCAAAGCTGTATTGTACAATGTTGTGTGATATCTGTTGCTAGTCTGCTACCTCCCTGTGATATAGCTGTCTCCTGCTATTAATGAGCAAAACCCATCAATAGCCCCTGGTCATATCATTGTGTTGCAACCTACCTGGTGTGATGATCCCAGGCACTTCTTATGGTGGCATGTCAGTGACATCAGGGGTGAGGATTGTCATCCTCTCTGACTTCCTCCTCTCTGCTAAAGAAAATGAATACACACACACACACACACACATATATACGCTTTGCAGAACTGTAGAATGTCTTTAAAATATATATTTTTTAAAACAGGAAAAGTGGCACAGAGGACAGATGGAATTATAGAATCATAGAATCATAGAATAGTAGAGTTGGAAGAGACGTCATGGGCCATCTAGTCCAACCCCCTGCCAAGAAGCAGGAAATCGCATTCAAAGCACCCCCGACAGATGGCCATCCAGCCTCTGTTTAAAAGCCTCCAAAGAAGGAGCCTCCACCACAGTCTGGGGGAGAGAGTTCCACTGCCGAACAGCCCTCACAGTGAGGAAGTTCTTCCTGATGTTCAGGTGGAATCTCCTTTCCTGTAGTTTGAAGCCATTGTTCCGTGTCCTAGTCTGCAGGGCGGCAGAAAACAAGCTTGCTCCCTCCTACCTATGACTTCCCCTCACATATTTGTACATGGCTATCATGTCTCCTCTCAGCCTTCTCTTCTGCAGGCTAAACATGCCCAGTTCTTTAAGCCTCTCCTCATAGGGCTTGTTCTCCAGACCTTTGATCATTTTAGTTTCCCTCCTCTGGACGCTCTCCAGCTTGTCAACATCTCCCTTCAACCCTTATGATTCTTACCTGGAAATATAGCCATGTGACCTTCCACCTCTGAAGACTTGCAGATGTGGAATGCTAGGAAGTAGTGTAATAATGAGGATCCCTGTGCCAGTAAGTGTCCACTATCCCTGACTGCATGAACGGAGTGTGATAAAGTCCATAGAGAAAAGTTTCAAAAACTTCTTTGCTTCTGTCCCATTTGCCCAAATGATTTTGCTGGCTTTGGTAATTGGGTACTTAGATTGATCATTTGTAACGCTTCTCGGGCAGAGAAATATCTTGGGGCAGACCTTTGTGGCATCATGCCCTTGTGAGTCTCCTCCTTCTTCACCAATATCCAATAAAATGGAAGAACGGTAAGAAAGCAATGTGATGAAGTCATCATTGTTGGCAGCCACCTGCCATTTACTCCAGCTTCATTTAAGCTTTGAATCACTCTTTTGAGAAGGTGACTTCTTCCATCCCTCTTCTATGTAATTCTTTCCTGAAGTTGGCATTGCTCGCAATAAGCACACACTTCTGTACCTTCTAGTAAAGATTCAGTAAAGATAAAATAAGTACTGAATGGCCTTACTGAACTGCTTTCTGCACATCAAAAGAAAGCCTCTCAATATTTCATCTAATACAGAGACTTGAGGGTGCTGACATACCAAAGCTTTAAAAAGAATTTGCAGAGGTAGTTTATTAATGATATATGCTAACTAAACCCAGGAAACTTAAATGAGGCATGAGACTTACTAAAATCAACTGCCAGAAAAGTATACAAAGAGAGATGGTTTGATCTTTGGTCATGTGAAAGCTAGAGTTTCAAAGACACGGAACAACACTACAAAGCCAGGTCAGCACAAGATTAGAGTGTGGAAATTTTGGAGTGTGTGATGCCAACCCTGCTGTTTGGGAATATGGTGTCTCCCTATTCAAGTTATGAGCTGCCTAGGGCTATGCTCAATATGTTTTTTCCACCTGAAGCAAAGAACAAAGAAGTGAACTGACGACTGAGTTTTAATTCAACACTGATTATGTGATAATGTCCTCTAACACACCCAAGGACAACAGCCCAGTTAAAGGTATGGGCATATACACTCATCATTGTTCTCCTACACAAGACAATGGCTACAAATAATCTTCATCAGTATTTTCCAGTTAGAGATAATTGCCTCACTGTACGTAATGAGGACTCCCAGGTCTGCTTTAAGTTGTATGGAGAAAAGACTTGTGGAAAGCCAAATGCTCTTAAAAATAAGGGTTTGCCTCCTTCCTCTCCATTATATGCAAGCAACCATGACTGATTGTCTAAGGGCAAGTCTACACTGGCCTCTAAAGCCGGACCATTCTGGAGGCAGCCAGATACACTTCACCAAACTTGGACAGTGTTGACATTCAGCTGGACTGAGACTGCATTGGCTCTTCTAAACTGTCAGCTCGCCTTCCGTGTTACTGCTACCAGTCCCAACCAGCCACAGAGCTTCATCCAAGTTCCTAGTTGTCATGCTGATGCAAGAAGTAGGGGAAAGACTGATGGTGGGTGGCAATCAAAGTTTGGGGGAATTATCCCCTGTTATCTTGTGTCATTGGATAGTAAATTCAAGGGGATAGCTCTTGTAGTTTTTTAAAATGTTGTTTATAAAGGCTTTGAAAATTCCCCAAAAATCTGTGGATATGTGAAATGTTCTGAAATTTGGTGGGCTAACAGTGGTCAATGTGTTCTACCATTATTGTATGTTTCACTCCAATAGTTGTAAAAATGTGGGAAACAGGAGCCCCTGAAGTTCCCTGAATTATAATTACTATAATGAAAAAGTATTATTTTTGTTACTGTCATTATAGTAATAGAATGTTCATTAATGATACTTTAGAAACACTTTAGAAACAAAACACCAGCACTCCCCAGTTTTGTAATGACTTTTGAAACTTTTTTAATGGAATGCACGTGCCGTATGTGACACCAAAGAGACTTGCAGCTCTCTGAATTCTGATAGCTGACTAGGACCTTTTAACAATACTTCCATTGATCCTGATTCCTTGGGGGGCGGTGTCAAGACCCAGGCTGCAGAGCACCAATAACCATTCACAGAGGCCAGAATCTATCTAATATCTTTATTGAAGGAATATATAAAGTTAATAAAAACAAGTGTAGAAAATAGTTCAGAATTAGACCTTTCAGGAAAGGTCAGAATTAGTCCAAAAAAGCAATGTCCAATAAGAAATATTAAGGTCCAAAGTTGTAATCCAATAACCGAAACACTCACTTTGCCAAGCAAAGTGAGGGGAGATGACAAGGTCCTTTAGTCCATGAAACTTGAGCGAGGCTAGGAAATAACTTGATACTTGAAACAAGGCTTGAACGTGAAACAAGGTAACTAAGAACAAGAACAAGGTCCGTGGAATAACTTGATAAATCCGTGGAACAAGGCAAGGATTGATCCTGGGAAACAAGGCAAAGTCCGTAGATAAACAAGGCTGGGAAGCAAGGCGAAGGCTGGATAGCAAGGCAAGGCTTGAGCAGGAGCGAGGCTTGAATCGGAGCGCGCTGTCCAGACACAACTCGCTCCGAAGGCTGACGAATTGACTCCGCGAAGTTACTACGCGGGTAAAACACCTAAATAGAGTCTAGCTTTCCCGCCGAAGCAGTTCTCTGGGAATCAGAACCGAAAGCTAACTCTGAGACCAGATGTGAGACTCCCCAAAGATTCTCACGAGAAGCAGTCTTAATTGGCCACATTCTTAGCTGCAATCCTCGCACTCCTGCGCGAAGCTGAATCCAAACTTCTCTGTTGTTTACAAAACTCCCGGCGCAAGAATACGGGAGAAGTAGGCTCTGGGCTTGTTTGACATACTTCTGGGAGACAACTTTCTTGCAGGTGCAAGGTTCCCAGATCTGCCTGGGAAAGATCTGGCTGAGAGGAATCCAGTTCAGACTGGGAAGGTAAAAAACCCAAGTTTTCATCTTCATCAGGGATTACAATGTCCTGAGCAGGACTACAAGGCCCATGGGTCATCACACTATCCCCCTCCTCAAGGCCCCTCCCAAACTGGGGCCCTCTCCCCGAGGCGCGAGGTCGTGGTTTGGTGGGATAGGTCTGATGAAAGCGACGGGTTAGATCAGGAGCATGGACTGTGGAGGCGTCTTCCCAAGAGCGTTCCTCAGGGCCAAAACCCACCCAGTCAATGAGATATTGTAGGCGGCGGCGGTGAAAGCGAGAATCCAAAATGTCCTCAACCTCGAACTCCTCCTCCCCATTCATCAAAACAGGAGGGGGGGCCGGTTGGTCTGTATCAGGTCGCACACCATCCGCCGGAAGGAGCAGGGAACGGTGAAACACTGGGTGAATGCGCATTGAACGCGGAAGTTGGAGTTTGAAAGTCACGGGGTTTAATTGCGCCACCACTGGATAGGGACCAATGAAACGGGCATCTAACTTCCGGCAAGGGCGGTGGGAGGGCAGAAAGCGAGTGGACAGGAAAACCCGATCTCCTACCTTGATTTCGGGGCCCGGCTGGCGATGTTTGTCAGCGTGGCGTTTATAGTCCTCCTTGGCTTGATCCAGTTGCTGGAGCAAAAGTTGTTGCACCGCTGTGAGTTCCTGCAGCCAATCCTCTGCTGCGGGAACTTCTGAAGTTTCAATGACAGGGGGAAAGAAACGTGGATGGAAGCCGTAGTTTGCAAAGAACGGCGTTTCTTTTGTAGAAGCTTGAACTCCATTGTTGTAGGCAAACTCAGACAGTGGTAACAGAGAAGCCCAATTGTCCTGTTGGTAGTTTACATAACAGCGAAGATACTGCTCCAAAGTGGCATTGGTGCGTTCCGTTTGCCCATCTGTTTGGGGATGATGAGCTGAAGATAAGCGAGAGTCTATGCCCAATAGTTTTTGTAGTGCCTTCCAAAAACGAGAGGTGAATTGAGATCCACGGTCTGTGACTAAACTCTTGGGCAATCCATGTAGTCTGAAAACATGTTGAAGAAATAGATCCGCAGTTTCTTTGGCCGTGGGGAGGCCTTCACAGGGAATGAAATGGGCTAACTTGGTGAAAAGGTCCACCACCACCAAGATCGTGGTGAATCCACAGGAAGGTGGTAGGTCAGTGATGAAATCCGCGGAAATTATTTCCCATGGGCGAGATGGGGTAGGAAGGGGGTGTAAAAGCCCTGAGGGCTTCTCCCTTCGTATCTTGGAGCGCTGGCATACTGGGCAGGTGTTGACATATTTTTCCACATCCTTGCGGATCTTGGGCCACCAAAAATCCCTTAGGATCAAATGCATAGTCTTAAATAGTCCGAAGTGCCCTGCTGGTTTGCAGTCATGACACAGACGAAGCGCTTTTTCCCTACCCGGTCCGGGTGGGATATAAACATGATTTCTATAGCAGAGCAGCCCATCTTTAAGCGAAAAGGGAAAGTGCAGACCTTGTCGAAGTTGGTCCTGCGCCCAGGCATCTGCTTGCTGACTAGCCCTGATTTCTTGAGCACAGATGGGTCCTGGAGTAGGGGAAGTTGAACCAATGGGAATGGATTTGGTGTTCCCCACCGTGAGCGTGGCAAAGTTCTCGGGTTGTAGCAGTTGGGATTCAAAGGTCTCCTTGCGTCCTGCAGCGTATTCCGGTTTACGTGACAGGGCGTCTGCTTGCTTGGTTTGGGCTGGGGTCACATAATGGATCTGGAAGTTGAAACGTTCAAAGAATAAAGCCCAACGTTGCTGCCTCTGATTTAGTTTGCGGGCAGTTCTTAGATGTTCTAGATTACGATGATCAGTGTGGACTTCAATGGGAAATTTGGCCCCTTCTAGCCAATGTCTCCAAGTTTCAAAGGCTGCCTTTATGGCCAGTAGTTCTTTTTCCCAGATGGTGTAATTCCTCTCTGGTGTGGTTAGTTGACGAGAATAAAAGGCACAGGGATGGAGGTGATCTCCCACCGGTTGTAAGAGTACAGCCCCAATTGCCACATCAGAGGCGTCCGCTTGCACCACAAAAGGGGTTCCAGGATCTGGGTGCTGTAGAATTGGCTGGGAGGTGAATAGTTTCTTTAGTTGCTGGAACCCTTTCTCTGCTTGATCAGTCCAGCGGAAAGGCTGCTTTCCACGAATGCAGCTAGTGATGGGGTCGGACCAGCGGGCAAAATCTGGAATGAACTTGCGGTAATAGTTCGCGAACCCCAAGAAACGCTGTACCTCTTTCTTGTTAGTTGGCGCCCGCCATTCCAATACTGCTGAGACCTTGGCTGGATCCATGGAAAGCCCTAGAGGCGAGATGCGGTAACCAAGGAAATCTACCTCTTGTAGGTCAAAGGCGCATTTTTCTAGCTTGGCATAAAGTCCATGATCCCGCAATCGTTGTAACACCATTTTGACGTGGTTCTCATGTTCTGATTGTGATCTAGAAAACACCAAAAAATCGTCCAGGTAGATTATCAAGAACCTGTCTAGATAGTCCTGAAAGATGTCATTGACAAAATGCTGGAACGTTGCGGGGGCTCCGCATAAACCGAAATTCATAACTCGGGACTCGAATAATCCGAATTTGGTCTGGAAGGCGGTCTTCCACTCGTCCCCTTCCCTGATGCGAACTAAGTTGTAAGCCCCCCGAAGATCCAGCTTGGTGTAAACCTTGGCTCCTCGAAGCCGATCCAGTAGATCCGAGATTAAGGGCAGGGGATAGCTGTTCCGCTTGGTGATATTGTTCAATGCTCTGTAGTCCACCACCAAGCGTAGTTCCCCTGACTTCTTCTTCACAAACATCACTGGGGAGGCGGCTGGGGATTGAGAGGGTCTGATGAATCCCTTGCGAAGGTTTGTCTCTAGGAATTCCCTGAGAGCTTCTTGCTCTGGTTCAGTCAGGGAGTAGAGATGCCCTCGCGGGATCGGGGCCCCCTCCACCAAGTCAATGGCACAGTCATAAGGTCTATGTGGGGGTAATTTTTCGGCTTCTTTCTCATTGAATACATCCCAATACTCGGAGTACTTCTTTGGCAAGGTGATGATGGGCTCGGTGTCTGTGGCGTGGCATACCTTGGCTACGAGGCAATGGTTTTGGCAGTACGGTGAAGCAAACTGCAGTTCTCTGTTGGACCAGGAGATGTTAGGGTCGTGGAGAGTCAGCCATGGAATTCCCAAAATCACAGGGAAATGGGGAACCTCGGTAACAAAGAAGGAAATCTCTTCCATATGTTCCCTTATCCACATTCTGGTGGGTTCCGACCACTGACTTACGGGGCCCGTCTTGAGGGGGCGGCCGTCTATGGCTTGCACCACACGGGCATTCTTGAAATCATGATATTGTAATCCCAGAGAGTCGGCATACTCTCTATCGATGAAATTGTTGGTAGCTCCAGAGTCTATCATGGCGTGGATCATGACGGGTCCCCTTTTTGCTGACCATAATGTGACCACGAGAAGGAACAGGACCCCGGTTGGCGGCTCTTGGATGGATTTTTTGACCGGGTTGGCGAGCCTCTCTACACCCGGTCGTTGGCTTCCCCCGCCGGCTGTGTGCCAGTCGGCTCAGACGTCTTCGTCTCCGTGGAGGACGCCGCCGCAAGACGGGCGGCAGGCTTCCCTTTGGCTGGGCACTCTCTGGCGAAGTGGCCCCCGTTCCCGCAGTACCAGCAGAGGTTTAAGCGTTGCCGACGGGCCTTCTCGGCGGCATCTAGTCTGGGGCGCACATTGCCCAACTGCATCGGCACCTCCTCGCCTCCTCTGGGGTATGGGGTTGGTGGTGGGGGTCTCCAGACCGGACGTGGCTGAACGCTGGCGGGAGCGGGGGGTTTTGCCCCGGCTCTACCGCCCTGGCCTCGAACCCACTGTTTCCTGTTGGCAATCATGACTTCAGCCCGTAAACATTGATCAATGAGTGCCTCGAGGGTCTGGGGAGGATCCACCTTGGAGATTTCTTCCAGCATTTCAATGTTGAGACCCTCCCGGAATTGACCCCTGAGGGCTACATCGTTCCAGCCGGTGTTGTGGGCCAGCACTCGGAACTCGGCTATATACTGAGACATAGGTCTGTCTCCTTGGAAAAGGCGACGGAGTTTGTGACCGGCTGCCTCCAAATTGTCCTCGATTCCCCAAGTCTCCTTGAGGTGGTCCAAGAAGCGTTGCGCTGATCTTAGGTGTGGAGAGGCTTGGTCGTACAGTGCCGTCGCCCAGCTGGCCGCTGGCCCGTCTAGAAGACTGTAAACCCACGCCACTTTGATGTCTTCTTGGGGAAACTCGGCAGCACGGGCCTCTAGATAAGCTTGACATTGGCGACGGAAGACATGAACCTTAGAAGCTTCTCCAGTAAACTTGGTTGGCAACGCCATGGCCGGAAGACGAATTCCGCGTTCCTTCAAACCCCTTATTTCTCCATCCTGTGCATTAAGCTTATCACGGATTCGGTCCACCTCCTCCTTGTCGATGGTGTAGGTAATCGGCTGGCCGCTCGGCCCAGGTACGACTCCGGTAGACATTCTGGCCGAGGTTAATTGGTGCTTAGGGTGGCGGAGTCAAACTGTCAAGACCCAGGCTGCAGAGCACCAATAACCATTCACAGAGGCCAGAATCTATCTAATATCTTTATTGAAGGAATATATAAAGTTAATAAAAACAAGTGTAGAAAATAGTTCAGAATTAGACCTTTCAGGAAAGGTCAGAATTAGTCCAAAAAAGCAATGTCCAATAAGAAATATTAAGGTCCAAAGTTGTAATCCAATAACCGAAACACTCACTTTGCCAAGCAAAGTGAGGGGAGATGACAAGGTCCTTTAGTCCATGAAACTTGAGCGAGGCTAGGAAATAACTTGATACTTGAAACAAGGCTTGAACGTGAAACAAGGTAACTAAGAACAAGAACAAGGTCCGTGGAATAACTTGATAAATCCGTGGAACAAGGCAAGGATTGATCCTGGGAAACAAGGCAAAGTCCGTAGATAAACAAGGCTGGGAAGCAAGGCGAAGGCTGGATAGCAAGGCAAGGCTTGAGCAGGAGCGAGGCTTGAATCGGAGCGCGCTGTCCAGACACAACTCGCTCCGAAGGCTGACGAATTGACTCCGCGAAGTTACTACGCGGGTAAAACACCTAAATAGAGTCTAGCTTTCCCGCCGAAGCAGTTCTCTGGGAATCAGAACCGAAAGCTAACTCTGAGACCAGATGTGAGACTCCCCAAAGATTCTCACGAGAAGCAGTCTTAATTGGCCACATTCTTAGCTGCAATCCTCGCACTCCTGCGCGAAGCTGAATCCAAACTTCTCTGTTGTTTACAAAACTCCCGGCGCAAGAATACGGGAGAAGTAGGCTCTGGGCTTGTTTGACATACTTCTGGGAGACAACTTTCTTGCAGGTGCAAGGTTCCCAGATCTGCCTGGGAAAGATCTGGCTGAGAGGAATCCAGTTCAGACTGGGAAGGTAAAAAACCCAAGTTTTCATCTTCATCAGGGATTACAATGTCCTGAGCAGGACTACAAGGCCCATGGGTCATCACAGGCGGGGACCAGGGTGGGGGGTTCCATCAAGGTTGTGTGGGGGAGGGGGAGGTGTGGTCACTGGATTCCCAGGGAGAAGCGCAACAGGGTTCTTGTGACCCTGGAGAAGGATAGGTCTGGTAGCCTCCTTGGCAGCCCCTCTGAGCTGAAGGTCTTGCTGCTTAATGGCAGACCCATCAACGGTAATCATCACCCATCCAGGATTTAATCCTGGACGAGCAGGCAGATCTGGAATGCATCACCGAGACCTGGCTGATTGAGCTGGGTGGGGTAAGTTTTACCCAGCTTTGTCCTCCGGGTTTCAGGGTGCATCAGCAGGCCAGGCCTGGAGGGCGGGGAGGTGGGGTTGCGGTGATCTTTCGGCAGTCCATCGCCCTGGTCAGATGCGCCCCGTCCCGCAATCTGCTGGATTTGAGTGTGTCCACTTGGAGGTGGGAACCTGGTACAGTTTGGGGATTCTGCTGGTGTACCATCCACCCCGCAACACAGCAGTTTCCCTGTCTGAGCTAGCAGAGGTGGTCTCTAGCGTGGTGTTGGGTTCCCAGCGACTGATAGTACTGGGTGACTTCAACATCCATGCTGAGGCTACCTTAACAGGTGCAGCTCAAGAGTTCATGGCCGTCATGATGACCATGGGACTGTCCCAAGTAATATCGGGTCCTACTCATCAAGCTGGACATACACTCAATCTAGTTTTTGTTGTGAGTGACGGTTTGGTTGGGGTGGAAGAGCAAATTATTCTTCCATTGTCATGGTCTGACCATTATCTGATCAGCTTAAGACTCACAGTGACCTCAAACCTCCGCAGGGGTGGGGGACCCATTAAGATGGTCCGCCCCAGGAGGCTTATGCATCCTGAGGGATTTCTGAGGTCTCTTGGGGATTTGCCTGCCATGGAGGCCGACGATCCTGTCGATGCCTTGGTCGATTGCTATAATAGCGAGATGACCAGGGCAATAGACACGATTGCCCCGAACGTCCCCTCTCATTACGTGGAGTCACCCCAGCCCCATGGTTTACCAGGGAGCTGGCAGAGATGAAACGCGCAAAAAGGAGACTAGAGTGCCGCTGGTGGACACCTTGTGATGTCTCTGACTGAGCACCATCTAGAGCCACTATTAAGGCCTATTCCGTGGCATTGCAGGCAGCCAGGAAGGCTTTCTCGACTGCCTGCATCGCATCTGCAACATATAGACCTTCCGAGTTGTTTCAGGTCGTCGGGGAGCTCCTCCACCCTCCTGAGGTTGGAGGGGCACCTGAGGATTTGGCAACTCGATGTACCGAGTTTGCTCACCATTTTGCAGACAAAGTCACTCAGATTTGTTCCAACTTGGACGCCGGCCTTGATGCAATGCCAGAGGAGGTAATCGAGGCATCTGTCTGTCCGATTTTGTGGGATTCGTTTCAGCTTGTGCAACCTGATGACGTGGACAAGATCCTTGGAGCTGTGAGGGTGACCACCTGTGCCCTTGATCTTTGCCCTTCCTGGCTTTTAAAACAGGCTAGCGGTGGGTTAGTAGATTTGTTTGTGAGAATAATTAATGCCTCTTTGGAACAGGGCAAATTTCCATCTTGCCTTAAACATGCCATAGTAAGGCCAGTTCTGAAGAAGGCTTCCTTAGATTCCACCGTTTTAAGTAACTTCAGACCAATCTCTAGCCTCCCTTTTTTGGGCAAGGTCTTGGAGCGGATGGTTGCCTCTCAGCTCCAGGGATTCTTGAAAGATACTGATTGGTCTGGATGAGGGCGAACAAGCTGAAGCTTAATCCTGACAAGACAGAGGTCCTCCAGGTCAGTCATACATCTGATTGGGGCATAGGGTGGCTACCTGTGCTTGACGGGGTCGCACTCCCCTTGAAGGCACAGGTCCGCAGCTTGGGGGTCCTCCTGGACTCAGCGCTGACACTTGATGCTCAGGTGTTGGCGGTGGCTGGGAGGGCCTTTGCACAATTAAAACTTGTGTGCCAGCTGCGACTGTACTTCGAGAAGTCAGATCTGGCCATGGTGGTCCATGCCTTAGTTATCTCTAGACTGGATTATTGCAATGCGCTCTACGTGGGGCTGCCCTTGAAGATGGACCGGAAATTGCAATTAGTCCAGCATTCGGCAGCCAGGCTTCTAACTGGAGTAAATTACAGGGTGCATTCAACCCCCCTGTTCAAGGAGCTCCATTGGCTGCCATTTATTTTCTGAGCCCAATTCAAGGTGCAGGTGATTACCTACAAAGCCCTAAACGGTTTGGGACTCACCTACCTTCGTGACCGCATTTCCCCCTCTGAACCTGCACGGTCTCGTCGCTTGTCGAGGGAGGCCCTCCTCTCGCTCCCACCACCCTCGCAGTTACGGTTGGTGGTGACGAGGGAGAGGGCCTTCTCCGTCGTGGCCCCCCGGCTCTGGAATTCGCTCCCCAGGGAGATCAGGTTGGCCCCTACCCTCCTTACTTTCCAGAAGAGGCTGAAAACCTGGCTCTTCCAACAGGCCTTTGGCAACTGATTTTCATAGCAAAGGATTGACCATTTTTATTCTTACTGCACTTTATTCCTTTAGCCGGCCATAGTCTCCTTTGATTATGCCTTCCCCCAGCACTTTAATTGGACAATGGTTTTGTATCGTCCTTTCTCCAACTGTATCTGACACTACTAGCACTTTTACGGCTTAGTTCGTTTTAGGAGCCAACCCAGGATTTTATCAAGCATGTTTGTTTTATTTGATCTCATTTGTTTTATGACTTGCTTTATTGTTGATTGATTTGTTTTATTGTTGTGTTTTATATTGTCTGTTTTGCCTGGGCTTGGCCCCATATAAGCCAGCCCGAGTCCTCTTGGGGAGATGGGGCGGGGTATAATAATAATAATAATAATAATAATAATAATAATAATAATAATTATTATTATTATTATTATTATTATTATTATTATATGTATAAAGGCAGCTCCAGTAAATGTTGAAAATGTGAGCATAATGTTGGGGCATTTTATCATATGTCGTGGCTTTGCAGAAGGGCCCCAAAATATTGGAATGGACTCCCATACACATGATGCTGGAAGAATTTGTTAAGGTTAAATTCATGATGAGTTTTATCTGTTGGGAATACTGGATGACTGTTTAGAAAGAAAATTTGGAAAATGATTACAATATATGGTAACTATAGTAAGAATTGTATATGTACAGAGATGGAAAGAACCAGTTATCTCTACATAAAAGCAAATAGCAGATAGATTTGTGAGCTTGCTGAGATGGACAAATTGATTATGCTGATTAAGGATAAATCTCTGACCAACTTTAAGAAAGGTTAGGATTTGTTCATCACCTTTCCACAACTTTTCACAACTAGATGGATTGCATTTGTTTTGTGGGTATATGCGTGTGTTTCATAATTTTGTGTTTTTGTTCTATTATTTTTAATAACCGTTTAGTTGTAGTACTGTAGTAGTAGCTAGAATGTAGTTGTGTAGTTTTTAAGGTTATATGTCCCCAAAATTAGCATGTTTGTTCTATCATTCTTGGGGGATACAAATTATTGTAATTATGCTGATATGTTTGGCAGTGATATTCCTCCCAACAAACATGAGGATGGTTTGGCAATCAGGCAAAATGTACAAGGTTCTCGGTACATTTACCATGGAGTTTTTTTTAATCAAGAATCATCCTCAGCACAACAGTCCATCATAATGTAGGACCATCTCTACAATATTTAGGGTCTGTGCATGGAAATGGTCGCTGTTAGTACACGGCCACCAAGAAATGTTCAAATGCCCAAATAATCCACAAACAGCAACAGCAGAAATGAAAAAGAATAGAAAGAGAAAGAGGAGAACATCATAGTGACACTACTGATAGAACTGGTAAACAGCTCCAAACCCTGGGGAAAATGTCACCCGCTTGTCTAGTAGATCCCCTTAATGATCTATGTCACCTACAGAGCAGACAGCAAAACTGAATTGATGCAAAAGATATTTTGTTCATCTTTATAAAACATGCATTTATGAATTTATTTAAAGCAGATTCTGATCTTATATTTTATCATATTTTGAATTAGCTCACATATTCCTATACCTCCAAGGATTTCATGGAATCATGAAACCATAAAATTGCAGTGGTAAAAGAAGGTACCTTGCTGACTATTTGTTGCAAACCCCTGTTCAATACAACATTCAGATATGGCATCCCTGATAAATGACTATCTAAGTTTTATGTAAATACCTCTGGGAAGAAACTTCCAATACTTCCCAACATTCCCAGTTTTACTGACAAATCATTTTACAGTCAAATTAGGAAGTGTCTGCATATTGAGGACTAGAAGCTGAATGGGTAGACGAGCTCCACAGATACTACTCTTTATGTTCTTTGGTGTTATGCTGGTGGTGGCCCTCTCACACATGGATGTTATCACTGCTAGATAGTACTTTAAGATATTGCATGATCCAGACTGAAATTATAACTAAGAAGTTTTTAATAACTAATAATATTATCACAACATTGATTGCTGATAAACAATGTACAATTACACTTTGCTGAAGCCTTAAATGCACGGTTTCATTTTGCTCTGAGGCATACTGTTTCACGCACTCCAATCCCATGTTCAATATACATGCAGAGATTTGGATGTACACATTGTATTCAATTCAGAAAAATAATTTTCCTGTTTTCTTGTTAGGGAATATTCCATGTGCACGATGAGAGTGAGTGGTTCGTGGTTTTCTTCAAATCACTGTCAAAGGACTTCTTTCTGAAATATATTGAACCAAATAAAGTTGACAATTGGTTGCACTTCTTTCCAAGTATTGCTTCTTTACAAGCTTCACTATAATAAAAGGGTAGCAGGAGCAGGGCTTGATAGATTATGAATTATAATGGGACCCATGTAATTGCTGGCCGAAACAGCTCAGTCTAATATAATGTCATTATAGCTCTTAAAGTAACTATGAATATTAAAAAGACTACACGAATGTAAGGAAATCAAAGCCATCTGACATAGCTTTGAACAAAAGAGATGAAGTATTCTGCACCACGAGAGCTACAAACCCATTAATTTTCTCTAGTTAGCTGGGGAGACGTGCAAGGAAAATGAAGCTACAGTTTTTAATTGCCAGATGTTTTCATGAGAAATTGTAGAACAAAATTCTAGATGTGAACAATTCTGCATTTTAAGGGACTAAAATGTGAGATATGTAGGCAGCATTTCACATTCACAATGAGATTTCTCTGTCTTTCTAACAACAACAGACTTTCTGACATCCTTCCCTCAAACCCTTTAGAGTGGGGAGCCATCAACTGTGTCATAAAATATAAAGCTACAAGAAGAAACAGCTTGATTTGCTTTATAAAATATACATAGCAGCCCACCAACAAATAGAATGGTCTATGGTTCAGCACAAATTAAACAAAATATTTTTAAAATGTACAGAATACCAAAATTAAAGGCAATTAACATATAGTATGGAAATCTTCCAACCAACAAAGGCAATATGGAATAGTTAGCACCTACAATTTCAGACATATTTAAAGGTTGTAGACCTGTAGTCCAGCTACACATTCCAATCTCTCCACTAAGGTAGAAGGAAACTTTTCAAACACACATTAAAAAAACAACTAAGGAAATATTCTTTTAAAAATCATTGAATTTAGTAATCCCACATTTAGCTGAAACAAATACAGCTAATTGTCTGAGTTGGACTGAAGGAGGTCAGTTTTACCAATTATATGGACAACAGGTTGTCATGGGGATCCATTGTTTTCATAACTCCCTGGACTCAAAACAATATCTACTGACAGAAATTATCTCTTTATATAGTCTCCTTCATGGGATGATCTCACCAGATCTTTTGCGACTTTCTTTGTCTTTTTGCATCCCCTACCTCTGCTTGGATCCCACTGTCACCATGCTCTGGGCTTTGAAGTTTGGTCTGGAACGTTGCGTGTAGGAGACAATGTATACATTGTATATTACCTTTCTGTATTTTAATCAGCATTTTCTTTAATGTTTTGCATCTTGATTTGGGAAAGAGGCAGAATATAAATGGACAACAACAACAGTAATAAGCAATTAAAAAAGCACTGTGCAGAATGTGCAATTTTAATCAATAATATTTCACTGATTCCTAGATTATTGGATAGAATTTGAATAACTGATAGTCCAGAACATCAGTCAATAACACCTGGAAGACTGTGAAAGTAAGATGACAATAGAGCAGTGGTTCTAGTGGTAATGGAACTCTAGGAGTAATTCCAATGAATTGCAAAGATGAAAATAGCATATTCTCTTACTTCAGTAAAAGCTTTCCTCATGCAGTTGGGAGGATTGCACTACATGGATTAGGTCCACAGCATCTGAAAGATCATGAAGTGAATCTGCCAGAGCCTTTAGATCCTTGAGGGAGGACCTGTCTGGTAAGAACACCAGAAATACTACTCAATAGCCTCTCCAAGGCTGTGAACCTCTCTCCCATCAGAGGCCAGGTTCTCCTTTCACTTGCAGGCAAAGACTGTTTTTACAGAAATGGGCATTTAATGATTAATAAGTTGTAGGTTGTATTTTTAATGATTCTGTGTTATTTTAAAAAACACACCAAATAACATTTATTATTATTATTATCTTTATTATCATTATTTTATTTTATTTCTTACTTGCTGCTTCTCGTGGCTCAAGGTGGGTTACAACATAGCAAAAACACAGAAGATTAAAATAGAGTGCATACAAGACATGAGTTAAAAGTTCATAATTTAAACTGGCTGGGTAGGCCAATCGGAAGAGACAGGCCTTCAGATGTGTTTTAAGTTCCGACAGCTCTTTTAGCTGTCTTCGGCTGCTGGATTACATGAGTCTCCATTGCCAGATAATCTGGGATAAGCAGATAAACTGGGATCAGATCCTAGGAAATAGGGGCAGTGTGGAAGGGGCCACAATTGCACCTGTTTGGCAATTCGTGGTTCCATTATCATTCTTCCTCATACCCTCATAATCCCACCTTTGTGCATTGCCATTGTTTTTGAGTTTTTAATTTTGACATCAAAAAGCAAAATATAACCTCAAAATATAAAATAAGCAGAAAACAGCCTAGTAATAGTGAGGATAGGGAGGGAAGAGAGTGGGAAAGGAGGAGAATCCTGCCTTCTGACATCACTCTTAATCTTGTCTTGTGACATAGAAGAAGAAAGAAACCCATCACTCCAAGGGAGCTAAGGAAATATTGCAGTATTGGGAGCTATTAGTTAGGGATGGGGCAATCACAGAGACAAGGCAAACAGGCAGAGTGATGCACACTGCGATAGGGACTGTCACCAAATGTTTGCTTGGCACTTTGCCTGCCTAATGCAATGAGGTCCTTAGGCTCAAGATGTAGGCTCTGGCTTGTAAGCTGTACTACCTTTATGAACATATGGTTGAAATATCACAAACCAAACAATGTAAATAATTAACTGCACTTATTAAAATATAAAAGGAGACTGTTACAACACCGGCACTGTGTTATTCACACAAGGACTTCATATCTGAAGCTCTTGGCATAAAGGGCCACGTTTGCCTGCACGAAAAAGATTTGTGAAGTGGACTTGAACTCTGCATAGCAAACACAATCTTAACTGAAAAGTTTGTGCATACACAGTTGATCCACAAGTGCTGCTCTCTGTAGCTGTAGACCGATGAAAGAAGCTTTCATTGAGAATGTTTCCATAAAAAAATAAAAAACTGGGCAAGACATAAGCTGGTTTATACTCCTAATTTGCTTTATTTGTCTTTAAAAAAACCCACCTTGATACCAAGTAAAGGCAGTGTGAGCATATCTGTCATCAGTACAGCTTTTAACATTTATTCATTTCATATGCTTTAGAATACCCTGCTGCAGCAGCTGGCAGATAGAGGCAGGAAAACAACTGATCTCCCTTGTCAACACCACCCAACCTTCTGAAGCCAAGCAGGCAGTTACACAGTAACACATAAAGGCCAGGGTTTTGTTTAACCAATATCCTTGTGTGTGTGTTTTTCCCCTCCTCTTTTGTTCAGAATGTGCAACACAATAAATGGGCCTGATTAGAACAAAGGAACAGGGATCATCGTGACAATTATGATAGGAATGAAAATGCATATTTTTTTCTAAAAAAGAACCACAAAAATCAGGAAAATAATGCCAGGTGAAGATGAATGCATGTCCGCTGGGAACAATTACATAGCAGATGCATCCAAAAATTCATTATCAACGTATAATTTGACATGCCCCTAGTAATGTAATTCATTACATTTACAAATAATTCATCACAGGTGTTGTCAACTACAATGCCTCACAGGATCTTTATATTATTCACAGGCAAGGGAGGAAGTGTCCAGTTTTCAAATACATGTTAAATACCTTTTAGACAAAACAATGTAAGCTTCTTTTTTTCTTGAAAATTTCCCAAATAGCAAAAAAGAAACGGATGCACCAATCACTTGATATCCCTCTAAGCATAGGGAAAAATTCACAATAAAAATTACATATGTTTTCTTATGTATCATACTTACTAGGGGTTTGCAAAACTTCAGAGATTCATTTTGTAATTCAGAGATTCAGATGTTTTGGAAATATGAATAACCAAATTACTAACCAGAAAGGATCCCTGCAAAGCATTTACAAATTGAAGTACAAGCCTCTGAAACTTTCAGGGTGATCCTTTGTTCCAGAGCTTTTTCCCCTCAATGTAGCACTCTGTTGCCTGTAATTGTTTGGGCCTGAGGTCGGAGGAGGCAGGCAGCTGTTTTTTTGTTGTTGTCAGCCAATCAGAAGAAGAAAACGAAATCATGTGGCTTTCTGCAAAGCTGCAAAGCTCCCCTGAGTGTCCCCTCTGTGTCTTTTGTGGCATTTGCAGGAGGGAGAAAGACGTGTTCTTTGGAGGTCTGTTCTGTTTCCCTGTGTTTCTTAAAAATTAAACTTATAGGAGCTTTTTGAAAATTCTTTTTCTCAAAAGCTGGTGCGGGGACAGAAGTCTGCCCCGACCCAGGTTTTTTAAACCTGCGTCGGAGCAGACTTTTCCCCTGTGTGGAACCAGCCTCAGTTAATGTTTTGGCCATTGGGATCATTCAGTCTTCCTAGCTGGGCTACAAATCTAACAAGGATAGCCAATCATAAAGGATGTGTGTGCTGCAATCAAACATCTGCAAAGTTTATTAATTCCCACCCCAGCTTATTACAAGGAGTATTCTATTCACTACTCTACTGATCTTCCAGTAAAACGTGGAGGTAGTGACAGACTTTATATTTCTAGGCGCGAAGATCACTGCAGATGCAGACTGCAGCCAGGAAATCAGAAGACGTTTACTTCTTGGGAGGAGAGCAATGGCCAACCTTGACAAAATAGTGAAGAGCAGAGACATCACACTGGCAATGAAAGTCCGCATTGTCAAAGCAATGGTATTCCCCATAGTAACCTATGGATACGAGAGCTGGACCATAAGGAAGGCTGAGCGAAGGAAGATAGACGCTTTTGAACTCTTGTGCTGGAGGAAAATCCTGAGAGTGCCTTGGACCGCAAGAAGATCCAACCAGTCCATCTTCCAGGAAATAATGCCCGGCTGCTCACTGGAGGGGAGGATATTAGAGGCAAAGCTGAAGTATTTTGGCCACATCATGAGGTGACAGGAAAGCTTGGAAAAGATCACGATGCTGGGGAAAATGGAAGGAAAAAGGAAGAGAGGCCGACCAAGGGCAAGATGATGGATGGTATCCTTGAAGTGACTGGGTTGATCTTGAAGGAACTGGGGGTGGTGATGGCCGACAGGGAGTTCTGGCGTGGACTGGTCCATGCAGTCACGAAGAGTCGGAGACCATTTCTAGTCATAAAGAAATCATTGTGACAAATCACCAACATTGTAACAGTAGTTATTGGTCCATTATACATCATACAAATTTTTCATACGCAAACCTGGCCCAGCTTTTGGTCAAATATCAGTGTAAATAGAGATTTTTCCCTGGTTTGTTTGTTTTTTTTTCATGTCAAGAGCGACTTGAGAAACTAAGTTGCTTCTGGTATGAGAGAATTGGCTGTCTGTAAGAAGGTTGCCTAGGGGACACCCGGATGTTTTGATGTTTTTACCATCCTTGTGGGAGGCTTCTCTCGTGTCCCTGCATGGAGCTGGATCTAATAGATGGAGCTCATCTGTGCTCTCCCCAGGTTGGATTCGAACCAGCAACCTTCAGGTCAACTCAACCTTCAAGTCATCAGTCCTGTCGGTTCAAGGGCTTAACCCATTGAGCACCAGGGACTCCATGTTCCCTGGTGCATGGGGAATTATAGTATAATTCCCCTATATGAACCTGACTGGGCTATTAGACCTTTGAGGAGTTGCTTGTCTCTGTCCCATCATCTTCCCAAGCATATTTGGTGGGAAGAAGAAACAGGCTTTCTCTTTGGCTGCTTCCAGATTTCCTAAATTATTCCTGAGGAAGCTAGAATGAGCTCCTTCTTGGCTGTCCTTCCTCCAGAAAGTGTTGGCTTTTCTGTTCTAACAGATTTTTATAAATTGACCTTGAGGGGCTTTTGAGGACATACTGTTTTGTTGGTTTAGATTTCTATCTTTTCCTGAGTGTTTACATACGTCAACAATGTATACTACCTTTCTGTATTGTAATCAGCATTTTCTTTAATGTTTTGCATCTTGATTTGGGTAAGAGGCATAATATAAATGGACGACAACAACAGTAATAAGCAATAAAAAGAACACTGTGTAGAATGTGCAATCTTAATCAATAATACTTCACTGATTCCTAGATTCTTGGATAGAATTTGAATCCAGAACACCAGTCAATAATACCAGGCAGACTGTGCAACCAAGATGACAATAGATCAGTGGTTCCATTTGTGATGGAACTCTGGGGGTAATTTCAATGGACTAACAAAACATGAAATGAAATCACAAGGGAAACTTTATCTTGTATTTCTTGAGGAAAATTCCATTTCACATTTATGCTCTAAAATAGAACTTGCAGAATATTTGTTATGGCCATCATGAACAATGATAAAAACCTGGCAATATGATTACATGCCATTCAGGTGTTAAAAAACTGCCACATTCCCTTCTAAACTGTAATTTCTAATAAGAACCATAGTACTATCAAGTGGCCCTTTTCTCATTTATGTACACAGAATAATCTAACCATTACACACATAATAACCCTGCTTTGCCTCATATGTGAAGATGCCTCACCAGAAAACACAGCTTATTTCCCCACCTAGTTTTTTTATCAACTTTTCTATATCCTGCATAAGGTTTTAATTAAAATTCACCAAGTGCCATACACATTTGCAGTGCTATGTTTTAAATAAATACATTAGCAAACTTAAATGGGGGGAAACTAACATTATGGTTTCATTATAGGTATTACAATCATTATCAAACTCCCTTTCCCTTTAACACATCATTTATAACAAAGCTACCATTAAATTTGCATATTTTATTATATACTGTAACAACTTGAGGGCAATGTGTCAGTAAGCATCAGATTTGTACATGGTTTGAGTTAAAAATTTATTCTCAGCATATCTCCAGTAGTTTAACAATTGTATTTATTCTCCCCCCCCCCCCTTCTCTCTCTGTAAGTTGCCTTCCAGTTAAGGAAGTGGTGAACTTTTATTGTCATTTGGTTGTATTTCAGCACAGCCACCGGACACTGGACATTAAGCTTTCATATTTGCCTACTAAACATAAATACTGCAAGGGGTCACAAAGGTTGATGTTTGGAGAAATGTAGAGGATGGGAAAGAAGCCAATTTCCTTGCTAAATCTTCTCTGCACTTTGCATAGTTAGGGTTTCTTTCCAGAGATTTAGGACATGCATGTACAAAAGAAACCACAACTTAAAAGAAAGAATGACATAAGATAATAGTTTCCAACTCCCAAATCTTCCAAATAATATTTGACTTTCATCTTCTATCAACATCCTGTCAGTATTTCCTTCATAAGTGGAAATACCTCTTCCACATATGAAAAAAAAATGCTATCACTCACATGTTTGCCAACTAACTTGGGTCAGATATTTTTGTACTCAGGGACAATAACATTCTTATTTGAGTTTTCCAACCATGACATTTCACTTATGATACACTTATGCTTAATAGTTTATTTTCCTTCTTGTACAGAAAGTCTCATGTCTAAAGCCATAATCTCCTTAGCTGCTTATTTTGCCAATGCAGCTGATTTTCATAATTTATTTTATAATTAAAATTACACCTCTAAGGCTGCAATCCTATCTATATAGGAATACCCGGAGCCTCTGGTGGAGCAATGGGTTAAACCCTTGTGCCGGCAAAACTGCTAACCAGAAGGTTAGGTTGCTGACCTGAAGGTTGCCAGTTTGAATCCAGGGAGAGCGCAGAATAGCTCCCTCTATCAGCTACAGGAACATGAGAGAAGCCTTCCACAAGGATGGTAAAGCATCCAAGCGTCTCCTGGGCAACGTCCTTGCAGATGGCCAATTCTTTCAAATTAGAAGCAACTTGCAGTTTCTCAAGACCCTCCTGAAATGGAAAAAAAAGATTACCTTAGCTAACGAAATAGATGTGTTCCTGGGCATTACTCCTTAAACAGAAAAATTGATGCCAGGGGCAGAAATAATTAAAAGACTAGAGATAGATCCTTGCACCAAAAAACAGGAAAATGTTGTGTTTCAGCATTTTCTCAAAGAAAAATAAAATCAAAACCAGCAACATGTTCAGGCTAAATGCAACCATCAGGACAAATAGGCCTTGCATACGCAAGAGACTGCTTGAAGGCTTCTTCACCAACATCAACATTTTAAATATTCTTTTCCCTTTCACCCACATCAACATTTATATAATGTCAATTTTGGTGGACAAATGTACAGATTTATGTTTTTAAAAAACATCTTGTGGGGAGCTGGTGAAGCAGGTTTATATATGTTTCCCTTTGCTCTATTTTTGTGTTCATAAATGCTCGGTAAGAGATTGTTGGAACCGCTGTTCTTTAACTTTCCTCTTATGGGTAGTCACACACAGGACTGCCCACAAATTCTCTGTACTTGCCACAAGGTGAAAACAAACGCAATGTTGGGAGTCCACTCGCATTTATAATATGTTTTAAAATGTTAAACTTTGTGTGGAAGGGGAGAAGGATTAGAGAAGGCTTCTGCAACTTATGTAAAAGATAAATTGTTGCATGTGCGGTAAACATTACCCCTGGAATGCTGAAAAGGCAATGAGAAGTGGTTTCCCATGCTGTCATAGTCCAAATGCATAAGATAATGTACTTGACATATATATTGCCTGTGAGACATTCAAAACCTGTTGATAAACCATTGGATAATTCTTATCAGGTTCTTCTATGATTCAAACAATTTCCAGGAATCACAGCTTTAAAGGTATTTACAGGAGATCAGATATTTTTCCCCTGTTGATATTTCTCTCATACAAAAATATGAGACATTCCTAAAATATACATAATACCAGAATAAAGCCAATTGTGAGGCAAAGCAGCTTTGAACTTGCAAATAATATCTCAATCTTTTTATATTTTTCTATGTAGTGTAAGTAATTTTGAAACTGCTGCATTCCATTTATGGTACAATTATGTTATATTATTTTTCTATTTCCACAGTGCTTCCATGAAAACATGCTCTGTATATGCCTAAGCTGTTTACTTTGTGTGAATATTTGCATTAAATAAATGAAAATTCTCCTCTTTCTAACGGTATCACACAGTGACAAAAATGCTCCCTGCTATTATAAATATGCTTGCTCTAATATTAGAAAAGTAAATGAATTTTAGTTGGTTGATTCAATTTTAATAAAATAGATGAACACACATCTTTATGAAAATGGATTTATTTAACCATAAACTACAAATATTTCCACTCAGTATGTTCTCACTTTGGCTCCTAATTTCAAGGTTTTCAAAGATGTGGATCTTTTCAAGTGATTTTAATTTTCAAGCAAAATGAATAATCAATTTTATTTATCCAACAATTTGTAACAGACAGATGGCTATTCAGGCTCTTTTAAAAACCTCCAGAGAAACAGACTCCACCACACTCCAAGGCAGCATATTCCACTGTTGAACAGCTCTTAGCATCAGGAAGTTCTGCCTGATGTTGAGTTAGGATCTCTTTTCCTATAGCTTGAATCCATTATTTTGTGTCTTAGGACCCTTCCTTACATGACTAAAATCCTCACCAAAGCAGGTTAAAACAAACCACTTAGGCAAAGGTTCTAGTCTACACCCACTCACTCAAACCTGGATGTACTCAGAGGGAGGGGTGGCTACATGCCATCCTGAAGCCCCCCCCCCCAATCTTCCCCGAAAACTTGCGGTAAAAGGTCCTTGGCTGCCATGAAGCATTTCCTCGCATCCTCCTGACATGAAAAAATAACATCTGAGGAGATGGGAGGAGTGAAGAGGAAAATCCCCCCCTCTACTCAGATATCATTTTCTTGCACCGAAAGGCTGCAAGGAAAAGTTTCGTGGAAGCCAGGGACCCTTTTGTTGCAACCCAGCTGCCTAATTGATTCCTTTTTCACCTAAATACCACACAGACAAACAAGAATAGTAAGTTTATTAAGAAAGGAGTATCTAATATAAAAACAGTTTCAAAATACATCAATGAGCTAGATTTCCAAAAGCTTAACAAAAAGCAATGACTGACTCTGAAAACTAATTCCAAAAAACACTTAAGGCAAAAGCAAGAAATTATAACCCAAGGGTTGTTGCACTTAAACTAGAATTATATCCAAAAGCTTGAAAGCATGAACATGATTATAATCTCAAAGGCTTGAAAATTGAAACCAGATTTGTAGTCCAAACAGGAGGCATGGAACTTAAGCAGGAATACAAGATACAGACCCAAGAATAGAACTCCTAACTCTGAGCTCCCAAGACAGGCAACTTGACATATGAAAACCCAATGTTGATCTCCCTACTGAACACTGACCAAAATTCTTTAAGAATGGCATTACTCTTTCTCACACTTGGGTTCCGTTTGTTTATCTTTCAGTCTCTGGTAACACTGGATTTGTCTCTGTTTTGCACTGTCCCTTCTGATCTGTAAATGCTGGGTTATCTGTAACCCTCCTGTCTCCTTCACATTACTTTCAGAGTCAATTCCTGGCCAATTTTCATAAGAATCACTGCCTGTTTCCCCGATAACAGATCTAGCCAAAATATTTCCATAGTCTCAAAAATCACTTTTGCTTTCCTCCACATAAAAACCAAGCTCAATCAGAAAATCCTCGTCTTCATCCTCAGAGACTTCACAAACCTCAACACCTTTTCAGTAAGCTGTAGGGGAAAATCAGGGGCTGGGGAGGGGGTGGGCTCCAAGAGCCCAAAAGGTATGGGATGGCTGTGTGGACTGACCTTCAGTGTCATGCAACATGATACTGGGAGTCAGTCCCCAGAGACCCAATACCTTAATAGAACCAGGCCTTTCAGGAAGACCCAGATCTAATGAGGTATTTAATTAATTTGTTTTCACTTGAGGCATCATTTGTTAACATTCCTAGCATCGGCTAAACATAAGTAGGAAGTGGTCCAAATTTTATAGCAGCTCTACTAGCCCAGCCATCTTAATACAGTTTGTAGAGAATGGATGGAACAGATGAAATGAAAGGGAAAATTCCATACTCCATTCACAGTGGTTATACATTGTGTTACTGACCAGAAGTCCCTGGACATTGTCTGAACATCCAGGAGGGATGCCTGATCAAAACTGGAGTACAGTGCCACTATAAACAAGCCCTGGGACTCTCGTGAGGTTCTTAATAGTAAATTTTAATATACACAAAAATTAGAATCATAGAAGCATAGAACTGGAAAAGACCACATGGGCCATCTATTCCAACCTCCTGCCATGCATGAAAATCACAATAAAATATCCCTGAGATGGCCATCCAGCCTCTGTTTAAAAGCCTCCAAAGAAGGAGCTTCCACCACACTCCAAGTAGTGAGTAAAAGCTGTTGAACAGCTTTACAGTCAGGAAGTTCTTCCTAATGTTTAGGTGGAATCTCCTTTTCTGTAATTTGAACCCCTATGACTCATAGTCTCCAAGGCAGCAGAAAACAAGCCTGCTCCCTCTTCTTTATGACATTATTTCCCATGTTTATACATGGATATATTGTCTCCGCTCAACCTTATCTTCTGCAGGCTAAACATATCCAGCCACTCCTCATAGGGCATGGTCTCCAGACCTTTTATCATTTTAGTCGCCCTCTTCTGGACATGTTTTAGCTTGCCAATATCTCTCTTGAATGGTGGTGCCCAGAATTGGACACAGTATTCCAGGTGAGGTCTGAACAAAGCAGAATAGATGGGTACCATGACTTCTCTTGATCAGATACTATACTCCTTTTGATGCAGCCCAAAATCTCATTGCGTTTTTAAGCTGCTGGATCACATTGTTGGCTCATGTTTAACATGTTGTCTACTAATACTCCAAGATGTTTTTCACATGGACTGCTGTTGAGCCAAGCGTCACCCATCCTGATTTCTTACATTTCATTTTTTCTAGATGTAGTATCTTACATTTCTCCTTGTTGAAATTCATTTTGTTATTTTTGGCCCAACTCTGTAATCTGTTAAGGTCATTTTGAATTCTGGTCCTGTCTTCTGGAGTATTAGCGATCTCTCCAAATTTGGTGTCATCTGCAAACATGATAAGCATGCCCGCTAAATCTTCATCCAAGTTATTAATAAAGATGTTGGACAGTACTGGGCACAGGACACATCCCTGCGGTATTCCACTGGTCACTTCTTTCCAGGATGAAAAGGAACTATTCGTGAGCACTGGACCAATTATAAATGTACCCAACAGTAATATTGTCGATCCTGCATTTTAATAGTTTGTTTGAAAGAGATCATGGAGCACCTTGTCAAATTAACCAAAAAATAAGACAGGAAAAAACAACAAAATCTATGATAATGAAAAACAAAACATATTTCAGAGTCGGGGTGTTCATGAGGCTTGAGGTAAGTTTCACAGAGACCTGCCTCACAGGAAATTAGGGTTGTCTGTCAAAACTGGAGAAGGCTTCTTTATTTTTAATGGTTGTGTAGAAGACAGAATTCTAGCAGAAATGCTTCTTATCTGATTGCTTGACAAACAACAGCTGAAATATCTTCTTCTACACATGTATTAAAGAGACAGGGGCCAGCTTTCACTTTGGCAACCATATGGAACCCTATTAAATGCCTGAACAAGCTATAAGTGAAAACTTTAAGGCTCCATTTCATTTTCTAAAGGCTTACCTTCACAAAGGACAACTCATTTATAATAACAGACTGCAGGACTGTCCTACTGCTATCCTTTACAAACTTCCACAAATCTGTGCCTCCTCAAGGACCAACTAGTACATGTGGTACATTTTCTCCTTATTTCTCATTTATAAAACATAAAACATTAAGGAATACATTGACTAGATGTCATGGGAGGAAGAAGGTGATCACAAACAAATGTGGGATGTCTTGCATGTAGAAATTTGAGGGTTGCAGCCCAATTAATTTACTTTTATTTTCAAAGGCAGCATGTAAATTTGATCACATATTCCAATTACTATAAGCAGAGTTCAAAATTATTACCCTTTATTTATAATTATATTACTACTTTAGAAGAAGAGAGAAGTGCGAGAAGAGAAGCGATTTCACAGAATGCACTCTGTGTGAAGAGAAGTGACAGAAATTAAATATCATCTTTAAAGAATGCATATGGAGAAATGAAGTGTATGGAGAAAAAATGTATTTCTATGATACTGTCTGTAATTCATGCCAGATAATCATGAACCCAGCAGTTAATGACCTCTACTCAGAAACATTAAGACCGACCAAAGATAATGGTGTCCTGTGTAAATTAACAAACTCAGTGGTAAACTGGTTTTGAAGACGGCAGGAGACAGTGTGAAAATTAGCATTAGTTCTTAATAAGATCAGTGTCCTGTAAACTCCATTCAATGCTGTTCATGAGGCTGTTTCTCTTCAGGTGAAAATTTTCTCTCCTGAGGTTCGCTTGCAGAATACCTTCTCCTGACAGAGAATCTTCCTCACCCTATCAGCCTGCTGCTTCCAGACTTTCCCCATTTCTTACACTTCCCTGCTGAGAGTGCTGCTGAGAGTTGGCGAGAATGATTATTCATTTGTAAGCTTCTCTAATAACATGTCCTGTCAATATAGAGCTAGCCTGTGGAGCAGACACAGGATTTGATTTTAGAACTATTTGACAAAAGTAATGATCACTCTATGAGCAATTGTTTCCTAATTTACCAATCGCTCCACATTACTTCCTAAAATAATATATAATATATGAGATGGCTTGTGGTGGCACTCACTTGTATAAAAGACAGAGGGGTTGCTCTCCCGCCTACCTCCTTATTTATTTTAATCTCATATTTGAAAACGATTGTTGTGGCTTACAACAGAGTGGACAAAATGACAGCTTGTGGCCACCTGTGTTGCTTATCTCCCCTTGAGGTCACTACAGCCCCTTGGTTGCTGTCACCAGATTTGCTTCTGTATTTCCACATTACATGGTGGTATAGTATAACAAAGCCCCACCCCACCCAACCCAATTTCACTCTAAAATGAAATTATTTTGTACCTATGTTAATATTTGTGAAAGGTTCTTGGTGTCATGATCCACACTCACCATTACTATCCTTATTCTAAAAGCTTCTACAGAAAACTGAGCCTTCCCAGATTTGTGTCCATGATGGTCCTCACAGATGCATAAGAAGACAAGAAGAGCTATGCTGGCTTACTTCAACAGTCTTTCCAGTTTCAGGAACCAGTTTCCACATCTAGCAATAGATGCCTTTGAAAATCCTACAAGCAGAACAAGAACGTAAGATCCACTCGTGTTCCACAAGAATTAGCATTTGGATAGATACATCCTGTTCCATATTACCTTTCCTAATCTATGTATATAGTAAAATAAAAACATTAATCACATAGACAAATATAGAAAACTTATTTTCACCTCCATAAAGAATCCAATCTGTTCTCAGGACAGTGAAACCAAAGCTCCTCATGAATGATGAAGCTGCAGAAGAAAATGCAACTATCCTGCAGTAAAAGCTCTAATAATTAATATACACAACTACATATCTTCCTTCTTCCTATCTATACAAAGATAGACAAATAGGACGTTAAGTAGGCAGGTATGAAATACACATCCAGATAAAAAGAGAGATGTACAATAAAGCGACATTTCTTTTCTATAAAGATAACATGGTAGACAAATATTGTCTACTTCAAACTGAATGCTTAAATTCAGTATCAATCTAAGGCAAATTAAAATTAGCTTTGGCCCTGATAGAATCATAGAGTTGGAAGGGACCTCATCCAGTCCAACCCCCTGCCAATAAGCAGGTATTTGGTTAATGAACTGCTAGTCACCCACTCTTGGGTTAGATGATGAATGGATATGTTACAGAGATAATATTGGATGAGACTAGTGTATGTTTTTACAGAATGACTCACATAGTTGGAAAGCCCATTTCTTATACAGCAGCTATCTTTTAAATCAGAATGGAAACACTCAACGAGAGTCATCTCTCTGTGATGTGCATTCACGCATATTTCCATGGAACTTCTGTAAGTAAAACTTTAATATCAAACTCTTTCTGAGCAAACCTCTCACGATAAAGTGTTTACCTTCAGTGACATGCACTATTATTTCATGATTATTTTAAAATACACTTTAAGAGTTTTACATGTTAACCAGCTACTAAGAATGCCTTAATAGAGAAACTAATTTTTGTTCGAGGTGTCTTGACAATTTGAATTTTATATGCATGCATTATGTTTTCTTAAAATGGGGAAATTATGCATCTGAAGGAATCTGTCTAGAATAATGGGGTTCTATAGAGGTTACTTTAATCACATTCACCAGCAGTTATAGCTGTTTTACATCTTATTTGCAACAAAAGAGAACTCTAATTATCTTCAAAAAGAGCACAAAATGGTGTGCTTTGCTGCAGATGCAATGTTGATTCATGAATGCTGCTGATAGGAGCTGACAACTAAATACATGTCACACTTTTCAGAAATCAGTGATGGTGACAGGATAACCCTCTTTTGTGACCTAGAGACCAGTGATGGGGTATATATTTGCTTGTTAAGTAGAAACAATTTACAGTTTTCACATGAAAAAATAATAATGCTGCTATAGATGTGCTATTGATTATTTTAAACTGTGTTCCCATTCCATGGTGGTTTGGAAGAGGCCTACTATAGATCAGATTTAATGTATACAGTCTCCAAAGCACACAATATGTATGTACTGTTGAATAACATTTTTCTGTACAGTACCATCAAACTAATCACAAATGCTATCGAATGCATTTCCCCCTCAATGTACAAGGCATTGATATTAGCATATATGCAATTTTGTTGTTTTATTATGTGTGCCTCCAAGTTGTTTCTGACTAGGCTACTCCAAGGCAAACTATTTTGGAGTTTTCTTGGTTAGATTTATTGAGGCAAGTTTGTCATTGCCTTCCTTTGAGCCCCAGAGGATGTGATTTGTCCAAGGCCACGCACAGGATTTCCATGACTGAACAGGGATTTGTCTCCTGATCTTCCAAAGTGTTCAACACTCAAACTGTTGTACACTGGTAGCTTGTTATATAGATAAATGATAATTAAACAAACAAACCCAGCCTTTACTTTGTATTTTGTAACCCTCTTAGGAGAATCAGTGCCTTAGGATGAATTAACCCACTGGTCTGCCACATTTATATTGTTTACACCAGTTTATTTATTTGTTTATTTTGTGTCAAAAGCATTGCATAATAAATAAATTTAAAAGTGACGAAATAAAGGAAATCACAAGCAGCTAAATAGTTTCAGACCAAAAGCGGGCAACAGCGACTGCATTGTCCGTAGCTTTAAACAACTCCTCCTCCGTGCATGAGGCAGGACATTGTGGGTAAGCATACATATGCGGAGTTGTTTGTTCTGCTCCACAGTCACACAAGGTGGAGGATTCCTCCAGGTAGTGCCACCTTGCCAAGTTGTCTTTTGATCTTCCCATTCCACTTCTCAGTCTGTTTAGGGACTTCCAAGTTGCCCATTCTTGGTTTGCCCCTGGAGGAAGACCCTTATGGGGAGCCATCCAGTTGGAATTGCCTGGTTTAGCTGCCCAGAGGGACACTCTTGCTGTTGCTGGAGGAACATCAAGAGGAGTGGTGGTTCTCATGAAGCCCTTCCTTGATTTGAGTCTGGTGGGAGGGGGCTGATAGTCATGCAGTGGGTGGCTTTCACAATGTTCGACCTTATTTCTCTCACAGTCAGCAGCAACTTCCCGTCGCACATCAGGAGGGGCAATACCAGCTAACTTGTAGAGTTTATCAACAGGTGTAGGTTTAAGGCATCCTATGATTATTCTGCATGTTTCGTTCAGTGCTATGTCCACCTGCCTCACATGGGCAGACTTGTGCCAGACAGGACAGGCATACTCAGCAGTTGAATAAGACAAGGCCAGGGCTGATGTTCTTATTAATTGTGGGTCTGCACCCCATGCACTGCCAGTCAGTTTCTGCAGGATGTTGTTGTGTGCAGCTACTTTGTACTTGGTGTCCATGCAGTGTTTCCTATATGTTAGTGTTCGATCTAAGGTGACACCAAGATATTTAGGATGGAAACAGTGTTTGAGCTCTTGGCCTTCTCAAGTAACTTTCAGTTTCCTGTTGACTTCACGGTTACGTAGGTGGAAAGCACACACTTGTGTCTTGGCAGGGTTAGGCTTCAGGTGGTTCTCTTTGTAATAGCTGGAGAGATCTTTCAAGGCATTAGTGAGTGGGTTTTCAACTGTTTCAAAATCGTGCTTGTGTTGTTAGGCCAAGGTCAACAGCATATATAGAACTCTTTGTGAGTGGTGGTTGTGGCTGAATCTTCGTGAAGATGTTAAATAAGGTCGGTGCAAGAACGCTGCCTTAGGGTAAACCATTCTTTTGCCTCCTCCATCTACTTTTCCAGCCCTGAAACTCCACATAGAAGCTGCGGTTTTCCAGGAGGGTCTGGACAGTTTTTGTAAAGTCAAAGTCCCGGGTGATATCGTAGACTTTATGCAGCATTTTTCTATGTTGCACCATGTCATAGGCTGCCTTAAGGTCCACAAACACTGTTCCTGTAATGCAGCCTTACTCATAGCCTTCCTCGATATGCTCAGTCAGGTGAAGAATTTGACCTTTACAGTTTTTCCCTGGTCTGAAACCTGCTTGTTGTGCAATAAGCTTAGGTTCAATAACAGGTCCTAATCGATTTAATAGCATCCTCCCATATACTTTATATAGATGACATAAGAGAGAGATTGTTGGTAGCTCCTGGCATTGGAGGCATCTCTACCGGGTTTTAAAATGGCAATGATCTTAGTTTTTCTCCATACTCTGGGAATCTGTTTGTGTGCCAAGCATTGATTGTAGAATTTCAAAAGCCAGTTGTCAGCATTAGTTTTCTGCTAACATCTTCTAGCCAACCCCTATTTTGAAATGGGAACTCTTTTTTCTTAGGCACTGTGTGTATGGGGCTTTAGATAGGTTTGCCAGACTGGATCTGGAATGGATTTCAGGTAAATTTAAATCTTAGCAGATCTTAGAGCAGGACAAGGTACCTTATAGCTCTGTCAAGCATGAGGAAGCTATCTGTCTTCCCTCATCTTCCAAACCTAAACTCTCAGATGCAACCATCTACTCCCAACTGCTGCCTCAATGGTGGAGGTGGGGAGTGAAAACACAGAGTAGTACCAGCTCTTTTTGTGTTGAGAAGCTTGTTACCATTCCCCTTCACTGGAGATGACTGCACTGAAAATCATAGAAGGTGAGGTGGGTTATACACTAATGGAGAGGGGACTATGTTCATTAGAGGGGAATTGATATCAGAGTGTTTGATGTGGAAAATTAAGGTGCTTTGCCATGTTGAATGCCTGTGCTGCAGTGGCAAATGTGGGACAAATGGGTGGTTTAAGGATCTTAGGCATTTTTCTATTCCATTTGTGGCCTTGGACAAGGTTTTTCAGATGATCAGAATATTTAATTGCCTGCTCAACGGGAGCGACTTTTATTGAATCTCAGATGAGCACTGGGTGAGACTTTGGCCGTTCTTACTTGAGTTGAACAGCAAATTGAGTTCAATAAAAGGCCTTCATTAGACCTTTTAAAAGCGTGCATAGACTCAACTAGAATGCACAATACAGTATAAGAATTTCTTTCATGCTTTCCTTTACATTTAAATTTGCATGGATTTTTATTTTATTTATTATTAATATTTTGTGGTGTCTTAGCAATGGCAAGAAGTCATTGTACATCTTTGACATAAAGAAAACAAAGTAAGAAAGGTTTTACATATATTGTCATTATGATGAAAAACTGAAGCATAAGAGGTGAAGAATATAGTTATTTTTGCACAATTCCATAAGCCGCCGTGATTCTCAAGTCACTTGTCCTGAAAATATAAGAAATGCAAAACAAAGAAAAAAGGAGGAAAGGTTGTTTTTGAAACTCCTTCCCATTGTCTTGGCATTTGAAAGTATAAATTTAATTTCACTTCAACATCACAGGCTGCTTTGATGACAAATTCCCATCTCTTTAGCCCATAACACAAGAGTAAAGAAGACATTTTCTGTGCTTTGAAAATAAGTTAATATATTGAAGTTTGAAAGAGCATAAATAAATTGTTCTGGATTTTTAGACATAGTTCCATTATGTTTGCTCTGTTTATCAAACTACTTCAGTTTCAGAAGTTATAGAAACAGCTGCTGGAAACTTGGCATAGTTTTACACAGCCAAGACTTTGGTCTCACTTTGCCAGATAGTCTTGACAGCTCAAATCCACAATGTCTGCTCCATAAGATGAGCTGGGCAAGGGCACTACTGTCTATAGTAAAGACTGTAGTGTGGTAAGTAATATCTATTATTTGATGCATTAATTACGTTCATTACTATTCACAATTGATGGCACCATATTGATGGCACCATATGTGTATTTTTTCCAATATAAAATCAAATGCAGTGTAAGACAAAACACATTCAGGGTAGCATTCCCTTCTCTGCTTAGTGTACAGTAGACAGAATAAACTTTGTGATATATGAAAAACTCTAGGAAAGGATACAAGAAAAGTAAAAATCAAGTGATGGAAGGTCAGCATGATCTGAAAGCAAATGAGGAAGTAGCCTGATTGAAGCTAAGCAGGCTCAGTTCTGGTCAATGATTGCTTTGGAAAGATATGTATTGTTCCATTATGAATGAAAGTTTGCATATAAAATGTAGTCAGCATAAATAAATAATATAGCAATAATGGAACAAATAAACTTAATTCAAGGAACATGGGGGGAGGGGCGTATGAGGAAAAATGTCTTAAAGAACAGAAAGGTGGCAGCTCTTCCAGTTTATGGCCTAAAACCAATTGTTCATACTAATTAGAATAGACCCATGAACAGTGGGAACTTGGGAAGATAGCAATTTATTAATCTGCAGTGGTTTGATCTATTTAAGACAAGTACAACCAGTGTGATGTAGTTGTTTGAGTGTTGAACTATGTCTTTGAAGATTAGGGTTTGAATTCCCACCCAGCCATTGAAACCCACTTGGTGACCTTGGGGTAAATCACACTCTCTCAGCATCGTAGGAAAGCAAAGACAAATCTTCTAAGAAAATCCCATTATAGGTTAACCTTAGGGTCATCATACACCAGAAAAGACTTGACAACAACAAGAACAACAGTGTTTTCAACAGTTTTTATATAATGTTCGCAACACAATTGCTTATTTAATATATTTTTAAAAAACGTTATTCTCTATTGTTTTAACTGTATTTATTTTAACTTCTATTATAAGTTACTTTGGATCCAACATTGAGGAGAGAGGCAAGTTATAAATTACAAAAAATATGTCCACTTCAAACACAGCCTTCATTGAGGCAGCCACATAAATGACTATCAATGTGAAAAGTATAATGTGAAATATGAATTGAAACCTACTGTATTAATGGAGGCAAGAGAAGGAGAAACTCAGTCTTTCTGCAGAAAACAAAAACTAGAGTGGATTGTGGTACATTTCATGAAATGCTAATATGAACAATTAATGTAAAACAAAAGAATAAATTAATTATGGTGCCAGAATACAATCCAGAAAACATTCCCTTACAATTTAACGATTGTGTATAACATTTTAATTGCTAAACCTAACTGACCATGAACTAAAAGAACAGTGGGCTGAAATCAGGGACATTATTGAGGAAGACTATAAAAAGAATGTATTTGTAGCCAAAAAAAAAAAAGAAATAAAAACTCCTTAAGATTAACTTGTCAGCCACATGGAGTCCTAAACTGGTGAAAAAGTAGGACATAAATATCATCATCAGTATTCTTGTTGCTGCCTTCAATGTTATCATCATCATCATCATCATCATCATCATCAAACTCTCAAGAACATATCAGAATCAAAAGTAGAAGTTGACAGAAATTGGGTCAGAATCCTGAATAGGACACTTCAATGACTTGTGTGTCACAACAAAGAAAAATATAATAATAACACTATGTAACAAAATTTGAAAAATGTTCTATTCCTGGTTTGAAAGTATTATTCCTGTTTAATTGTGTGGTACTTACTTTGGAAATAGTTGTTATACTCCAGAATCTTTCTTTTTGTGGTTGCCACAAACTCTATTGTATTGGTTGCGAATCGATGAAATATTCATTGAAAAACAACAAAAAGTTGGAACCTGAGACCTTTCCACAACAACCAAGATATCAAAGGGAAATTTAAACTACCATTCATGGAAACATTGAGATTTATTTAATTTCTATCCTAGCATTCTCCTGGCATTGGATCCAAAGTACTATACAAAACTGGAAGAGTGAAAACAATTGGCAAGAAGAGAAACAACTAATTTTAAATGTGGTGCTGGATATCTGTGGATATCCTAAATTGTCAAAAAGGTAAATAAGCAGGATCTAGAACAAATCAATTCTCACTACAATGCTAAATGGCTAAATCCAGGTTTCCAAACTTTGGACATACCTGAGATGATTTGACTTACTAGGAGAGATGATAATTCTGGAAAAAGTGGCAGCAGTAGGAAGGAATTGATTTAATTATGGAAGCTAACACCTTCATTTTGCAAGATCTGAACATAGCAGCTGATGACCAGGGCTCTGGGAGGTCTCCTATCCATAGGGTCACCAGAAGCCAAAGTCAATTTTATGGCAAATAACAGACTATAGAATCACAAAGTTGGAAGAGATCACATAGGCTTAGTTCAACCAGCTGCCATGCAGGAATACACATTTAAAGCATTCCCAACAGAATGCCACCAAGTCTAAACTCACTAGAAACCAAGAATGACTGAGGCTATCATACTTTGGACATATTTTGAGATGACTTAATTCCTTGAGAAAGACAATAATGCTCAGTAAGTGTAAAGCAATAAGAAAAGGGGTAGACTAGATGAAAAGATTAAAAAAAAGGATGACAATGTCCCAAATTTGCAAGACATTTGCAAAGCTGTTAATGAACAGGGCTTCTAGAGGCCTCTCTTTTAAGAGTTTGCCATAAGTCAAAGCGGACTTGGTGGTACATAACTGCAACAACGATGAGGCAATTACTCAGTGATTAACATATCAAATTTTGATAAGCATATTATATGCATATTACATGCATTTTTTAGATATGATCTATGGAATACGTTTGCGAAATGGCAAAAGAATTGTAGGATAACAAGAAAAGCATATCAACTCTATATAACTCCCATTCTGTTTCTCCTATATATAATTTTATAGTTTAAATTTTCCAATGATTTACAAAGACATTTCATCCACAATAGGAAAGGTGTCCACAGTTACAGCTGAATGCTGAAATAGATGTATTTTCATCAAATGGGGGTAAAATTAAGGCATCTTCCATAAGGTACAGGATAAAGTTTGATTGTTTGATCTATTTGTATGAAATATGTCTTTCCATCTTTGTATGGCTTTACAGCACAATTCATCCAGGTAAGTCATAGTGGTTCATTTGGTACATTGTATTGGCATCAGCAGGGTAGTAATTTAAGTGGTGATGTTATTCAGGCTCAAATCAGTTCATCTGATGAGAGCAGGCTTTGCTAGTTTAAATTCTGTTTTAAACGACATTTTAAAAGCTTCAGAAGATAGCAGTTGATCTAAAATATAGGGCAAAAATGAAACACATTTACATGCACAAATAATTGTGGTCTTCCAGAGATAATCTCACTGAGCAGAAAATACTATGTGTAGCCACTATTCATTCTATGTGACCCTATAGAAAGAGGTGATGTGAAAGTGACCTGAAAATTTACATTTCAGGCCTCATTTTGAGATTTTGGAGAGAACAAGGCCATTATTTCCTTAATAGATGAAATGTTAAGGGAACAAGAGAGTAGAACAAGAAATAAAAAAGTGCACAGAGCCGTGATGATTCACAAATAAACAACACCCAAATTATTCCTACATTAATGCTGTAGTTAGGACCAACTAAAAGCTTACAAAAAAGCAAACTCTAGTAATTACTGCGTCTTTTATACAGTGAAGAGCTTAGAAAAGTTTGCATTAATCCAAACTCTATTTTGTTGCATGTTAAGTAACTCTGCACAGAAAGAGTGAGAACATTAAAGGATATTGCTGAAAGAAGCAAAACAAAACATAATAAAGCTCTATTCTGCAATGTGTTATCCAAGGATTCTGCATCCATAGATTAGATACTGTACTATTAGATACTGTACTGTATAAGACAGGATGCGGTAAAGATACTTTTTTGACTTCAAGGCAATTCTCGGAGTCATAGTCAAAAATGTAACTTCTCCCAAGATTATGAAAATCACTTATCTAAACCAGCATTAGGAGCTTTATCATAGTATACTCCGACTATAAGTATTACTTGGACTTTTATGGCAAATGGCACTGCAGTGCTGGGTAGCATTTTGATGGCCTCCGTGGCCAGAGCCCAGGGATTGTTGTAAAGCACCAGGACATGCTGCCACATGGTGGGACAGAGTCAGAGGCTAGTTAAAACATGGCGGCCCTCTTACATGCCTCTTTGCATTGTCATACTGCAGGCATACAGAAGAGTGTTTCACTCGCTTTTGGTTGTGTGTGCTTGAACTGGCTGCATGGCTTTGGTCTGTGGTTCACACATTCCTTTCCTCAGTCTTTTTTTGTGGTTAGTCACATCTACCTGATATTGTTAATTTGAGTTACTTAATTATTGGTTGAAATAAATCTAATTTATTTTCATTTGGGATTTTCGTTTTTTCATTTTTTGAGGATGGTCCTGAAGGGTATGTGGTATGTTCCAAAGCACATTTACATACATCAAATACAGTAGATTTAAGTTGATTAGTACTTATGCTACTACTTTTTTCTTTGTTAATCTCAAATATGCTACAAAATCCCTCTTCTTCCTGAAATACAGCATAGGTAAGACTAATGTCCATTTCAGAGGATATCTGAAGCAAAGTCAAATAATTTGGAAAGGAAAAGCAGAATAGTTCTGTGTCCTGTTTGTTTAAAGTGTTTACATTAAAATTCAGATTACATTTAGAATAAAATGACATAGTGCATTGTGGTTATTACATGATGATGGCAGTTAAAAATTGTTAGGATTTCTACATTCAGAATGTTTTCCAAGAAAACCTTCAACCATTAATAACCTGTGGTTGAAATGAATGAGTGTCCATTCAGAATTGAATCACAGAATTGGAATTGATCATGATTTTGATTGGGCTGGGGTACTTGTGGCATTCTAAGTGTTGTGGGATCACATCTCCATTAGCCTTAGCCAACATAGTCAGTAATGAGCAATGATGGGAATTGCAGCTCAGGAACATCTGGAGGACCAGTGACCCAACTCAGTTATGAAACACTTTAAAGAGCCAAAAGCAAACAAAGAAGCATGCAGCACTTCAAATCATAGCTCTAAACATGGAACTTCTGCATCTTGTTAATAATGTATTGTGAATGAATATGGCAGATCTGATCCCAGACACTTGTGTGCTGAACTGTTTCTCGCTGTACAGTAATGCCAACTGGAGAGGAGAGTAAATCAATTATTGTCCACAGCTATGGCTTTATGAGATTGCAAATAGTAGATCTGAGTCAATCAAACTCAAATTTTATTCAAAAGAGTAACCAAGTGTTTATGCCATTAGGCAAGAGTTGCTGCTTCATTAATTATCAACTTGGCATTCTGGCCAACAGTAGTGACAGAGGAATACAGCATGAACATGTCGTCTTTGTGAAACATTCTTCAGAGCTGCAGTGGTTTCATTAAAGTAATGCTCCTTGTCAAGTCATTAGGGCTCTCTTCCAAGCTCTGTTTAAAGCAGTGCACTCATCTCACCCCCTCTTATTTTCACAACTTGATGGTGCACACTGACTTCTAAATGTTGATTGCTTGTTCGAGGCCTGAGCTGTTGGTTTCTTCTATTACAGTGCTCTGAGCGATATCAACATCTCTCTGACCCCTTTCCATGCTGCCTGAATCACTTTACTCTTCTCTTTCAGGGTCAAAACTAGCTCTGTGAAACCATTCCCAGCCTCAATAGCTCAGCATATGTGTGCAATAGATATTCTCAGTTCTGGAAGAAATAAGCCATCATAGAAGAATGCATCAATTCTAAACTAACTGTTGAGGCAAAGACGCCTTGGCATTCAGTTTTCAGATCAATAATGCCCCAAAATGATAGCAAACACAAAGGATTTTCAATGTCAATGAGTAGTTGTGTTTGATCAGATAAAAAATAGTTAAGTGTACAATTCTATGTATGAGTTTTCTCCAGTACACGTAATACTGAAATCCAAAATTTTTTTCAAAGGAAATTTGTTGTAGGATTTAAAAGGATCCAATAATAACTTTATACACTTTTATCAAGGCTGCATTTGAAATTTCTATTTTAAGAAAACATTTGAGGAGGATATATTTTCAGTTGGAACTGCTGCTTTGTTTCTGGATTACTAATTTTGATGTTATATTTTTTACTTCTATTGCAGATCTTTCCAGATTCAAGACAGTTACTCTGAAAAAAAATCTTTGCAACCAATAGTTAAGTATAGTGCAGCATAGCATCATATTAATTTTCATACAGAAGTTCAAATGTATATAGAAATTATTTATATAGAAATTATGCTAAGTCTGCTTGATGTAGGCAATTTTATCCAGCTCCCAGACATTTATAATACCTTGAGAAAGCATATACTGCACAGTGCGTCCTTGGTATCCACTGGAGTTTGGTTCTAGGATTTCCCCCGGGTCCTCGATCTAAAATACCTGAATGTTCAAGTTCCATTATATACAATGATTTAATAAAATTGTGTCCCTTATATAAAATGACTTACTCAAGGTTTGTTTTATTGGATGCCTTGCCCCCCATTCCAAAAGAAATTTGTGGACAGTTGAATCAATGGATGCAGAATCTGTGGAGTTGGAGGGCAGACAATACATTCAACTTAGAGGGGATTCTGGGGAAAGGACTACTTCAAACAAAATATAGGTATTTATTTATTTATTTATTTATTTATTTATTTATTTACAGCATTTATATTCCGCCCTTCTCACCCCGAAGGGGACTCAAGGCGGATCACATTACACATATAGGCAAACATTCAATGCCTTTTAACATAGAACAAAGACAACAAACATAGGCTCTGAGGGGCCTCGAACTCATGACCTCCTGGTCAGAGTGATTCATTGCAGTTAATTGCAGCTGGCTTGCTCTCCCGCCTGCGCCACAGCCCGGGCCTACTCTAGGTACCAAGAATAGCGATATGCCCTTGTTAGGTAAGATGAAGGTAAAGGTTTTCCCCTGACATTAAGTCTAGTCATGTCCAACTCTGGGGGGTTGAGGCTCATCTCCTTTTGGCAGAAGCTGGGGCTAACAGTGGGAGCTCACTTTGCTCCCAGGATTCAAACTGCCGCCAAGTTCATCAGCTCAGCAGTTTAACCCGCTGCGCCACTGGGGACTCCTACATACCCTTGTTACTTAATCTGTTTTCTAAATAATAACTTTTCATCTTTCTATTAACTTTTTTCTTCATATTGTTCATAGAAACAACTTGACCATTTTTAAAACAAAAATTTGTGAGAAACTGTGGTGAACAGCTTCACCCAACCAAGGTCTAAATAATCAGTCCTTTAAAGTCTGGCTATGAACTCTTCATCTTTCTAGTGTTGAATTAGGGGGTCCACTCATGTTTTTTATTAGACTTCTCATTCTTAATAACAGGGGTCCTCAAACTTTTAAAGCAGAGGGCCGGTCCACAATCCTTCAGACTGTTGAGGGGCCGAATTATCATTTGGGGAAAACAAAAGAACAAATTCCTATGCTCACTGCACATGTCTTATTTGTAGTGCAAAACAACAAAAACAATGAAAGAACAATGCAATATTTAAAAATGAAAACAATTGTAACCAGCATAAACCTATCAGGATTTCAATGGGAAGTGTGGGCCTGCTTCTGGCCAATGAGATAGTCAAGTGAATTAGGATTGTTGTTGTTGTGTGCCTTCAAGTCATTTCAGACTTTGGGAGAGCCTAAGTCTACAATTATTTATTTATTCATTTACTACATTTATTTATTACATTTATATCTCACCCTGAAGGGGACGCAGAGCAGCTGTATGTACATACAATATATTATATTATTAGCATAGCACAATATTAGCATTATATATTACTATATTGAACTATACCACTATACTGTAATATTATATGTAATATATAACATATAATTAAAATTATTGTATGGTATTATTATCAATATTATATGTATATACAATATATTATATTATTAAAATGATATAAAATATTATATTTTAAAACTGAGGGTGGGGGCCAGGTAAATGACCTTGGAGGGCCACATCCAGCCCCCGGGCCTTAGTTTGGGGACCCCTGCTTAATAACATGGCCCTCCCAAAGCACTGAACAACTGTTCCTGTTGAATATATGATCAAAAGATTCATCTGTCCCATTCATCATTGTGCTTGATTTTTTTTTGTATTTTTTTCAGAATTTAAGATTTTTGAGGTAATTGTTGTTGTGACTCATGGACCAGCCCACAGCAGAGCTCCCTGTCAGCTGGCACCACCCTCAGAAGAGGGCAATAGAAAAAAAATCTGGGAAAAATATAAAGGGAAATTATATACTAAGACTCCACTATGGATCTCTCCTCTGGAGGCTAATCAGAGGAGATGTGATGACTCATGGGCCATGTAGTCCCGTTCCTAGCGCTGTTGTGACAGATGAAGAGGAAAACTTGGGTTTTCCACCGTTTCAGCCAGAATTGGAACTTTCCCAGCCAGAATTGGAGCCCTTGCACCTGCAGGAGGTTTGTCTTCCAGAAATCTGCCAAACAAGCCCTGAGTCAAAATCTCCCCCATTTTCTCGCCGTAATTATTATCAACAACAAAAAGGAGTTCAACAGGCTAATCGCAGAAGCCTGAGAATCGCAGCCAGGCATTCAGCTGATTAAGCCTGCTTCCATGAGAAACTTTAGGGAGTTATGCATCTGGACACAGAGATTGACTTTCGGTTCTGTTTCCCCAGAGAAGTGTTCTTTGGTGGGAAAACGAGACCCTATTTAGGTTCTTTGCCCTGTAGGAATCTTGCGGAGTCAATTCGTCAGCAACTGGAGTAGGTTGTGTGTGGACAGCGCTACTCCCGCTTCCAAGCCTTCGTTCCCGTTTCCAAGCCTTCGTTCCCGTTTCCAGCCTTGTTTTGCTCCACGGACCTTGCCTTGCTTCCTAGGACTCAGCCTTGCTTTCCAGGACCTTGCCAAGTATTTACCACGGATTTTGTCCCTGTTCCTCGTTCCTTGTTGCCTTGTATCAAGCCTTGTGTTTCAAGAATCAAGTTTACTTTCTAGCCTTACATCAAGTTCCTTGGACTAAGAACCTTGTCATCTCCCCTCACTTTGTTTGGCAAAGTGAGTGTTTCGGTTATTGGATTACAACTTTGGACCTTAATATTTTATATTGGACATTGTTTTCCTGGACTATAATTGACCTTTCCTGAAAGGTCTTCTTCTGAACTATATTCTACACTTATTTTTATTGACTTTACATATTTCCTTAATAAAGATATTAGATAGATTCTGGCCTCTGTGTATGGTTATTGGTGCTCTGCAGCCTGGGTCGTGACAGGAGAGAAGTGGAGGTTGAATTTTGGCCAATGTATAAAGATATAATAACAAATAATAATGGAATGATCCATCTTAATAAACAAGAAGAAATTAATTCAAAATACAAAAACATTGGCTGGCTTCAATACATGCAATTAAGGGAATACTTCAAAAAAGATAGTAAGATAGGTTTTGAAGATAAAGAAACATTTTGGGATAAAGTAATGAATTTGGAAAATAAAATTATAATAAAGTTATATAGGAAATTATTAGAGTGGGAGACGGAAACAGAGTCGATAAAAGAATGTATGATCAAGTGGACTGAAAATCTAGGGAAACCAATAAAATTAGAGGAATGGGAGAGGGCCTGGAACTACAGATTAAAACTAGCGTATGTGTCGGATATGAAAGAGAATTGGATTAAAATGTTCTTTAGGTGGTATCTAACCCCCCAAAAAACTATCAAAATACTTTAAAAATACATCCAATAGATGTTGGAAATGTAGGGAACAAGAAGAAACCTTTTTCCATAGCTGGTGGACCTGTGGGAAAGCTCAAACATTTTGAAAAGAAATTCACCAAAGAGTACAAAAGATGTTACAAATTAATATTAGTTAGACCCCAAGTACTTCCTTCTGGGCATGTTAGATATAGAAAAAGACAAGAACAAGGAAATACTATTTTATTATCTAGTGACAGAAGCTAGGATGACATATGCGAAACAGTGGAGAGAGAAAGGAGCACCAGAGATTGATTCTTGGATTAACAAGATCTTAGAGATCATGAACATGGATAGATTGACTTATATATTAGCAAATTATCAAAATGGACTGAGAAAACAGACTAATTGGGAACCTATTAAAAGCTATTTAAAAGAGGAAAAATATAAAATATTAACGTGAGATCAGAAGGAAAAGATATAGAGGGGGGAAAAACTGTTCCGGACCATAAAAGAAGATGACGCCCGAGACAGCTTAGACAGAATTTGAGTGGATATTGAACCAAATTTATTTAAAAACATCTTACAAACAGATGGAAGTCAATTTTTAATGCACGTATATGTATAGGATTTTATTTTATTCTTAAATGTTTTGCTTTTTGTTTTTTGTTTTTTGTTTTTTTAGGATTATGTACGTGGTTCACTCCCCTCCCCCCTTTCTTCTTTTCCAGTCACACCCTATCCTTTTGTTGTTACACCAGTCGATGTCTATGTATAATTGTATGTCTTTCACAAGTTTGGCAAACACAATAAAATTATTTAAACACCACCCCAGCTCCTTCAAGGCCAAGCCAGCCACTTCAAGGATACCATCCATCCATCTTGCCCTTGGTCTGCGGGTCTTCCTTTTTCCTTCCATTTTCCCCAGCATCATTCTCTTCTCAAGCTTTCCTGTCTTCTCATTGTGTGTCCAAAGTACTTCATCTTTGGCTCTAATACCCTTCCTTCCAGTGAGCAGTTGAGCATTATTTCCTGGAGTATGGTTTGGTTTGATCTTCTTGCAGTTTGGTGAGGCATCAGCACTATTTGGCAGAGGAAGCTAAAGACCTTTTAAAACTACAGCTCACAGGATTCCAAAGAATTGAGCAATGGCAGTGAAAGTAGTGTCAAACTGCATTAATTCTCACAACCTCTGAAGATGCCTGCCATAGATGAGGGCAAAAAGTCAGGAGAGAATGCTTCTGGAACATACAGCCCAAAAAACTCACAGCAACCCAGTGATTCCAGCCATGAAAGTCTTCAACAATGCATTAATTCTATTGTTCAGATACACTCTGAGTTGAGGAGATGGTGCAGCCTCATAGACCCTACATGGATAATGTTTCAGAATGCCTAAGCTATGGTTTTTCTCTTCAGTTTTTCTCTTTCGCTTTTATCACACCAGTAAAATAAAAGATAAACAACAAAACCTGCCAAAGTCTGTACCTAAACTATTGCCTTAGTAAATTGTATATGATATAATGTGACTGTTGTTGACAGATCTGTCTCCTCCATTCTTATCTATTCCAAATAAGACAATTGGGTTTTCTCTCAGACTCATAGTTGACATGTAATTAGGAGTGCAAAGAAAAATTGCAGAAATGTTACATATATTAGTGATTGGTTTCCCAGAGGTATCATCTATTAATTATCCATTCTTGTGTTCCATTTGTTCTGTTCCTAGTTGCTGAAGATCCTGTTCCCCTGCTGAAGATGCAAACAGACATTCCACATTCATTCCACCACATTTCTAGCATTCCACACAGGTGCGCCAAATTTGTCAAAGACCACATCATTGGTCTATTGATTTAAAAAGTGAAGAAATGCATGATTTGAGCCTCAGATTTTCTATTGATGTTGTAGCAGGGCTTTCTTACTTTCTTCCTTTTCTATTCTCACATTCATCTCTGTTATCTTCTTTAAGAAGTTTCCCAATCCACTGGAAGAGATTTGGGGCTGCAAGAAGGAAGGGAAATGTATTCAACCAACTCTTTCTCTCCTACTTCTGTACAGACACAACTGGATAGCCCAAATGCGGATGTGTGACACTTTGTTGTCAATTATGTGCTGAAGGCAGGAGTAGTTGCACATGTTCTTTCCTTCCATAGCAAAATATTATTTATCTTAGCAAAGGTTTAAGAAATGGTCTTACATATATATGATGATAATGTTGATGATGTTTATTTATACTCTGCTTTCTCTCTCCAAAAGGAGACTCAAAGTGGCTATTTTGGCTGATGATTAATCAACACTGTTTTTGCCATATAGTTTCTCAATTTTTCAGTAGGCAGTAGTTTGTTTAACGTTTATATCACACCTTAGGACAGTGGTGGTGAACCTATGACACGCATGCCAGAAGGGGCATGCAGCGCCCTATCTCCCTGAATATGAACCATTGCCCTCCAGTTTGCCATCCCTCACCCTGCTCGCCTACTTGCCTCCCCCCAGCTGGCCTGCTTGCCCGCCTCCCTGCTCACTCACCCGCTCACACATCTGCCGCTCACCCAGCCCAGCCTCTTGCTCCCCTCTCAGCTCGTACTGTTATTTTAGGTAATTCCAGGTTAATAATTTAGAGTTCCAAATATTTTTTAAAAATACTTCATAATGCATCAAACACACTGCATATGACTAGATACTTTCGATGTTTACGTTCCGAATCTTTGAGCCTATGTCCACTTTTCAACCAAGTCACAAGGCATTCAACCATCCCCTTCCCCTTTCAGTAACTTCTCCAACTATTTCAAACAACTAGTCATGTCTGATGCAGCAAAGATTGAAAATATCTGGCTGGTGTTTTGATGTTTTTTTTAAAAAATGTCTTTTTACACCATATAATCTAAATTCCTGGAAAAAGTGGTCTTTTTAGTAGTGTGATGTTCTACAAAACTGAGTCTCATAAGAGCCTCTTGGTTTAAAAATCAATGCATTAATAACTCATGTGAATCAAATCACTAAACTGTTAGGGCTGAGGGCAAAATTCAGACTGACTGGTGAACACAGTCACTAATATGAACTACACAACTCTGATAGAAGTATGACATTGCCATTTAACATTTTAACTTGCCAAGTCCAGCATTTTTCCACTAGAAAGGACATGTTCCCCAAAGTAAGAATTCCTTAAAGGCAGTGAAGCAATTTCCGACTGTGTAGTTATCATGAAGTAGCTTATTTTTCAGAATTAATGGAGTTTAGTTTAATGCCACTAGACCTATGGAGCCATCTTCTGTTTCCTCCTATTTTTATCTTGTCTTAGACACATGTAAAAGTTGAAGGTAAGGAATGGTGAAGACTCCAGAGTTGAAAATATTTGCATTAATTCTCCTATATTAGGAGAAAGATGGGATGGAATGTAAGTTTGTTCATACATAAATAAAGGAACAAAAGGCAGATTGTCATTTCAGGATTCTTTTAGAACTGGTATTAGGGTATTTCTTATGAGACAGAGGGCCCGTCCAGACAGTACCTTTATTCTAGGAGCTTCCACAGCAAACAGGAGGGTGGCCAGAAGGCATTCTCTGTAAACCCAGAAGCAACGGCTACAAAAGGCAAAAACCGTGAGATTTCCAGGTATGGGAATATTGCGGTTTTTAGTCAAATACCCAGATATTCGCATGTCTGTATGTCCCTGAAGTCAGAAATCTGGGTTTGTTCCCGGGTTTTAGATGCTTGTTCCTGATTGGTAGGTTTCTGAAAGGAAGGTGACACTTGAGTAGAAGGCAAAAAACTTTGTCCTGGGAAGAACTTTGTATTTCACCTGTTTAATGAAATGTGTGGCAGAAAAATGAAGTTCCTGGGGGGCAACAAGTACTTTCACATTATGTAGTACACAATTACACAGGAACAGATACTTTCAAACCAGGAACAGAATGCCATAATTACTATAATTACTCAGACCTTGTTGTATGCACAGACAGATTTTGTGGTGTACTTGTGCCAGGGAACAACAGGATGGGTTGCTGGGTTATACATGTGGTTCCTCATTGGGTGACAACATGTGTACAGTTTATTAAATGGCAAAAAATTAGTACTGGTTGTTGAGACATGGATGTGCTTGAGAGGAATGTAAATACTAAGACCCAAAGTCATGCAGGTGGTTAATAGGAAAAGCCATGCATAACCCAGGAACAGCAGCCTGTTGTTAGATGCCACAAGTACACAACCAAATCTGTCTAGACAGATGGCCAGGCAGCCAAGCTGTAAAAATAGTTGATAATGACAAAGTTCTGTCTTAAAAGTGTGTGTTCCTGTTTGATTGTGTACTGCTGTCTTGGGCAGTAGTGGTCCTACCTTATGAGGTTTGTTTGTGTGGGAGATACTTCATGAAACATCTGGAGGGCACAGTTTCTCTAGCCAGGACAAAGAACAGAACTTTTGCAGTGATCCACATATCCAAATCTCCGCATATCTGCATCTCGACATATATTTTTTAAAAAAATCTCCGAGGTTTCCAGCAGGTCTTCTAAATCTTGGAACAAAGCAGCAAGTCTGGACAACAGAAACAGAAATCCAGACTAACAGGTTTGTATGTGGACCTCTTCTGAAATCCTGGGATTTTTTGCCCCTGTTTAAAACTCATAATTTAGTGCTGTCTGGAAGCACCCAAGTGAGTTTAGTACAGCAAGTATATCAATTTCTTCAGTCTGGAGATCTGTTTAGGATGGATGACATATGCCAACTTATGTCACATCTGAACATTGGCAATATGCTCTTTGACATAGATTGTTCAGGTTCCTTAGGATGCACATTTTATTCTCTCATGTTTTGAAACAATAGTATTCAATTAGTCTCTGCCCTGTGTCCATGTCAAACTAGTGGTTATTTCTTAATGGTTTGGAACCAAGTTAACTGAAGAAATTTCTAATTGCAGATGAGCTTGTCTACCAACAGAAGGCTTCCTCAGATACCTGCTACATGTTCCATTTCCCAAAACTATTTGGTGGAACCAAGGGGTTTTTTAATTCCTTGTGTTTCTATTATAGATTTCCTTCTGCTGGAGGGCTGTATTTTTATCTTTTTACTAGATCTCTGTCAGAAGATAAAACCTTCTTGCTTGGGACAAAAGGCTTTTAGATTACCGGTTTTAAGCTCCTTCAGTGTTTATGAGTAATTTTTAATCTACTACATTGAATTATTTTACAGAAGTGGTTACTTGTTAATATCCATTTTATTCAATAAAGGGGTTGCACTGGATTGATTCCCCCCCCCCCATAGTTTTTAGACAAAAGTGGATTGTTGCCTTTTCAAATTATAAGACTACCCAAGGTAGTTGATGGCTCTCAAAGTGATTTCCACAAGTAGCAGCTAATGACTTTCAATGAGATGGTTAATCGGCTCAAGGGTCTGGTGGTAAAGCTATTTGAAGGATAGAGTTCAGGACTTCAGATAGATTCTTTAAAATAATCCAAACCCTAAAATGAATTTCCTGCCTTGCTGATGCTACTAGCCATCATTGATGATAATTTACCCCAGCTTCCATTTCTCGGGATATTATCACAATAACTAGAACTGCAGTTCTGGGAAGTTATCTATAGCACTCTATAGATATGGAATATAAACCACTGTTTCCCATAAAAACTGCAAAAGAGTTGAGGAAATTCACAATCTTGAATCTGATTAATTAAACTAGAAGATCTAATTCAACACAAGACAAGAACAACATATTGACTTCCACTCTCATGCATTTTCTCTAGCACACATTACAATGATTTAGTCATTTTCATCTTAGCTGTGTGTGTATCATTGTGTTATATATTTAACCCAAAGTCTTATCTTCAAGCTTCATTGTAAAAAGAAAAGAAAGCTGCTTAATTACTTCCATACATTATCAAGAAGCTCAGAACTTACCTTTTACTTCAGGCCACAATACAAAATTCAGAAGCTAAAAAGAATAATTTATTTTAATTAATAATCATCTCCTGTCTTGCATACTGGAGAAAGAGGGTGTTAAATTGCTTCTTGTATTAAAAACAAACCTTAATATTTAAAAAGACTTAGAGATACAAAAATCATTTGAAATTACCATGATTAAATTCTTATGCCTACTTCATCATTCATGTATTACTCTCCTGCTATAAGGGAACAACCTGGTCATCTGCCATTCGCAAAAACGAAAGCTGGCCTGGTTCAGTTCATACCCAGGAAGAAAATTATGCACTAATAATAATAATAATAATAATAATAATAATAATAATAATAATAATAATGATAATATAACTTTATTCTTGTATCCCACCCCATCTCCTCAAAGGGACTTGAGGCAGCTCACATGGGGACCAAGCCCTGCAATAGACAATAAAACGCAACAACATAGATACATTTAAAACATATAAAAAAACTAACTGTGCCCGGCCACACATTGCTGTGGCTTTTTGGATTCGTTTGTTTGCCAGGTGGAATAGCAGTGAATAGCCCTGCAGCCGCAAAGCCTGGCTGTTTTCTTCGTAAGGGTATCCTAGTTTGGTGAGCTGTAATACACTGAATTGTCTCAGTGCAGCAGGTCTGCATGCTGTTATTAGTCTCCTTGAGTAGCATGTTATGGCATTACAGCCTCAAAGCCTGGCTGCTTCCTCCCTGGGGGAATCCTTTGTTTGGGGGTTTTAGCTGGCCCTGATTGTTTTCTTTCCTGTATTCCCTTATTTTCAGATGGTTCCCCTTTTATTTGTTGTCCTGTTGGTATACATTTTATTGTTGTTTTTTTCCTCATGGTTTCCTCTGTGGAATTTCTCTGTGTTCAAAGTGTTGTTGTTTATTTAATGTCCAGGGTTTTTTTGGTTTTTAATTCTGGATCCTTTTTTATTTCACTTGCCATCATTTGTTGGATGGTGTACGCTGGCCCTGTTTCCCTGTGTTCATAGTGTTGGTTTGTTTTCACTGTCCTGGTTGTAGATTGTTGCAATATTTGCAGCGAGGTGTTGTTGTTTTTCATAGGATTTACCTTGGTAGGAACCAGACATGCATGCTGCAATGTGTCACCTTGATGAGTATTTAATGGGCTTTTAGCGTGATAGGCTGGCTGGTTCCTGGGTGGGTGCTTTTTGTGTTTGAAGGTGCTAGCTGGCCCTGTGTGTCTCCGGTTTTGAATTTCCCTCTTTTAAGAATGTTAGAAGTAGTTTGCCTGTTTAGTATTTATCGTCCTTGTTGTTTTTAAGATGGTAGGGGCTTGAGCAGTCTTGTTGTACTGTCCTGGTGTTTTGTACTGCAACTCCCGTATTCCCAAACAGCAGGTTTGGGATTGTGGGAGGATGTCCAAATGGGGGCCCATTTTGTCAGAGAACTGCTTGATTGTGCTTAAAGAAATGGCCGCACAGCCCTTCTGTTGGCGTCTGGTAAGCAAACTGAGGCGTTTCTGAAGTAATGGCAGCATGGCTTTTCCCCTCCCGGCTGTTTCGCCCTCCGTCCCTTCTCCTGCCTGCATTGCTTTCCCCTTTTCCAGCTTTTAAAAACTTATTTTCGTAGAATTCAGTCAGGGACTTTGTGAAAAGGCCATGATGCGAAAGCTGGGGGGAGGAGGAAGAGAGGACAGGAGAGCCGGTTGGGGAAAAGCCATGCCACCATGACTTAATAAACAGCTCTTTTTGCTTACCAGACACCCACGGAAGGGCTTCAAGGTTGTTTCTTTAAGCACAATCAAGCAGTTTTCTGATGAAATGGGCCCTCATTTGGACTACCACTCCCATAGTCCCAAATAGCCAGTTAGGGATTGTGGGAATTGTTGTTCGCTCTCCCTCCCTTCTCTCACCTGCATTCGCGCTATGTCATTTTCGCAAAGTGCCTGACTGAATTCCAAGAAAATAAGTTTTTAAAAGCTTGAAAAGGGGAAAGCTTTCCTTCACCCTTTTTTTCCTCTGCCTCATTCACTTGCTGGATGTGGTTGTTTAAGCCTATTGTCCTCCTCCCCCACGTTACGCAATCCACCTGCCCTGGAATTTGGGATGCTCACACGCAGCTGCCTTTCATGCACGTATGTCTTCCAAGGGTGGGGGCTACTCTGCGCATGCGCACAGTGCAGGTTTTGTTTTTGGGGTTTTTTGAGTGACTCCCAGTTTGAATTTTTTTGTTTGTTTTGATGTCTAAACACAGCAGGGATGACCATGTCTTTTGTGGCCAAGTTTTGTGAGTTTTGGGTGTTTAGTTTCGCTGTTTACTTTAAGGCAGAAATGGTCAGAACCTTTATATATATATATATATATATATATATATATATATATATATAGAGAGAGAGAGAGAGAGAGAGAGAGAGAGAGAGAGAGAGAGAGAGATAACATCATGAAACATATAAAATACAATAAAAACATACTAACCCCCCTTTCAGTATTTAGCATTATTAGATAAAAAGTTTTCATTTTCAAGGGAATCATTGTTCAGAGTCTGTGTTTTCAAATAGTCCACTGAACTGATAATGTTTATGCTTAATCTATAGAATATATGATTCTGTCACATTAAAAGGAGATCGCACAACCTGCTGCTTGTTTTTGGCTTACTGAGGCCCCATCTACACTGCCATATAATTCACTTTCTGAATCTAGATTATCTGTTTTGAACTGGATTATAGGGCAGTGTAAAAAAGTAAAGGTTTCCCTCTGATATTAAGTCTAATCGTGTCTGACTTTGGGGGTTGGTGCTCATCTCTATTTCTAAGCTGAAGAGCTGGCGTTGTCCATAGACACCTCCAAGGTCATGTGGCCAGCATGACTGCATGGAGCGCCATTACCTTCCCACAAGAGCGGTACCTATTGATCTACTCACATTTACATGTTTTCAAACTGCTAGGTTTGCAGAAGCTGGGACTAACAGCGGGAGCTCACCCCGCTCCCTGGAGTTCAACCGCTGGGCAGTATAGACTCATATAATCCAGTTCAAAGCAGATTATCTGGATTCAGAATCTGGATTATATGGCAGTGTAGATGCAGTCTTAAAGGAAGATACGAACAGTCAATAATAATAAACTTTATCTCCTGTCCTCAGTATATTCTCCAATTTGTTTGGAATCTGTTCTCCCAATTACATGTGTTGCAGATGTTCCTGTTGGTAATTAAAAAGTCATATATGTTTTATATGAAGAGACCCCTGCGTGTGTTTTCCCTTTCAAAATAATGAGATATAATCCTGATTTTATCCATCGCTATCTAGATTACATTCACTCTTGAATGTGTATTATTGTCAATAATAATATGCTGTCAGTGAAACACTTTATGTAGTCCAGTGGTCTAGCATAAAAAGGCTTGTAAGCTGATTACTATATTTGGCCTGAATTGACACCCCAACATGCTCTATGATGATGATAATGTTCCTGGAGTTGTAAAGAACTATTATAATATGCTGGTTAAAAGAATGCTGTATGAACTAAGAATTCTTGCCTCTTCTTTAAGTCTCCCAAATTAAATGCAAATAATACTGTTGATATGGCTTTCCGGTTTTCGGTGGGTAGGCACCGTCTTGGTGAAGATTACAAGGAAAGTCTCATGAAAGTGTTTGAAAACTTAGCCAAAATACAATATATCTATGCCTTCTTGGTCTCTGTAGCTTTTTCCCCTTTCTTTCTGTGCACTTTCTTTTTTTTTATTCAGCTCTTTGAATGTCAGTTGCCTTTTAATTGTGGTGTGTTGTATTTTAATTCTTATTACATGTTTTAAACAGTTTTAAATTAATGTTTTAAATATGTTTTCTAAAAAGTATTGATTTAACTGTATTTTGATTTTACTGTGACTTGCCTTGGATCCCACAATGGAAGAAAAGTGGGGCATGAATAAATATATGAATAAGAGAAACAGCAGCAAAAGTAGACATCCAGCGATAAGCATGAACACACTGATCAAAAATTACTATTTCATGAAAATCGATACAGCAAGGGAGACAGAGAGAGAGAACCTCTGATGAATCAGAAAGAGTATATTGAGACGTGTGTCTGAGAATAAAACTGGATGGGATTTTTATCAGCATCACCAGGTTACTAGCTCCAAATAAGACAGAAACCAGGAACCTTCTCTTAATGAATTGCCCAACTTGCCAGGTGAAGCCGTTGCGGTGATGGGCGCCCTCTGGCTGGCTATGGCACCTGCAGGGGGCTTCTTCTTCACTGCGTGGTGGGAATGCTTCCCGTCGCTTGGCCGCCTGGCCTATCAGTGGCGGGTCCTGGCTCACCTTCTGATAGGCCTGGGCCCCTGCTCATCTGCCCCAGCAGCCTATATTAGGCTGCTCCAAACCATCACAGGCACCGTGCATCTATCCCACCCATCCTGCATATATGATTTGTTTGTGTGTCCAAGTTAATTGTTCTTTGACACAACTTCTATGTTGGTGTGTGACATGGGCCCTGGATCTGACTTACTTATTCCCCCACCCCCTTATCGGAAGGAAGGGGGGAGTGTCCGGTGGTTACCAGGGGTGCTGCGGAAACGTTGGCCCTGTATTGAGCTGTAAGCACTCTGGACCCATGCATGGCAGCCAACCCTTGTTCCTGTAATCAATAAACAAGTTGTGACCATTTTATATCCCAACCCCGGTGTTTGTGTCATCTTAGGTTCTGTCAGTTGGAGGTCTGTTGCTCACACACACACAAAGGTTCAATTTACAAATATGTGCTTAGTGGAAAATGTAGCATGATCTTTCCAAAGTCCGTTATGTTACTTTCCAAAGTAAGTACTGTTAGTTTTTAGACTAGCAGAACAAATAATAGTTGGCAAAATAAGAAAATCTGGGTCATACCTCTGATTTTCTCTGTGTGAATCTGCATACAACTGTGTGGGTAAAAAAACCAATCACTTTTTGTTTTTGCTGTTACTGCAGCAACTAATTTTATTGTATGCCATCCAGAGATGTTTCGCTAGAGGCCAAGATGAAAATATTTAAATATTTAAATAAATAATCAACTTTGTGAAGAAATCTTTTTTGGGGTAGGGAGGAGTGAAATCAGGAAACAAAATGACTAAGGCGTCCATGCTAGAGGTGTACAATACTGTGAATATTGATGGAATGAGTAAATAAGGAGAAATGTGTACACTCGTTCCTCAAAAATGTCAAAAATGTACATCCTGAGTATTCATTTGCTTATGAGGATAAATAGTTTACTAAACCTACTATTTCCTATGTCACAGGCTGAAGTTAATAATCTGTAGAGGGTTGAAGGTGAAATATGCTAGCAGTATTAACGTTGAGAAGAATAACCAGGTTTTGCGTGAGCCTACTGGAAAGGGCAAAGTTCCAGTCATCCATCAATATCTCCTTTCCTCCCATTTGGAACTACTTTTTCACTTTGAACGAGTGGCCGTTCCACACAGTCATAATAACCCAGAATATCAAGGTGGATAATCCACAATATCTACTTTGAACGGGATTATATGAGTCCACACTGCCATATAATCCAGTTCAATGTTTATTTTATACAGCTGTGTGGAAGGGGTCTCAGAAATGGAGAAAAGTGGAGGACAAAGGGGGAAAGTGGAAAGTGGAGAGAGAAACTGGGATATTTGAAAAGCAGCTGGGAAAGTGAGATTATAGGTGATTAATCTGGACGGTCCCTGTCCACAGGCACCACTTTAACTGCCATGAATTAATGCTGTGGAAGCCTGGGATTTGTAGTTTGGTAAGACACCAGCACTCCTTGGCAGATAAAGTTAAGGACTTTGTAAAACTACAACTCCCATGATTTCAGAGCATTTAGCCATGGCAGTTATAGTGACGTCAAAGTGCATTAATTCAGGTTATGTATTTAGACAGATTATATTTATTTTTAATTAGTGGTGGATCATAGTTCATGAACATAGACAAGGCTCAATGAGGATGGCAAACCATAGTTAAAAGATTAGCCATATATAAGATAGATCAAAGATCCTATTTTATTAGGCAGATGTATATTTAGGCAAAGAAAGTACAGATAGGCAACTTGTTGCTGGGCACTTTAAAGACTAAAGTGGCCACTGCTATGGCATGGTTTGTTAAGAATTTTGCCCATCTCGCTTTGCTGTTTTGAAAACCTGGCAACCCTACCTGTTCTTTAAACTCAGAGGAGCCATTCTCTCAGTTGAAATGCTTAGGTGCCATCTTAACTGTTTGATCATAGCTGGCAGCTCTACAAGCATGCATGCAAGAGGTTCAAGGCAGCAGCCATTCCTTTCTCAGTTTGAGATCATAAACATGTACACTGATGGTGCAGAACAAGTACGTTATGGAAATCCTATAAATACATCACTTAACAAGCTGCTGATTGGAATAGGCTCCTTGTTTCTCATGTTTTGCTGTATTCTAACACAATGCTTTGAGTAAAAATGATACATAAAGAACATCATCACTGGCTGATGTTGTCTTGTTTCAGTTGCTTTGCATATTTTCTTATTGCATAAAGGCAGAAAGATAAATCTGGTGCCTTAAAAATGCTAATGGAGGAAGCACATTCCTTGGAGATAAACACAATCTTTTCTAATTTTTGGCATATCACATTTGTCTTTTAGAGTTATGTCATTTGACGAGACATACATGGTTCTGCCCCACAAAATATGTCAAACGATTGCAAAAATGTTTTTTAACTTGGAACATATAGAGATCATTCGTGCTATCACTAATGCAATGGCTATGAATTTATATAAAATATGGCTATATCAGGAAAATACACTGGTCTGCTAGAGTAATACCATTTTGCATTTGAATCCTTTAATATGCAGTCATGTGCACATACATAGTAAACACTTTTCTCTTGCTTTTCCTATCCAGGGAAAGAGAGTACAAAGAAAGATAGGTGAAAGGGTCAACTCTATCATTAGACAAGATGAGGTGGCCTCTTCAGGCAGCTGGTCACCTCCCTCTTTAGGATTTAGGATGCCATGGAAGGGAAGCAAAGTTTTCATTATTTACATGGCAATCTTAGATTGAGAGTTTAAGCAGGGAATGAAGAAGCATATGTTTCATTACTTATTCTGCTTGGCAAGAGACTGGCAGTTTCCCTAACTATGAAAGTATACACTAAGGAATTAAAAGAATAATGAACACTTGTGGACATGATTACTCACCCTACTAATTGTAGTTCTGGTAATCCAGGTTCCATGTCAGGACAGAAAGCTCAACTTGTTTTCAATTTAGTAAACATATGAAGTAATCATTACAGTGTTCAAATGTCATTGAGAGGTCGTCATATCTTTATAAATGACTTCGATGAAGAATACAGAGATTGCTCATCAATCTACAGATGAGATGAAACAGGAAGCTGAGATGAAAAGTCAAGAGTAAGGATTCAAGATAGTCTGAAGGAATTGGAGAACTGCCCCAGTACTAACAGAATGAACATGAGCATAGATAAATTGAATGTAGTACATTTAAGCATGAAAAATTAGATGCTTAAATGTAGGTTGGTTGACAAATGGCTTGACTGCAGTACATGTGAAAATGATCCAGGTGTCTTAGTAGACCATCGGCTAAACATGAATTGACAGCTTGATACTATAGAAAAAAAGATTAAATTCTATCTGAATCAACAAACCTCTAATGTCTAAATCAAGAGAAGTCAGATCGTTATTCTATTCTGCTTTGGTCTGACCTCACCTGGAATACCATATGTAGTTCTAGACACCACGATTCAAGAAAAACATCAACAAAACATATTTCCAGAGAAGGGTGACCAAAACGGGGAAAATATGAAAGCCGAGCCCTAGGAGAAACAAACATATGTTTTGCCCAAATAAATTTATTTATTTACTGTATTTATTTACTGTATTTATATACCACTTTTCTCACCCCTGGAGAACTCAAAGCAGTTTACAACAAATTGAAAGGTAATAATCCTGCAGTCTGAAAATATCCTAAAATATATCATGTGGGAAATAAAATGAGTTTTTCTTAAGCTGTTCTTGAAGAAAGGATCTAATTTGCTTAATTGACAACAAAAGAAAAGAACATTTCTGTCTAAACATGAATAAGAAGTCCATGGTGGTAAGAACTGTTTGGCAGTGAGCTATACTACCTTAGAAGGTGGCAGACTCTCCTTTGTTGGTGTGTGTGTGCATGTGTGTGTGTTGAAGTTAGATAATCACCCCAATGGGTGCTTTGGGGGTGGATTCTTTACTGATAAGGGGCTGGATTGGATGGCTCTTGGGATGTCATCCAGTTCTATGGTTGATAGTTCCATTCCACAAGCATGAACATTTATGGATGCAGAACACATTGGTTTTCAGATGTTGTTGAACTATACCTTCTATTAACCATAGCCAATATAGCCAATGGTAACAGATAATGTCAATCCAGGGACATCTGGAAAGTCACATACAGTAGGGTCTCACTTATCCAACATAAACTGACCAGCAGAACGTTGGATAAGCGAATATGTTGGATAATAAGGAGAGATTAAGGAGAAGCCTATTAAACATCAAAATAGGTTATGATTTTACAAATTAAGCACCAAAACATCATGCTATACAGCAAATTTGACAGAAGAAGTAGTTCAATAAGCAGTAATGCTACGTAGCAATTACTGTATTTACGAATTTATTTATTGAAAACATTGACTACAAAAATGCGTTAGATAATCCAGAACGTTGGATAAGTGAATGTTGGATAAGTGAGACTCTACTGTACTTCCCATTCCTGTTTTATCCTTACATTGCGGTGGTTCCTAAATTTTAAAATATCAGGATAGGAATTCAGGTTTTTGGTCTGACATGAAACTCAGTGGATGTCTTTTGATGAGTGTCTCTCACATTTCCCGCCTCTCTTTGAGCCTCGTTTAGACATTTACCTGACATGGTTGTTTTGAACATAAAATGAAGCATAGAATAGAATCATATATCACTATGAGGTCTTTAGAGAAAGGATCTGATAAATGCATATACTTCTATACACATTAATATGTGTGAATGTAAAATTGCATGTCAGGATAGTGACAAAACATAGTTCTGAAACTGATGGTTGCTTTTTATTCTTGTCTGTTAGGTTCAGTTATAATGGCCAAATGAGCATCATTCTGTGATCATCTTTATCACTCAAATTATTTGGGAAGTTGCTTTTAAAAAGTAATTTTACACTTATAGTTCTGAAGCCCCAAAAATGACATTATTGCTACTTTTTAAAGGAAGCTATTTACTTTAACTTTTCTTAAAAGTACCTAAAATATATACTCTAGCTACGTTAAAATAATGCAGTACTATAGGTTGCTGACCTGTGGTGTAAAACTCATCTTTCCCTGTCCACATTGTCACCTCTAAAAACCCATGTAGCATCAGTATGAGGCAACTAGGTGATAGTCATCCTCCACAATTTACAATAGTTACATCATGAAAGGATATTCTTCAGTAAGTTGAAATTGCAATGTAATTTAATTATGTCTCTGTCATGGGGAGTGGGGAATTAATGGCACCTTGATAGTTGTTTATGACTAATTACTTCCATGGATTATACACACAGGACATGGCATGAAGGCTTTTACATGCTGGTTTATCTTCACCTGAGCCATTCACATTGTTGCTCTCTGTATGATGTGGAATGCAATCATGTTATTCTGTATAATTTGTTTTTCCATGCCAAATCAGCCACTGGCAGGAATGTAACACACTGGCAGGTTGCCATTCATTTCAAAACAGTCTGAAGGAAGGATAAGCCTAGCAGATTGTACCCTATGATAGAAACACTAGTTGCTGTGCAGTCTTTCACTTTATATAGTATACTTTGTCAGCAAGGCTTTCCCTCTTCGATACTTTCTGTTCTAGGATTTCCTGTGTCTGATCTTCAATTGAATGCTCTTCCTTATGTTTACAGGTAGTCCTGTGTGACCCACACAGAGATTAAGCTCTGTATTGAGAATATACTGCAAACAAGACTGCACAGAAATGACACGTCACTGTAATTTCTCTACCCAATTATACATGCTTTATGGAGACAAGGTTGCCATGGTAAGCATTCTCTTTGAACATATCCTACAGCTGAGAAAAGAGCATATGCACATACAGGAATATGAGGTAAATAAACCTGAAGGGTATTCACATTCAATATGTTGCATACCATATAGGCTGGCATCCTGTTAGTAACACACATACATAATTCCACCTTATGCTTCTATATATGTCCTTTGCTCCCTTGGTCATTAAAACAGTTGGCGTTATCCCTCCTCAACAATCTTCAGTCACTGCAGTGTATCACCATCACTATTAGGACAAGTGTGCGCCCCTTTAGCAGATCTATCTTTGAGCATATATTTTCCCAGAAGAAAACCAAAACATTGGCCAAGATCCTCTGGCTGGACAAATGTGTAGTCAATCTTCCACATTTGCAGATTTGATTTTTGCAGATTTGATTATTTGTGGATTTGATTAAAATGTTATCATTAGGAATCTCTAGGTGCTCTAGTGTGATTCTATAGTCAACTTCTGAATGAATGAAGTTGATCATAAAGTCATGCTGGAGAACTTAGGGATTTGTCCCCCCCCCCCCCCATGCTATCTTAACTACATGGAAGGTGAACTGGCTGCACAGGGAACAAACTGGAGACTATATAGTTGAATCAAACAAGAGTTTATTAACTGACAAGAATTTTAGACTTTCTCTCCTCCTGAGTCTCACTACAAAGTCTTTATGAAGAGAGGTAAAGTCTTTGAGAGATAGACACAGTTCTGGCTGAGCTGAGGCTCTTGAATGTTTATTTCTTCTTATTTTCTCTTTCTTGTATGGTGTTCAACTGTCTCTAAGATGGTCTCAATATTTTACTCTGACCGGACTTGAATACAGCTTTAACTGGATGTGCTATTTGTAAACCTTCTGGCTTTTCTCTCTCTTCATCTTCCAGTCACAAAAATGCTGACTCTTCCAAAAACCAGAAGTGCCTTGCCTGAGGCTCCACCCCTGAGAGGATTCTTAAAGGGGCAGGGAAATGGAGGCTTCAAAGGCAAAGAGGCTGTCTGGACTGACTCCCCAGAAACTGTACATAAAATATTAATCCCTCTAACTAAAAAGGGTTTAACTAGAGGTAAACAGTGAGGATCTTCATGGGGCATGACAGGATTCCTAAAGAGGACACATCCCTCAGAAGCTGTAGGTTCTAGCAGAAGTTGACCATAGAGTCATTCTGGAGAAACTAGATATTCCTAGAGAGGTACTCTTAGGTTTTAAAAAAGCAATTTTGTTATTTTCAGTTTCTTCACATTTGCAGGGATTCTGTGTCCCTGACAGAAACAGTACAAAAACAGGGGATATGTTCCTGGACTTCACATTAATATATGAAACTAATAGCAAACTCTATTAAAATTAAGGGCCCCTGACCCAAAGATACCATAAAGTCATGCTAGAGGATGAGAAAATAGCTTGAGAAAACATATTTTGTTGGGTGTTAATAAATTAATCCACAGAAATCAGCTCCATGGATATGTGAATTGTACTGGATCTGCTCATAAGGATGTTGCTTCTTCTTATAATGGTAAGTAGGAAACACATCAGAGAAAGAGGGATCGTGATGAATCTTCTTTGTCAACAGCTGATGAAAAGGCCCTACTTGCCACCTCACCTCCCTCTATTGTATCCCGTGATCACAGAGAGAGGGGCTGTAATATAAATTAAATGTATTAAATTGCAAGTGTATACCTTTTGTAATGAAGCCTATGCATCACTTTCCTAATCAAAATTGGATGCATTTTATTAGAACATTAATGCCTTTGATTCATGTGATATTCAAGTAAAGCTTATATTTTCATTTTGTTGTAAACTCAAGGATGAAATATAAGAAAATGCCGGCACTGAAAATACCATCCAATAAAATGTATTCATTTGTTTAACCAGCAGCAGGAATCCTTGCTCTCTGCGTTCTTTGGATTTTTTAAAAAAGGAAGGGGGGTATTATTGGCTGTTCCAGGGAACCTAGTGTATTGTTGCAGAATTGCCCAAGTTGCTCGTAGTATACTTAAAACCTAAATAATAAAAACAGATAAACAGAAGAAATGTCAAGCTGAATTCTGGGTAATGATCAGATCAGCATGCTTTTATACAATTTCCATCACTTTGAATTTTAAATCACCTTTTAAGGGCACTAAAGCATTCTTGCAAATTAGTCTGCACTCCAATTAATGTGCCCAACATGACAATAAGACCAGTTTCAGCTTGGCTAGGCAGACCAGTCAACCAGGAGGATGTGACTTGAGGACTTGGGAGAGCCTATGCTTTCACCTTTTTCTTTCTCTCTTCACAGCAGCTTAGGCCCAATTAGGCCAGTTAATCTGTCTAAATCATTGGAAGGGAAAGATTTGCCATCCTCCCCACATTTCAGCCCCTTCACAAACCAAAACACTGTTTGGCCAAGCCATGCCAATATACAAACTCTTCTCAGCAAATAGCAAAACTTTCATGATATAGCTTTGATATAGTTTAAGAAGCCCCTCTTCTTACCTAACCAAAGGTCTTTCACTTGAATAATTTTAATATATGTTTTAATTTTAATTTTTGATGGCATTTTGTTAACATACATAGGTTTTCTGTTTTGTCTATTTATTTATTTTTAAATCCTTGATTCATTTGACTCATTTTTTGACATCCATTAAGTTTTATCAGAGAAGACTGCCAGGAATAGCAATGAGAAATGCCAGGTTACATTACACAAAAGTGTTCATAAACAGAAGAGACTTGCTTTTCAATCAAGAAGTCAATAATGCTTGCAGGAAAGTATAAGCACTTGAGAAGCTTTTATCTGGCATTTTGAAATTGAACACAGTGGTGGGGGTGGGAGAGAAAGCAGAAGAAAAAATTAGAATATATGTTCTTCTATAGAGCAAAAAATTACCTGCAAAATTGAAGGCAAGGCACACCACAAACAGCACTGAGCTTACCAAATGGTCAAGCTAATCCTACTGAACTGGAAAAAAATACTTTGCTTTCTCTCTATTTCAGGTTTTTAAAAATGCAATTTTGTTTCATTCCATGTATGAAGACATTTGTCAGTTTTGATATATTCTTCAAGGATCAGCGGAAACAATATTACCTCACCTGCCCCCCCAAAAAACCAGCAAAATTTGATGGATGTGGAGAAGGAAACATTTTATTAGACTGCCATACAGGTGTTATGTATGATGATCCTTTGGGGAAAAAGAGGTAGAAAACCAAATTCAGTGCAAATATGGTAAAATATACAGGGATTCAAACCCAGTTTGGAGACTTAAGCTTTCAAATGTCTGAGGGTAGATATGTGACTCTGTTTCATTTCCTCCCAAACTGACTTTAAAATAAAGAAAGGGTTTTGGTGGTCAATTGTAATTAACCATTTTAAATGTGAATCCCAAAAGTTAAGAAATTTGAAGTCCAGTTTATAAACTGATAAATATGGAAAAGAATGTCATCCATTGTGTAACCCATCCATCCTTATTTCTCTAATCCTCAAGTCTGAAATAAAATTCTCGCCCATTCTTACTTGAGGTTCAGTTTACACCTGCAACTTCAGCTAGGAGCTCTTCCTGTGCATTCCATCAATGTGCTCCATAATATTGGGTTGGAAGAACAACAATAGTATGTTCTCCTTACCCAGATATTTCTAAATAACATTGGACATGTGCCCAGAAGATACATACCTACCAGCAAAGTGCCGTCTGGAAAACTTTTCATGCTACACAGCTATAGAACTTTAATTGTCATGGCAACATGACATTATGGGATTTCCAGCTTATGGAGTGGCATTTTGAACTCTCAGCTGAAGAGCCCTAACAAACTATAAATCCCAGGATTCTATAGGATGCAGATATGGCATTCATAGTGTAATTGTAATATCATAACAGTGTAGTGTGAAATAGCTCCAGGGGTCTATGATATTAATAGAAATGGATTAGATTGGTGTGCTGTCAATCGTGGTTTTCTTAAAAATGCAAAATCCCCAAATGGTCACCTTCACAAAACAAAGTCCCAAAGCATGTTCATGTCTACCAAGGACAGTTAGGATTCAAATGAGCTTGGGTAGCCCATGTAAAACCATGCTTCAACTCTGTGCAGAATAAGCTGCAAACTGTAAAAAAAAAATCTATTCAACCATGAGTCTTTTTTTCACCATTTTGAAATATTTCCAAATATTCCTTGTATCTCTAGTATGAACTCTGTGGTACTCCAGATGTTGTTGGGACAGAAAATTCCAATGTTCCCTATAATTGGCCATGCTGGATAAGAGCTGCAGTCCAAAACATCTGTGAGATAGATGATTTTCACCCTTCTCAAAGAGGAGAATAAGTATAAAATTGAAAAGTTTGAAGGAAGATTGTAAAATAGTGAACAAATGAAACTCAGGCAGGATTAAGCACTTTTAAATCAACTGGTTTCACTTGGGAGAGGTCCAAGCACATGTTCAGCCTACTCACTAAATTTTAATGTAACTTTTAAATCCTATACATCATGCCCCATATGTGTTATCAAAACCACATCTCACTCCAGAGACTAAGCACCACATCTCATTCCAAATTGCTAAGAGCCATCAAAGAAATGTGATGGGTAAAATGTATGTGGAGTTGAGAAAATGTAATAAAGGATTTTTAAAAGAATTGCAAGTGATGTAATTAACAGAGAGGTTGGCACATTGAGAAGTATTTGATTAACAGGCAAAGATTGTGCAGAGAGGAAAGGAACAGAGAGAAAGAAAGAGAGAGAGAGAGAGGGAGAGAGAGAGAGAGAGAGAGAGCTTCTACAGAGCATGATGTAACATTCATATTATACATCTCATCAATAAAAAACGTAGAAAGAAGATCAAGGGGGAGAAAGGCTGACAAGGAGAACTAGTGCGGAAAGTAAATTGTGGCTATTTCTAGACATTCTCCCTCCTCCCCATTTTCTTGCATTAGTTTCTCTTGTCTCAACTATATCTCAGATAGCTAAGTTACAATCCAACACCTAGCAAGTGACAAACTGTTGCACTGGCATGAATAAATCTCTCCTGCAATCAAAAAGATCCTAAGATATCAAACTGAAGGACTTCCAGGTGGCCTACTTTTTTCTGAACACCATGTATCCCCAAGCAATAAACCCAGCATGACTTCCAAAAAAATAAAATATAGTCTATCCAAAACCGTGTGTGTGTGCGTGTGTGTGTGTGTGTAAGTCAACTTCATGCATAAGGCAAGGGCAGGTTATGGATTTTGATATGACTGGTGGATTAGTCAAGGTGATTTTGTAGGAAAGGGAAATGCCACTGTCGTCTCAAGGAACGAGCCACTACCATTTTCCTGACCAAGCATTCAATAATCCAGAAGAAGCATCATAGCGGAGGCAGTAGAGGGAATCAGTGTTTTTTTAAAAGGATGGACTAAGTTCTCACCTTCCACTACTCTACTCATTGAAGGGAATGACTCCTTTTTAATATATAAAAGTGAAGTTACAGTACAGTAGAGTTCCGGTTATCCGACTTCCGCTTATCCGACACTCCGTATTATCCGATGCTCCGCCAGGGGCTTGGTGACGCATTGTATTCTCCCCGCTGCCGCCGCACTCATGGCTGCTTCTGCCGCTGCGTCTGCCTCCCCCTCCTCCGCGCCTCCTCCTGGGGAAGTGCGAGGAAGGGAGCACTGCTGAGCCAGAAGGACCTCGAGAGAGGGAGAGGGAGTAGGACCTTTCTCTCCCTCTTCCTCGGGCTTCCCCAGGAGGATGCGAAGGAAGGAGGTGGCGGAGGAGCAGAGGCATCCATGGAAGGTAAGGGCCTGGGCCTTTGGAGACAGTCGGAGCGTGCTGCTAAACAGCAACGCGCCCTGGGTTTTCCTAAGCCTGGCCCTTGCTGGAGGGAGGAAACTCTTCCCTACGGTAAGGGCCTGTCCTTCAGAGAACCTGGGGCGTGTTGCTAGGCAGCAACATGCACTGGGTTTCCCTAAACCAGGCCTCCTTATTGTCCAACAAATCCGGTTATCCGACATTTGGCCCGCCCGTTTAAGTCGGATAACCGGAACTCTACTGTACTTCCATTGTCCTATGAATAAGTCAACCCAGTGTGTGGGGTTATTTTTTTGAGTAAAATGTCTAGACTTATAGAATCATAGAATTATAGAATCATAGAATAGTAGAGTTGGAAGAGACCTCATGGGCCATCCAGTCCAACCCCCTGCCAAGAAGCAGGAAATCGCATTCAAAGCACCCCCGACAGATGGCCATCCAGCCTCTGCTTAAAAGCCTCCAAGGAAGGAGCCTCCACCACAGCCCAGGGGAGAGAGTTCCACTGTCGAACAGCTCTCACAGTGAGGAAATTCTTCCTGATGTTCAGGTGGAATCTCCTTTCCTGTAGTTTGAAGCCATTGTTCCGTGTCCTAGTCTGCAGGGCAGCAGAAAACAAGCTTGCTCCCTCTTCCCTATGATTTCCCTTCACGTATTTGTACATGGCTATCATGTCTCCTCTCAGCCTTCTCTTCTGCAGGCTAAACATGCCAAGCTCTTTAAGCCGCTCCTCATAGGGCTTGTTCTCCAGACCCTTAATCATTTTAGTCGCCCTCCTCTGGACGCTTTCCAGCTTGTCAACATCTCCCTTCAACTGTGGTGCCCAAAATTGGACACAGTATTCCAGGTGTGGTCTGACCAAGGCAGAATAGAGGGGGAGCATGACTTCCCTGGATCTAGACGCTATTCCCCTATTGATGCAGGCCAGAATCCCATTGGCTTTTTTAGCTGCCGCATCACATTGTTGGCTCATGTTTAACTTGTTGTCCACAAGGACTCCAAGGTCTTTTTCGCACACACTGCTGTCAAGCCAGGCGTCCCCCATTCTGTATCTTTGATTTCCATTTTTTCAGCCGAAGTGAAGTATCTTGCATTTGTCCCTGTTGAACTTCATTTTGTTAGTTTCGGCCCATCTCTCTTGTCTGTCAAGATCGTTTTGAATTCTGCTCCTGTCTTCTGGAGTGTTAGCTATCCCTCCCAGTTTTGTGTCGTCTGCAAACTTGATGATCGTGCCTTCTAACCCTTCGTCCAAGTCGTTAATAAAGATGTTGAACAGAACCGGGCCCAGGACGGAGCCCTGCGGCACTCCACTTGTCACTTCTTTCCATGATGAAGATGACGCATTGGTGAGCACCCTTTGGGTTTGTTCGCTTAGCCAATTACAGATCCACCTAACCGTAGTTTTGTCTAGCCCACATTTTACTAGTTTGTTTGCCAGAAGGTCGTGGGGGACTTTGTCGAAGGCCTTACTGAAATCCAGGTACGCTACATCCACGGCATTCCCTGTATCGACCCAACTCGTAACTCTATCAAAAAAAGAGGTCAGATTAGTCTGGCATGACTTGTTTTTTGTAAATCCGTGTTGACTATTAGCAATGACCGCATTTGTTTCTAAGTGTTCGCAGACCACTTCTTTAATGATCTTTTCCAGAATTTTGCCTGGTATTGATGTGAGGCTGACCGGACGGTAATTGTTTGGGTCGTTCTTTTTTCCCTTCTTGAAGATAGGGACCACATTCGCCCTCCTCCAATCTTGGCTATACGTTTGAATTCTTCTTTGGTGATTTCTCCCCTTTTCCACTTCTTGTGCATGTCACTTTTGAGCTTTAGCTCAGTTAGAAGTTCTTTGGACATCCATTCTGGCTTCTTTGCACTTGTCTTATTTTTCTTCTTTGTTGGCACTGTTTGCATTTGCGCCTTGAGTATTTCACTTTTGAAAAACTCCCATCCATCCTTAACTCCCTTGTTTTTTAATATTGGCGTCCATGGAATGCCGCTCAGTAATTCCTTCATTTTTTGGAAGTCAGCTCTCTTAAAGTCGAGAATGCGTGTTTGACTTGTCTTAGTTTCAGCATTCCTTTGTATTGCAAACTCCAGGAGCACATGGTCACTTGCCCCTAAGGATCCAACCACTTCAACTGTGTTGATCAGGTCTTCCACATTTGTTAAGATTAGATCAAGAGTTGCTGATCCTCTTGTTGCCACTTCTACCTTCTGGACCATAAAATTGTCTGCAAGGCAAGTGAGGAATTTGTTGGACTTTGTACTCTTGGCTGAGTTTGTTTTCCAGCAGATATCGGAATAATTGAAATCGCCCATGACTACTATATCTCTTTTTTGTGCCTGTTTGGTCAGCTGTTGATAGAAGGCTTCATCAAGTCCTTCATCCTGACTCGGAGGTCTGTAGTAGACACCCACGACAAGATCTTTTTGAGTCCCGGTTCCCTTGATTCTTATCCAGATGCTTTCAAGCTGGTTTCCCGGATTACAGTCTTGCATTTCTTCTGCAACGTAACTGTTTTTGACATATAAAGCTACTCCCCCTCCTCTCCCTTTTGTTCTATTTCTGTGAAAGAGGTTATAGCCCTCAATGGCTACATTCCAGTGATGGGAGTCATCCCACCAGGTTTCAGTGATGCCTATGACATCATATGTGTGGTGCTGTGCTAAGAGTTGGAGTTCGTCTTGCTTATTTCCCATGCTCTGAGCGTTGGTGTAAAGGCATGTAAGCCCCTGTGACCTCCCCTTGAGCTGTTTATTTGGGATTATTGTGCTCTCCGTGCTTGGTCCTTGCTGTGTTTGTGCAGCCCTCCGTTTAGCCTTTTGGCGGTTCCCTATGGTCGTGGGTAATATAGTGTTCGCCAGGCTGTTGTTCCCCTCCCCCAGTGGATCTAGTTTAAAGTGCGCCTGATGAGGTTTGTGAGTCTATGTGCAAAAAGATGTTTTCCTGCTTGTGTGAGATGCACCCCATCACTTGCCAATAGGCCATCCTCCTAGAAGAGTAGACCATGGTCAAGGAAGCCAAAATGCTCCTCTTGGCACCATTTTCTGGGCCAGTTATTGACCTGTACTATTTTTCCGGCCCTTGTAGAGCCGTGTCCTACAACAGGGAGGAAGGATGAAAAGATCACATGTACATTATACAATTTTAGCTTTGTTCCCAGAGCTCGAAAATCATTTGTGATCTTTTGAAAAGTATGCCTAGCGGTGTCATTGGTACCTACATGAATCAACATAAGGTGGGGAGGGTGATGGGGCTTTAGGAGCCTGCTGAGCCTCTGAGTGATATGGTGTATTTTTGCCCCCGGGAGGCAGCATGTTTCTCGAGCCATCCCATCCGGTCTGGAAATGATGGCTTCCGTTCCTCTAAGGAGGGAGTCACCTACTACCAAGACCTGTTTCCTTTGAGGATTGACAGGGTCCCTTTTGTGCAAGACAGTGTGTGTGTCCCCTGAAGAGTGTTCCTGTTGAAGTGAATCATGCAGGTGTAAAGTGTTGTCCTCCTTCACAACATCCCCAGTGCATTCATCAATGACAATCTATTGAGATACATCCGAGAGCCCATTACTCTCCCAAGGATGTTCCTGTTGCTCCTGGTGTACGATTGGGGATGGAGCATTTGCATGATTACATACGTGTGAATGTGGTGATGCACTGTCCCCGTCAGGGCTATCCCCTGCGCATTGATCAAGGGTGGCCCACTGAGTGGTATCTAAGAAACTGTGATCCTCCACAAGATGTGTTTCCTGATGCACAAGACATAAGTAAACAAAGAAGTCTATTTAAAACCACATAACTAAAATAATTTAAAAATACATTGTGACACACCATATTCAAAACCCCTTCTGTTTCATAATTTCAATAGAAAAAGTTTGTTTAGATAAAAAGATCCTTGATCACTGGTGGAAAGAGAGCAAACAGGGCATCAACTGAACTTCCCATGAGAGGGAGATTCACAGCCCTGGTGCAGCCGCTGATAGAGCTCCCTTCTGTGTCTTTACCAGCCGTGCCTATCATGGTGTTACAATGCAAAGAAAGATTTCCCCTAAATATTTTAAAACTCAGGCCAGGTCATATAGAGAGATATAGTCCTTTCGATCATCACTGCAGATCCAAGATCACCCATCAAGAAAACTGAGCATTACTTTACATTTACAGATGAATGCTGTGGTTGCCCAGCAGTGCCTGTTTCTTGAATTTGTAACATTGCACAACAAAAAGCACATGTGAACCTAAGCAGGCAATACTCATCTGCACAGACAATGGAAAATGCACAGACATTACACAATACAATGACATTAGATGAAAAACTCTGCTTCTTAGAATGTAAACTCAATATTAATTGGAAAAAAAATGTCCAACAGCTGTCATAGAGGAATTGATACATGGGGAATAGACCACACGACAGCATGTGCACTAGGGATATGTGGGATTATGATTATTATATCTGGCTTGCAACGTAATTATTACCCACAATAATAGTGCTTATGCAGCTGAACAGCAAAAGAACAGATTATAGGTTAAGCAGCTTGCAACTGCAATATATTTTTCCATCTTGAAAATATTGTATCATTACATTAAAAAATTCCCCATGTGGCTCTTTCAAAATCTATTTTTGTCTTCTTTTTTAAGTAACCAAATGCAAGTCTTTATTTTCTAACAAAAGTGTCATTATCTCTTCCCTGGACACCATTGGAGAGCTTGGTCATTTGGATCTACTCTACTATTTTTCTTTACAGTCCTTAATAAGTATTTCTTTTCAATCCTTCCAAGATTTTGCTATTGTAATTTATTAATGTAATGATAAGGATAGGTTTTTATTAGATATTAGTTCCATACTTTGTAGTGTCAGAAGTCATGGGTGGTGGTTCATGGGTGGGGGAATGGGGGAGGTGGGTTTGGAATAATAATAATAATAATAATAATAATAATAATAATAATAATAATAAATATTGTATCAACAATTTTAAGATCCTTATTAATAATAATAATAAATATTGTATCAACAATCTTAAGATCCTTAAGGAACTATAATTAGGTCACTAGCATTGGCTTTAGAAAACTAATACAATGCAGAAATTGAAATCTTTTTTTGTTTTTGTTTCAAAGCTAGGGTATGCAATTTTTCATTAATCATCAAAAGTCATATCAAATTCATTAAATTCGTACTTACAGCACAATGTTTGATGTGCAAGCATGGCCTGAGCCAAAAACTTAAAAATCAAACCTTACCTAATACTTTTTCATTTTAATTTTGTACATTTCAGACGCTTCTCAAAATCAGTATTATTTTCAGCATGAGGAAGCAAAGCCAAGCCAAAAAGGCTGTCTTTCCTCTTTAAATTAATGGCCTCTCACTATTAGGAGAGGGAAGCAGCAGGGGGAAAGCAGAGTTCACTGGGAAAGAGACTGAGAAAACACAGAATTCTGCAAAATGTAGTTTGGGAAGGTGAGGAGCCCTATGCCAGAGAATGAAAAAGGCCCTACCCTAAACTACATTTCCCAGAATTCTCTTCAGCATCAGAAAGCCCCTATCAGGATGGTGGAGAGATTTGTCCCTTTTTGGCAGCAGCCAGCCAGAGTTCCAATAAATTGTTGAATCTGCAAAGAGAAGGAATGATGGATACTTCTCGTAAGTAAATCTTTGTACTGGGCTGGGAAGAAATCCCTAAATGGAACTTCTATTGGTTAATATGAGAGACATTCAATAAAAGAGCTGTTGTGGCTTTTTAAAAAATGTTTATGTCAAAATATTTAAATATTCCATAAAATCAGTAGATTTATAAATATTTCTGTAATTTGGGGGGAATGATTCCTTGTTATCTTGTGTCGTCGTATAGAAAATTCAAGGAGATAGCTCGTGCAGTTTTTTTTTGAAGTTGTTTATAAAAACTTTAAAAATTCCTCAAAAATCCATTGATAAGTGAAATGTTCTGAAACTTGATGGTAAATGTTTTCTACCATTGTAGCAAGTTTCACCACAATAGCTGTAAAAATGAGGGATAAAGGAGCCCTGAAGTTTCCCCACTTGCACAATTAATATAATGAAAAAATAACAAAATTCATTACTCTCATAATAATGAAAATTTCACCGACACTTAAGAAACACTTTAGAAACAAAATGCTCATGCCCCTAAGTTTGTAATGAGTTTTGAAACATTTATTTCATTGATCACATAGTCCTATTCAAAGCAATAGTTTCATAGATTTTTTTTCAGTTATGCCAGGGTTCTCAAAGTTCAAGTTGAGATATGCAGAATTCCTAAAAAATGTCAACTCCACTTTAGAAAGTCAAGGTCAATGGAATCTTCACACAATATTGCTAATGATGTCTCAAAATTTTCAATAAAATCATATACTAAATAAAGCAATTAAAGGAATATTTAGTGACCCAGATTAACAAAACACATTGTGGATATTGATGAATATAAGGGGTTGTGTTAAAATGTTCTGTTATACACCTGTTTTTCAAGTCCTCTAATTTATGGCAACATGATCAATGGGTCAAGGAACTCCTTCATCCTATGTTGGGGGATTGTTCTTGCTTTCACACAGATGTATTCTTCAAAGGAAATGGTTCATATTGCAAGTTTCTTGGGATTCCCCGGCCCTTCTGCCACCTTGCACCGCCACCGTCATCACTACCTCAGGTCCCGTGTCTTTTTTTCAAGGAACCAACACATGGTACAAGCTTGTATTCAATTGAAGCATTATTTTGTAATCATTTTTCTTGCAAAGCTGAATTTTAAAATATATATACTGAGGAGAATGCATTATTTCTCAATCTAGTTCAATTAAGTGTACACACAATATTTTATTTTATATTCCACCTCCCTCCTGATTTGGGAGTCAAGGCTAACATGATAAAAATGTGACAATGCATTCCAAACACCTAAAACACAATTTTAAAAGTTATCTCAAAAGACACTTGGGCTTGAAGAACTCCAAAAGGGGTATGATAATAAAACCCACAAATCCCTGTCCCTGATTTCTTTTCCCCATTTTGACATAAATGTCCTCCATAGCTTAAAAATGCAGAAAATGTAGCCAACACAGAAGACATTGCCCTTCCCTTATGTAGAGTGCACACATTGTTCTGTAATTGTTAACTGGGTGCACATAAACAGTTAATTTTTGGGCTATTTTCTTCTGCCTTGTCTTCAAAGAGTTTAAAGTGGTATCCCCATTTTATCCTCTCAGCAATCCAATGAGCTTCATAGCAGGGAATGGAATTTCATTGATCAAAAGGTAGGTGAGGACTACAATCATCCCCAATCACCACCATCACCACTACTATGTCTACTGAAGTACTGCTTGCTGAACTTTCACCTTATCTTAAAGCATCCTGTTATCACAGCATTTGTTGCTGATCACACAGGGCGACCATGCATGCTGCCTCCATGTATTCTTATAATTCCCAGACAGCTGATGCTTTCTTCCATGCATACATCATTCTGACTAGAATGTATAACTCATTCCAGTAATTCCAGCATAACTTGCTTCCAAGCAAATGTATTTCTCAGTGAAGAACTCCATAATGCAAAAGCCTTTCTAAGACCATCATTGATTCCTCTGTTCTCGGCTCCCTGATTCCAATTAGCAACCCCTACGTCTGTCAAAACAACCTCAGTTCTTTTATCAGACTTGCCCTCTCCTTTTGTATTTACCCTGTCTGTGCTGAGGTCAATGGAATGTGCTTGCTCCAAACAGTCTACTGATGTACATTTTATTACCACAAGCAAAAAGTCTACATTTTGCAAAAATGGAATGGTAGAAAATGGCAACCCAATAGAAGCGACATTGCTGTGGAACTTCTTTCATTTGCAAGATACATGCACAGGATTCCTATACATTCCCTGCAGAATGAATCAAAATAGCAGAATAGCAGAACTGCATTTGCTAAATTATACTCAGGCTATAAAATGATCACTGTTAGCAGAGTGACATAAATAAGGGGAAACAGTGCTAATATGGTACCCAAACATGCAGAAAGAGAATTATGATATGTGTTTATGTAAACAGGTGGAGGTTTTTATGGTGTTATATTTCCCTATAGCATATATACATACTTTAAGATATTTGTTAAATTATATACTGCTACATATTTATAAAATCATGGAATTCTAAATAACTCATAATAAAAGAACTAGATTATTTGCAGTAAAAGAAACCCTGCCTGACTTTTGCTTTGGAAAATGATTTTTTAAACTCACAAGATTCCCATTTCTGGTAGCCAAATGATTTTTATAGAGTAATTTGGATGGTAAGATTATTATTAAATTGCAATGGCTGCCTCATCACAATAGAATAAAATAATAAATAATGTGGGTTTAGGGTAAAACATAACTTTGCAAGTAATTATTCTCAGCTTGTAAATGATGTCTCTCCATAACCAGCCAAGCATAAAATGAAAAGATGAAGATGAGACTTATTTTCACTTCATTTCATTCCTTTGTAATTGACAAGCTCTCACTGGGTGTCAACTTTAAGAGATGACAAATCCTAAATCTTAGAGGACCCAATTCAATAGTTCAGCTTTCTAAACTGTTTGCAAATTAATCTGCATTTTCAAATGATTCAGGCATGAAATATAAGATGACATATATATTATGAAAATATTAATTTCCTTGTCTCTTCACCTGCATTGAAGACAAAGGTAGCTTTTAAAATATTCACTTTGTTAAGAAAAGATTACATTTAAATGTGCAAATGTACAATGTGCCACAGTATAGTAGTTTATCTTATCTTGTATTCCTGTTTTGTTCCAGCACAAGCATTACTTTCTCTTCCCTGATGAAAAGATACTATTTTGTGCCAAATACTGCATGATAATTAGACTTGAATTATTTCACATGACACATATTAACCAACAAAAAATGCTTCACTGTGCTCAAGTCATGATTTAACTACAGTAGTAGTTGCAAAGGCATTCATTCTGTTCTAAGGATTAAACTGACACCTCTGTGTCTAATAATGAGATTGAAACCATTCACAATCAAAATGACAATATCGCTATTTCATTAAACTGGCCTTGGCTGAGAAATTATTACGAGTCAATAAAGTTGCTATGCCCAGGACATAAAAATAATCACATGATCAGAGTGATGACCTGGCTAAGCCATGAAAGTATCCATTTTCAAATGCCATCCCAGAGATTTCACATAAGGACAGGGTATAAATGGAGTAGCACATTTCTTGAAGTTCATTCCCAACATATGATTCCACTGGGGTTTAGATATTCCATCCAAAAGCCGGGCATATCCTGTACTTGGTGGTTTTCAATAAACACAAACTAAATGGCAAATTGGAACACCAGTCCACCTGTTAAGCCAAATCAACTGTAAAAATTGTACTTTGCTGAATTGTGTTGAGGACTTTACCACACATATGCATTTGGTTAGAGTTTCCAAGGAGTAGGGAAATGATGTCATGCTTCTTATCACATGATGGCAGGTTCAAGATGCCCAGCACATGTTTACCAAATGCATCACACTGAAAAAAATCTATGGACTTTCTCCATTTTTCCAGCGGGGGTCAAGACTCTTTCAAAGAGGAGGGATGAAGCAGAATTTATATTTGAACTTAACAGGAAAGTATGTTTACAATCTTTTTAAGGTAGGCTGCATACCTTTATATACTCATGTATAAGTCTAGACATTTTAATCAAAACATTGAACCCCAAAACCTGGGTTGTCCTGTCCATGGGTCAATGTATCTTAACTCATATCAAAAAGAAAACCATCCCCTTCTCTGAGTAGAGTAGAGTAGAGTGGCAAAAGGCAGGAGCTTAGCCCAGTCCAGGGAGAACTTAAAAGAAGCACCAATTCCCCAACTGTCTCAATTGCAGCACCATTTCTGGTCTTTCTGAATACCTGTGAGGAAAAGTGGCAGAGGACAGGGACAGCTGGAGACAGCGCAATCACTTTCCCTTCTCCTCAGAAAACCCTTGACTTATCCACAAGTCATATAATTTTGGTCCAAAAGTCTGTCCTCAATATATACACAAGGCTGACTTATACAGCATATGTAACGTATGTCTGTGGAATCAGGCATGTAGCCGGGGGGGGGGGGGGGCTTGAGGGGCTTCACCCCCCCAAAAAAAATTCTCAGGGTGGTCCGTGAGAAGGCCTTACTGGTACGTGGCATGGTGGCATCCTTGGCCCTCAGCGCACTCTTTCCTTTTCGGTGCCCCTGGTTTTAGCCTTCGGTGCCGGGATAGGAAGGGGAGTGAGCTGACAGCATTGGAGTGCGTCAAAAAGTAAAAAAGTATTCTAAACATTTTGTTAATGAAAGTAAATAAATAACATTTATTATTTAAACTGTTTTGTTAATTCATATCATGATCTGATCACCATGCTCAATATATCCCATATGCATGCGGGTATTGGGATAACGATACAAAAGGTTTGCTAGGGTAGATCCTCTCTCACTCAGACACCCCCCCCCCCCCCCCCCCGAATCAAAATCTTGGCTACGGGCCTGTATGGAATGCAAGTTTCATGTAATAAAGTGGGTTGGAGTCCATACAAGCTTATGCCACAAAAAAGGGAGAGATTTCTTTCATTGTGATGAACCATGGGCCTTGTAGTCCTGCTCAGGACATTGTAATCCCTGATGAAGATGAAAACTTGGGTTTTTTACCTTCCCAGTCTGAACTGGATTCCTCTCAGCCAGATCCTTCCCAGGCAGATCTGGAAACCTTGCACCTGCAAGAAAGTTGTGCCCCAGAAGTATGTCAAACAACCCCAGAGCCTACTTCTCCCGTGTTCTTGCGCCGGGAGTTTTGTAAACAACAGAGAAGTTTGGATTCAGCTTCGCGCAGGAGTGCGAGGATAGCAGCTAAGAATGTTGCCAATTAACATTGGTTCTCGTGAGAATCTTTAAGGAGTTTAACATCTGGTCTCAGAGTTTAGCTTTCGTTTCTGATTCCCAGAGAACCGCTTTGGTGAGAAAGTTGGACTCTATATAGGTGTTTTGCCCGCGTAGCAACTTCGCGGAGTCAATTCGTCAGCCTACGGAGCGAGTTGTGTCTGGACAGCGCGCTCCGATTCAAGCCTCGCTTCAGCTCAAGCCTTGCCTTGCTATCCAGCCTTCGCCTTGCTTCCCAGCCTTTGTTTACCTACGGACTTTGCCTTGTTTCCCAGGACTAATCCTTGCCTTGATTCACGGATTTTACCAAGTTATTCCACGGACCTTGTTCTTGTTCTTAGTTACCTTGTTCCACGTTCAAGCCTTGTTTCAAGTATCAAGTTATTTCCTAGCCACGCTCAAGTTTTATGGACTAAGGACCTTGTCATCTCCCCTCACTTTGCTTGGCAAAGTGAGTGTTTCGGTTATTGGATTACAACTTTGGACCTTAATATTTCTTATTGGACATTGCTTTTTTGGACTAATTCTGACCTTTCCTGAAGGGTCTAATTCTGGACTATTTTCTATACTTGTTTTTATTAACTTTATATATTCCTTCAATAAAGATATTAGTTAGATTCTGGCCTCTGTGAATGGTTATTGGTGCCTCTGCCGCCTGGGTCGTGACAGTTTGACTCCGCCACCCATAAGCACCAACTAACCGAGGCCAGGATGTCTACCGGAGCCGCGCCGGCTGGACAGCCGCTCAGCTACACCATCAGCAAGGACGAAGTGGACCGCATCCGTGACAGACTCAACGCGCAGGATGGAGAAATAAAAGGGTTGAGGGAGCGCGGAGTTCGCCTCCCGGCCATGGCGTTGCCTACCAAGTTTTCTGGAGAAGCTGCTAAGGTTCATGTTTTCCGCCGCCAATGTCAAGCTTATCTAGAGGCCCGTGATGCCGAGTTTCCCCAAGAAGACATCAAGGTGGCGTGGGTCTACAGTCTTCTAGACGGACCAGCGGCTAGCTGGGCGACGGCCCTGTTTGATCAAGCCTCCCCCCACCTAAGTTCAGCACAACGCTTCTTGGATCACCTTAAGGAGACCTGGGGAATCGAGGACAATTTGGAGGCAGCCGGTCACAAACTCCGGCGCCTCCTTCAAGGAGACAGACCCATGTCTCAGTACATAGCCGAGTTCCGCGTGCTGGCCCACAACACCGGCTGGAACGATGTAGCCCTCAGAGGACAATTTCGGGAGGGTCTCAACATTGAAATGCTGGAAGAAATCTCCAAGGTGGATCCTCCCCAGACCCTCGAGGCACTCATTGATCAATGTTTACGGGCTGAAGTCATGATTGCCAACAGGAAACAATGGGTTCGAGGCCAGGGCGGTAGAGCCGGGGCAAAACCCCCCGCTCCCGCCAGTGTTCAGCCACGTCCGGTGTGGAGACCCCCGCCGCCAACCCCATACCCCAGAGGAGGCGAGGAGGTGCCGATGCAGTTGGGCAATGTGCGTCCCAGACTAGATGCCGCCGAGAAGGCCCGTCGTCAACGCTTGAACCTCTGCTGGTACTGCGGGAACGGGGGCCACTTCGCCAGAGAGTGCCCAGCCAAAGGGAAGCCTGCCGCCCGTCTTGCGGCGGCGTCCTCCACGGAGTCGAAGGCGTCTGAGCCGACTGGCACACAGCCGGCGGGGGAAGCCAACGACCGGGTGTAGAGAGGCTCGCCAACCCGGTCAAAAAATCCATCCAAGAGCCGCCAACCGGGGTCCTGTTCCTTCTCGTGGTCACATTATGGTCAGCAAAAAGGGGACCCGTCATGATCCACGCCATGATAGACTCTGGAGCTACCAACAATTTCATCGATAGAGAGTATGCCGACTCTCTGGGATTACAATATCATGATTTCAAGAATGCCCGTGTGGTGCAAGCCATAGACGGCCGTCCCCTCAAGACGGGCCCCGTAAGCCAGTGGTCGGAACCCACCAGGATGTGGATAAGGGAACATATGGAAGAGATTTCCTTCTTTGTTACCGAGGTTCCCCATTTCCCTGTGATTTTGGGAATTCCATGGCTGACACTCCACGACCCTAACATCTCCTGGTCCAACAGAGAACTGCAGTTTGCTTCACCGTACTGCCAAAACCATTGCCTCGTAGCCAAGGTATGCCATGCCACAGACTCCGAGCCCATCATCACCTTGCCAAAGAAGTACTCCGAGTATTGGGATGTATTCAATGAGAAAGAAGCCGAAAAATTACCCCCACATAGACCTTATGACTGTGCCATTGACTTGGTGGAGGGGGCCCCGATCCCGCGAGGGCATCTCTACTCCCTGACTGAACCAGAGCAAGAAGCTCTCAGGGAATTCTTAGAGACAAACCTTCGCAAGGGGTTCATCAGACCCTCTCAATCCCCAGCCGCCTCCCCAGTGATGTTTGTGAAGAAGAAGTCAGGGGAATTACGCTTGGTGGTGGACTACAGAGCATTGAACAATATCACCAAGCGGAACAGCTATCCCCTGCCCTTAATCTCGGATCTACTGGACCGACTTCGAGGAGCCAAGGTCTACACCAAGCTGGATCTTCGGGGGGCTTATAATCTAGTTCGCATCAGAGAAGGGGACGAGTGGAAGACCGCCTTCCAGACTAAATTCGGATTATTCGAGTCCCGAGTTATGAATTTCGGTTTATGCGGAGCTCCCGCAACGTTCCAGCATTTTGTCAACGATATTTTTCAGGACTATCTAGACAGATTCTTGATAATCTACCTGGACGATTTTTTGGTGTTTTCCAGATCACAATCAGAACATGAGAACCACGTCAAAATGGTGTTGCAACGACTGCGGGATCATGGACTTTATGCCAAGCTAGAAAAATGCGCTTTTGATCTACAAGAGGTAGATTTCCTTGGCTACCGCATCTCGCCTCTAGGGCTTTCCATGGATCCAGCCAAAGTTTCAGCAGTATTGGAATGGCGGGCGCCAACTAACAAGAAAGAGGTGCAGCGTTTCTTGGGGTTCGCGAACTACTACCGCAAGTTCATTCCAGACTTTGCCCGCTGGTCCGACCCCATCACTAGCTGCATCCGTGGAAAGCAGCCTTTCCGCTGGACTGATCAAGCAGAGAAAGGGTTCCAGCAACTGAAGAAACTATTCACCTCCCAGCCAATTCTACAGCACCCAAATCCTGGAACCCCTTTTGTGGTGCAAGCGGACGCCTCTGATGTGGCAATTGGGGCTGTACTCTTACAACCGGTGGGAGATCACCTCCACCCCTGTGCCTTTTATTCTCGTCAACTAACCACACCAGAGAGGAATTACACCATTTGGGAAAAAGAACTACTGGCCATAAAGGCAGCCTTTGAAACTTGGAGACATTGGCTAGAAGGGGCCAAATTCCCCATTGAAGTCCACACTGATCATCGTAATCTAGAACATCTAAGAACTGCCCGCAAACTAAATCAGAGGCAGCAACGTTGGGCTTTATTCTTTGAACGTTTCAACTTCCAGATCCATTATGTGACCCCAGCTCAAACCAAGCAAGCAGACGCCCTGTCACGTAAACCGGAATACGCTGCAGGACGCAAGGAGACCTTTGAATCCCAACTGCTACAACCTGAGAACTTTGCCACGCTCACAGTGGGGAACACCAAATCCAGTCCCATTGGTTCAACTTCCCCTACTCCAGGACCCATCTGTGCTCAAGAAATCAGGGCTAGTCAGCAAGCAGATGCCTGGGCGCAGGACCAACTTCGCCAAGGTCTGCATTTTCCCTTTTCGCTTAAAGATGGGCTGCTCTGCTATAGAAATCATGTTTATATCCCACCCGGACCGGGCAGGGAAAAAGCGCTTCGTCTGTGTCACGACTGCAAACCAGCAGGACACTTCGGACTATTTAAAACCATGCATTTGATCCTAAGAGATTTTTGGTGGCCCAAGATCCGCAAGGATGTGGAAAAATATGTCAACACCTGCCCAGTATGCCAGCGCTCCAAGATACGAAGGGAGAAGCCCTCAGGGCTTTTGCACCCCCTTCCTACCCCATCTCGCCCATGGGAAATAATTTCCGCGGATTTCATCACTGACCTACCACCTTCCTGTGGATTCACCACGATCTTAGTGGTGGTGGACCTATTCACCAAGTTAGCCCATTTCATTCCCTGCGAAGGCCTCCCCACGGCCAAAGAAACTGCGGATCTATTTCTTCAGCATGTTTTCAGACTACATGGATTGCCCAAGAGTTTAGTCACAGACCGTGGATCTCAATTCACCTCTCGTTTTTGGAAGGCACTACAAAAACTACTGGGCATAGACTCTCGCTTATCTTCAGCTCATCATCCCCAAACAGATGGGCAAACGGAGCGCACCAATGCCACTTTGGAGCAGTATCTTCGCTGTTATGTAAACTACCAACAGGACAATTGGGCTTCTCTGTTACCACTGTCTGAGTTTGCCTACAATAATGGAGTTCAAGCTTCTACAAAAGAAACGCCGTTCTTTGCAAACTACGGTTTCCATCCACGTTTCTTTCCCCCTGTCATTGAAACTTCAGAAGTTCCCGCAGCAGAGGATTGGCTGCAGGAACTCACAGCGGTGCAACAACTTTTGCTCCAGCAACTGGACCAAGCCAAGGAGGACTATAAACGCCACGCTGACAAACACCGCCAGCCGGGCCCCGAAATCAAGGTAGGAGATCGGGTTTTTCTGTCCACTCGCTTTCTGCCCTCCCACCGCCCATGCCGGAAGTTAGATGCCCGCTTCATTGGCCCCTATCCAGTGGTGGCGCAATTAAACCCCGTGACTTTCAAACTCCAACTTCCGCGTTCAATGCGCATTCACCCAGTGTTTCACCGTTCCCTGCTCCTTCCGGCGGATGGTGTGCGTCCTGATACAGACCAACCGGCCCCCCCTCCTGTTTTGATGAATGGGGAGGAGGAGTTCGAGGTTGAGGACATTTTGGATTCTCGCTTTCATCGCCGCCGCCTACAATATCTCATTGACTGGGTGGGTTTTGGGCCTGAGGAACGCTCTTGGGAAGACGCCTCCACAGTCCATGCTCCTGATCTAACCCGTCGCTTCCATCTGACCTATCCCACCAAACCGCGACCTCGCGCCTCGGGGAGAGGACCCCAGTTTGGGAGGGGCCCTGAGGAGGGGGATAGTGTGATGAACCATGGGCCTTGTAGTCCTGCTCAGGACATTGTAATCCCTGATGAAGATGAAAACTTGGGTTTTTTACCTTCCCAGTCTGAACTGGATTCCTCTCAGCCAGATCCTTCCCAGGCAGATCTGGAAACCTTGCACCTGCAAGAAAGTTGTGCCCCAGAAGTATGTCAAACAACCCCAGAGCCTACTTCTCCCGTGTTCTTGCGCCGGGAGTTTTGTAAACAACAGAGAAGTTTGGATTCAGCTTCGCGCAGGAGTGCGAGGATAGCAGCTAAGAATGTTGCCAATTAACATTGGTTCTCGTGAGAATCTTTAAGGAGTTTAACATCTGGTCTCAGAGTTTAGCTTTCGTTTCTGATTCCCAGAGAACCGCTTTGGTGAGAAAGTTGGACTCTATATAGGTGTTTTGCCCGCGTAGCAACTTCGCGGAGTCAATTCGTCAGCCTACGGAGCGAGTTGTGTCTGGACAGCGCGCTCCGATTCAAGCCTCGCTTCAGCTCAAGCCTTGCCTTGCTATCCAGCCTTCGCCTTGCTTCCCAGCCTTTGTTTACCTACGGACTTTGCCTTGTTTCCCAGGACTAATCCTTGCCTTGATTCACGGATTTTACCAAGTTATTCCACGGACCTTGTTCTTGTTCTTAGTTACCTTGTTCCACGTTCAAGCCTTGTTTCAAGTATCAAGTTATTTCCTAGCCACGCTCAAGTTTTATGGACTAAGGACCTTGTCATCTCCCCTCACTTTGCTTGGCAAAGTGAGTGTTTCGGTTATTGGATTACAACTTTGGACCTTAATATTTCTTATTGGACATTGCTTTTTTGGACTAATTCTGACCTTTCCTGAAGGGTCTAATTCTGGACTATTTTCTATACTTGTTTTTATTAACTTTATATATTCCTTCAATAAAGATATTAGTTAGATTCTGGCCTCTGTGAATGGTTATTGGTGCCTCTGCCGCCTGGGTCGTGACATTCATCTATAAGATGACACAAAAGATTCCTTGTAGTTTTATTTTTTTGTTTTACCTATTAGAAATCCTCCCCATGTCCATGTTTAGTCAACATGCTTTAGCTGAGAACAAAAATCTATCATACTCTTCTTTTACAATGATTCTCATGTCACTTCTTTCTTTATGTTTCTTCACCAACTTCCTGTCCATTCATGAGTTTTGACTAGAAAGGGACTTTTGATTTTTATGTCTTTGCTGCCAGGCATTCCCCCCCCCCCCCCCGCTGAGCAATGAATGAACAGTAAAAGAAGCCCTGGGCTACTGTCATATTAAAAATAAAGATCCCTGGGGTTTGAGGTGGGCTTTGCTAAAGGTTTATTGTCAAAGAAAAGCAGTGGCCAAGATTTTGTACATCAAGACATGGGGTGGCTGCCCCTCAACTCTGGAACTCCCTGCCCAGGGAAGCCAGAATGACCTGCTATCCTTCCAATGGCAGGCTAAAACCTTTTTATTCAGGCAGGCTTTTAAAGAAGAAGGTTTTAAAGTTCAAGTGAGAGGATGTTATGGTTTCAGCTTTAAATACATCAACTGTTAATATCATTGATGTTTAATTTTAATGTTTGTATATTTATGGATTTTAATAATAATAATAATACAAAACAAAGAAAAAAAGATATAAAAACTATTTTCCTTTAAATAAATAAATAAAGTGATGATGAAAAGGAATTGAAGTTCTTTTGGTTACACCAGGATACAAAACATGTTCCTAATAGTTTGCAAACTGGAAGCTGGTCTCCCTGAATCCCCAATGGCTCAAATTCCATTTATCATTGGCAGAAAAGAAATAGCAACTCTACATTTTGCCATGTGCCAATGTCTTTCCACGACTGAACTACAAATTACAGGATCCAATGTAATTATTTGTAATTTCTATGCACTAGTACATGACCTCCACCTTTGCCTCCTTTTGAGAAAACCAGAACTTTCTCCATGTGTTTGCCAAGAAAGTTCAGATAAAGCATGCCAGATGCAAATTGAGTAGTGAGAGTGGGGTTTGGCAATTGCAGTTTCTGACATCCTTCCTTCCACTACACATAGCAAACCAACATCATCTTCTTTTCTTCAGAATCAATGGTCTCCATGGAATTGGCATGGATGGATGCAGGCATGTCCAAAGGCAATCTGAGACAATTCCATGAATTGTTATGAGCAAGTGGAAATATTTCTCTACTCAAGCAAGAGTTATGGGAACACTAGTTTTACAAGGTCTATAGCCTTCTCTATCAAAGAGTGCTATGCCTCACCAAACTACAAATACTATAGTTCCATAGCATTAGACCATAATAGTTAAAGAGCTGTCAATCTGCACTAATTCTACAGTAGAGATGCACCCCAATACAACTATGAATCATCACATTCAGCAACTAGCAGAATAAACAGCCAAAAGTGAGACTGAGTACAATGAAGTAGTGGTAACTTCTGAAGTGCAGACATGCACTGTGATGACCCCTATAAATCACAATGGTAAGAAAAGTCTAAAAATACAGGCTCTTATCTACAAACCAGTTTTAACGGTTTCCATCTCCTCCACATCTTTTGTAAAGCTAATGAGCCTTAATTACTCATCTAAGTACAAGCAGCTATGAAATATTCGATATTGCAACAGAGATAGTTCACAGCAATATATTGTTGCCTGAAAAATAAATTGTAGCTAGCCTCACAAATAAGGTGATTCATTAAGGTGGCAAATTATGTCATTAGTCCTTACAATTAAAATAAAATCTTGGCATTCCAGCACTATGAACTGGTTTAACTACACCACTGTAGGAGACACACCAAATGATAAAATTTTCTTGCCATTACACTATAACTGGAAAATTATGAAATTGTTTCCACATATTCACCTTTTCTGAATGCTGTACATTTTTTTTATTTTTCTCAACAAAAGATGCATGTGGCCACTCCTGTGCACTTATGTTGAACTTTAAAGTGCTCTCGGTATTACTGTGAGTTTTCTAGTGCAGGTGTTCAAGAAACATCCTTTGTGTGGCCTCTATAATGTGAAATTATTGCAATATGTTTTGAGAAATGTCTGAAAGAGAGAACATCCAGGTGATTTCCAGAGTGTTACTGAAACAGGGCGTCCCTAGAACAACTGACAGTTTCTTTGTGATGTGTGATAATGCTCATTTATGTCTATTTCTCTGACTTTAATCCTGTCAGTTCAGAAGTAGTTTCGAACTTCCCCTTTGGTTACTTACTAACCCTGTGTCCAGTCTTCAGTGTACAAGCATGAAAAGCTATCTCGATGTCCAAGTAGATTATGTTTGTTTCTTCACCCCTGTCAGGTTTCATTGTCACCTCCTCAAACAAGTTAATAACATTTGTCAAGCATGGCCTCCCCTTTGTACATGTCATGGTTGTCTTTGACTAGCTGCACCTGTCCAAGTATTTGTCTGTTTTGTCCCTAAGCAATGACCCTAGATTCTACCACAAACCCCTTCTAAACATCTTTAGTGTTTATGCTGAGTGGATTATTTTATGCTTTTAAATGCCTGTGCCATTGAATAGTGTCATGCTGCTATTCCAAAAGTATTGCATAGGTACTTCTCTGTAGATTTTGCAAAATTTGGTTAGTATAAATATTTATTTTCTGGGGAAGAATCCCATTGAATAAGCTAAATTCTACACTCTGGATTCCTGACATGCCTGTAGCTTGTGAAATGTTTACATAAAGCCTCTCTGAGTTTACTATCCTACCCTATCTCATCCATATTAGTAATATTTAGATATTATAATCATGCAAGGAACTATGACAGGCAGAAAGATCAATGATGATATAGTGATTCGCAAGTATCATGAAGTAGATTTTTGTGACTATGTAGAGCTTATCATAGGCCGGATCTACACTGCCCTATATCCCAGGATCTGATCCCGGATTATCTGATTTAAACTGGATTATATGAGTCTACACTGCCAGATAATCTGGGATATGCAGATAATCTGGAATCATATCCTGAGATACAGGGTAGTGTGGAAGGTCCCATAGACAAGCTAGTAAGCATATGTTGTTCTGCATTAATTCATTCGAAGAATGAAAAAAAATAGCCTCAGTTTGAGGAGTATGAAGTTATAATTTTTATTTATTTTATTTATTTACTTGATTTTTAACCTCACCTTTCTCCCAGTAGGAACTCAGGATTTCAAGTTTAACCAATGGCTGGGATATGTTCCAACAAACTATAAACACATGAAAATATTCTACGCATCCAAGGTGTGCAAATTGCATTTCCCAACATGAATTTGTGGTATCATTTTGTGCAACCAATGCCTGGTGCACTGTTGTACTTCCTTTGGATCAAAATTGTTTTAAGGATGCCTCTAGCTTCATTGACAAGGAAATCAGATCTTGTAGGAAATCTTTACCATTGTTGGAGGAAAAGGTCTGTTAAGGATAACCAGCATTTGATACAGAACAGGCAAGAGTAACTTGTGCATTACACACTTCTGTATATAAACAGGACTGAAATTAGGAATCAGCTGCTCTAGAAAGTATAGAAATAAAAACTACCTTCAGGAAGAAAAGTTTGTCCTAATCATAGCAGAATTAACTTTAATCCTATTGTTAAATGACTTAAACTAGAATGTGCACACTAAAAGGCAGTTGGATATTATTCACAATGTATACACAATGCATTGGGGAAATTAACATGTTAAAGAACCTCAGCACTACTTTGCCACACATTATAACTAACAATCAAGATAAGAACCTGACAGCAAAGGGAAGAAGAAAGCTAGATTCAAATGTGTCATCTAACCCCAGAGCAAATGGGAGAGCATTGTTCCCAGCGGATTTTACACTGAAGGTGCCTAAGAGCTAGGCAGCACAATTTAAGTGGAAATTGAGCTGACTCTCTGCCGAGTGTGTATGTTAAATAAATCACCTGTGTGGATATATGCATTGAAAGTGTAGCTGGGTCTTTTATGGAATAATAAAGAGCATAGTGAAGCAGAAACAAAATGAAAAAGTAGAAATGCCTAGCTTAAACATTGATACAAATAAAGTTGTTGTTGTTGTTGTTATTATTATTATTATTATTATTATTCTCAGAATGGGAATAGGCACACTCTACGAGGGGTGTTCATTAAAGATTTCCCCAGACCCACTTTCTGTAGGCTGAGAGCATTGAAACTTGGCACAGTTATTAGTCCTTCTCTCCATAGGTGCCACCTAGGGACACACATTTCTCCTATCTTTTTAAGTAACTGTAAACACTTCGCTTGTAGAAGTTGACAGGTTGCCCCAAAAGCCATGTTGTGACTTCGAAAATCAGAGTCTCATCATCTGAAAAATGCTTGCCTTTCAAAAACAACTTAATTGTTGGAAAAAGGTAGAAGTCCGATGGTGCGAGGTCAGGTGAATAAGGGAGGTGCGATAGAATTTCAAAGCCACAGGAGCATGCTTCCATTTGAACAACATGTGAGTTGTGAACTGGTGCATTATCTTGCAGAAGGTGGACATCTTTGGTGAGCATGCCACGTTTCTTGGTTTTGATGGCCTTCCACAATCTCCACAGCAGTGAAGCATAGTATATTCCAGTGATCATGGTACCCTTTGATAGGAAATCCATCAATACTACTCTGTGCTAGTCCCAAAATACTATGAGCATGACCTTGCTTGCCGAGAGTTGGGCACGTGCCTTCTTTGTAGGCGGTGAGTCATGATGCTTCCATTGCATCAACTGGACTTTAGTCTCAAGATCATAGTGATGGACCCAGCTTTCATCCTGTGTGATCAGTCTGTCCTCCTGGTTTCCACTGCACATTGTCAATAGAGCCTGAGAGCATTCAGCCTGTTCCTGCTTCTGGAGCAGCCAGGGAACCCAACGAGTAGATGCATGTGAAAATGGTCTTGGATGATTTTTTTTTCCATGGACCTCACACTAATCATGACATTTTGGGCTAGGTGGTGAATGGTTGGACAGCGATTTTCCAAAATGGTGACCTCCACTTGCTGGATGATGTCTTCATCAATAGCAGAGTGTGGTTGCCCTGGAATTGGAGCTGTTTCCATTGAAGTCAGACCACATTTCAATTGACGATGTCAGTTCTTGACTACATCATATGATGGGAAATCATCACCATAAACCTCTTTCATCTCATCGAACATCCCCTTTGGTGTGTGGCCTTTCAAGTAAAGGACTGCTCTGTATTCCACTGGGTCCATTAGCACCTGTAAAATCAAGACTATTATCAGTTCGGAGTTGTAAATTGGCACGTAACCTACAGAGATTTATATCATTACACATCTGCAGTTTCAGTGTCCTGTGAGAAATAGAAGTGGGTCAGGGGAAATCTTTAATGAACAACCGCCAAATATATAGCAGAACTTTTCCTAGAAAGTCAAAATTCAAGGTGTAATGCAGCGGAATGGTTGTCTACAGCTTATTCATAAATATCAATACATATTGTACTATAATTAATAGAAGTATCAAAGTCAAGGTCAAGCTAGAATATTTCTTGCATTTAACAACTTTTCCTTATACAAAACAGTGTTTCATTGACAATAAGACTTGCAAATTAATTCTTTGTTTACCATCATTTGACCAATAACAAATGCCAAGAACAGTTGAAAATGATCAGCTGCAATGCAAAAACACATCTCTTGAGGATGCGAGTTTTCTGATGGCCAAATCTTTGTTACTTTTAAAAATGTACTTGGCATAATTATAAGTGCTAGGGTGAGAGGTAGTTTATTATTCTTTGAGTTCTTTTACAAATATTTACTAATATAGGGCACATCCATATTGTAGAATTTAATAACTTGACACAATTTAACTGCCATGAAGTTGTAGTTTTCTGGAGGCACCAGCCCTTTTTTCCAGAAAAGGCTAAAGATCTTGTAAAACTACTGATTCCATATCATTAAGCCATGACAGCTAAAATGACATCAAACTACATTAATTCTACACTGTGGATGCATGCATAGTGACACTTTAGTTTGGGTGGTGGTTTGTTTTCAAATTGAATACTATGAACCTCTAGCTATTGGTATTTATTATAGGTCTAAATCCAATTCCTTTTCTCAACTAAACTAGGCCTGATGTATCAATGGAGGTTTGCTAAATCAAAACTTGTGATTCATTAGTAGATCAACTCTAATCAGTAGATCAACTCTAGCCACAGTCTCCCTCAAACGTTCAACATCCACAACAGAGACAGCAGTATGAACACAGCATGAGCTAGCACATGAATGATGTGATATTTCTGTCCATGTTTTAATGAGAGCATGTCCCACAACTATAAAAGTAACTAAAAAGTTACAACTACACTGTAAAGGAAGTGCACTTACCCCTAATTAGGTAATAATAACACTATGAAATAGTTTTGCCTTGATTATCATTCTACTAAAATAATATGAAGTGAAATATGCAGTTCAGGCTTCATTATCCAGAGAAGAAATAAAATACTATAGAGATGGCAAGGGTTCAGATAAGGTAGCCAAAATGATCAAGAAGCCAAAAGACATCCTGTATGAGGAAAGGTTAAGATTTTCGAGGATATTTAGTGTAGAGGAAAAGATAGAAGTGTATAAAATTATGCATGCTGGAGATAAATAGGCTGTTGCTATTTGCTGTCATGTTGGCATCAGTTATGGGAATCTTACAAATGAGAGACTTCTGCGAGTCCAAATCACTGACTGCACTGTCTTACAAATTCATGGACCAGCTTCCTTTACTGAATCAATCCGTCTGTGATGTGATCTTCCTGATTTATTTATTTATTTATTTATTTCTGTTTTCAGATTTATTTGGCACTACCAAAAGTTGATGAATCATGTCCAAAATTGTCCTTATTAGATAAAATCACGATTCAATTAACAGAACTCTATGCTTTTCAACTTAATCTATAAAGCTGCTACAGGTTGAGTTTTTTAAATCTAGAATCCCAAAATGAAAAATACTCCAAAATCCAAAATTGCTCACATTGGTGGCCAAGACAGTCACTTTTGATTTCTGATGCTTCCATGTATGCAAATTTTGATTGATGCCCTCAACCACTTAAAATATTGCACAAATTACATTCAGGTTGTGTGCATACGGTTTATATGAAACATACATGGATTTTGTGTTTAGACTTCAGCCTCATCTCCAAGATATCTCATTATGTACATATATGCAAATACAAGTATTCCAAAATCCAAAGCACTTCTAATTCCAAGCATTTTAGCTAATAGCCAACCTCTATAATTTGGATTTGTGAAAAGGCAAGAAAACAGTGAAGCTATTGAAGTAGTTGTTGGGCACAGAATGGTGAGAATCAAGTAGAAGGAAAATTTTGACTATGTGCTTCACTATTAAAGCAATACACATGGTAATGTAAGGGCCTTATCAAATGCAGAGAAGACTGTATCTTCTCATTTCTGCACTTTGGCAAAATGGAGTCCCACGGAGCCCATCACATAACACAGGGCAACTTCTGTCAGGACTTCATGGGGCTCCATTTCAGCAACATGAAAAAATGAAGCCCAGAATGGCTTTGGGGGAGTCCAGTGTAACTCTTATTGAGAAATACAAAGAGAAAGCGCGGAAAGGATAGGAAGGCTATCCCAGACAACAGGAAAAGACAATAGGGAACAAAGGAGGACAGTTCCCCCTGCTTTCCCCTCTTTCCCCTGATTTCCCTCTGCTCGACTGATGAGGTCCTAAATGGAAGCCCTTGTAACAACATTAATGCCAAAGTCTAAAATTACCTAGCTGAACCAGTGCCTTAGAGTTCCTAAAAGGCTATTTGGCCACAAACTAATACTGTCCTGTAAGCACAGAAAACCACTGAAATCAAAGGATTTAAGTGCACCTAATTGCACATTGGATTGTGGACATTTTATTTACACAGTTAAAGACCAGAGAACAAGACATTGCCTATTTTTCCTTAGAACCAAAAAGAAAAATAACAAAATCTCCCTTAGTAAATCTTAATAATTATACTTATTTTCCTTTAAAAAAATCCATTCTAGTTCTGCTGAACATGCATCCAAGAATTATTATATGCTGTAGGACCTCATGGTTCAATCTCTTTTTTTCTCTGCCAAAATGGCACTCATATCACGGTAATACACATTTGAAAAAGGTATTTTGGCCAGCAGAACCCTTCGTTTGCTTGTTATTTCCAAGAAACATACACAATGGCTTGTTTTTAAATGCAAGTAAAATTTTTCCTACATCTCTTCCAATTCCATATAATAGCAACCATGACAGTAACATAAAAGGAAGAGTGAAAAATTGGAAGGAATGACTGAAAAGGCACTCTTCATTACAGAAAATCCGTACATTTGTATTCTGAAACATCCCTGCAGTAGGCTAGGTAAATTAGCTGAACAGGATATAATGTAAACAAACCTTTATAGCTAAGCTAGAATAACCATCTTCTATTAACAGAACTACAGATAGCAAGTACCTTCTTGTTAAACCACAGTGTTTGATGCAACATTGTGTTGAGAAATCTGATGAGGAATGAATTGCTATAAAATTATACCATCAGAAATCCAAGTGTGCTCAGTACAATTTAGATATGCGAGCTGGAGCACAGATTTTAGGCACTGTGCTTGCATAGTTTAAAAAGTAAATGGTTAAAAATGGTACCCCAAAGATGAATGAACTGCAAGAAAATAAATTAAATTTGAAACGACTGTTGGAACATATGCATTATACAAAAGATCATGAAATTCATTTCATCTGACATATTATACAATGAGCTACAAGAACATTTGCAACTGATAAGAAGTATGTAAGATCTCATTTATTATTCTAACAATAAAGATTACACCATGAAACCAAGGTGTAATACTTCATGCCGTGTTCTAGCAACCTGAAGGTCAGGAACAAAAGACATGTCTCGAACTTCCTAGTTTTCCAGGTACCAAGAGATGCTATTGCATATTATGAGCTGAAAATCAAATGATTGTTCTGTGTTACATAAAGGGAATGATTGAAGCACAAAAGTCCCATTGAGTATATATATATATATATATATATATATATATATATATATATATATACACACACACACACACACACACACACACACACACATGCACATACATATATACATTGTGTATGCAAATGAATCATCTGAATTTTAGATTTCTCAAATAGCCAATGCATGGCAGGTTGAACGTGAAAAACAATGAAACAGTCATAAAAGCCACTTCGAAGTATTTAAATATAGAAAATAATAATCTAAAAAGCAAAGAAGCTAGCTTATTCTGTCATATTCTATCAAAAATAAATGTAAATATGTTTGTCATGTAAGTTTGTATATATGCAATTCAACTCAATCATTTATCTGGAAAAATATCATCATTGTCATCATTATCATCATCATCCCATCTTTTCACAAAACCAATTTTGTTTTTGGGACTCAAAACAGATGGAAGGATAATAAGTAAGGGGTCAACCCATAGTACCACTACCATTGGCCCCTGAGACTCGAGGTTCGAAGCCATATCCTTATATGACAGATGATATGATAGCTATCGTTAGATTCAACTCACATGAAATAAGCTATTGATTCAACACTAGGAAGAATATCCTAGTATCCTAGATTCAACACTAGGAAGAATATCCTGTTTTGCATTGGGCAATTTGGCAATTTAGGAACTCTCCTTTAGAAGATATTTTTAGACAGGACTTAGTAAATTTTAGCTGTGGATTTCCTGCCTTTGCAGAGGGTGGATGAGACAGTTCTTCCAACTTTACTGTTGTCTAATGTCTACTGTTGGACAATTCTAGAATCATGAACCAAAATAAAGACAGGTTAAGCACTGAATCAATACTGAAGTGGTCACATGACTACTTCACTTCACACTGAGATTATGAGCATCTTGCTTCAACAAAATTCACATTCAGCCTTTCCCCCCTCTTTGGTGAGGTAATTTATAATACGAGCATATGGTGGAGCAACCAGATGACAGCTTCAGTGCAAATCTAATGTTCCCTCCCAACCTGCTAACCCATTGCAGCATATTGTAAGGGCTGCATGACTCTGTCCCAGATTGCAGTTAATCGTGCCCATTTGTCTTCCATTTCTACCCTCCATATGGGTGTAAGGCATGTCTTTATTAATGTGGCTTTCATTGCAACAAGTGACAAAAGAGAACTGAATAGTTGATTTCATTTTGATGGAAACAGAAATGTTGTGGAGGTTTTTTGCTTCTATAACATTTAATTTAATATTATATTACAGTAGAGTCTCACTAATCCAAGCTAAATGGGCATGCAGAAGCTTGGATAAGCGAATAACTTGGATAATAAGGAGGGATTAAGGAAAAGCCTATTAAACATCAAATTAGGTTATGATTTCACAAATTAAGCACCAAAACTTCATGTTATACAACAAATTTGACAGAAAAAGTAGTTCAATACGCAGTAATGTTATGTTGTAATTACTGTATTTACGAATTTAGCACCAAAATATCACGATATATTGAAAACATTGACTACAAAAATGGCTTGGATTATCCAGAGGCTTGGATAAGCGAGGCTTGGATTAGTGAGACTCTACTATAATTTTATTTTTCATCAGATAGTATGGTCTATGGAAAAGACTCCCAGATTTACTCATTAAAGTAGACTTATAGAATAACAAATAAATAAACTATCACCACCTTTGATAAGTCATTCTGAAACTAGGTGGGAGAACCCAAATGTCTGCACTGGCTTCGAGTCTGTTTCCAGATTCAGTTCTGGTTTTGACATAAGCCCAAAGCAACGAAAGATAAATATAGCTTTTGTTACATCTTCCAGATTAATATTCTCAACACTTTGGAATATCTGAAAAAGTTCTCATCCAAGTACAGTTTTTATAGAGATTGAGGATCTTTTTTCTGGATGGTAGTAAAATAAGCTACCTGGCAGATATATGAATTTCCCAGCATCCTTTTTGGACAGAATCAGATTCTGGTTGAGATCATATATTGCTTCAGAGTAGAATAAATATCCATTAGCAGAATAATGTTATGCAAACCCTATACTGAATACATCATGACCCCCATATCTATAGGACTGGTATTCAAAGTTTTAGTTATCCAAGTTTGACAAAATATGTCTTCCTGGGTATTTTCTAGATCTTGCAGTGTGATATTTGGGTATTCTGGGGAAGAAGTCCTTGGTTTCAGTAGATTTTGCTATGATTTGCTGTTTCACGTGTCTACGAAAAGTCTGGGAACATATCCTCTGTGGATATGGGGGTTGTACTGTACCAACATGGCACAATATAAGTCATCTCTCCACATTTGTGGCTATGACTTTTGCGGGTTTGATTGTTTATGGATTATTTGCTGCTGATCCCACTCCATTTTTAATAGGCTTTGGTAGTTGCAAACCTTGTGAGACTGAGAGGAATTTCAAATGTGCAGCATGGCTTGTAAGTCTCTATTTAAAATGAGATAGAGAAGCAATGAAGGCACTAACATCTGCCTTGTGAAGGAACCCTGCCGCCTTGAAGATATACATAGCGGGTTGTTAGAGTATAGTAAAGCCCCACCCCACCCTACCAAGTTTTACTCTAAAATGAAATTATAGGACTTTTTGAAACTATGTTAATAGTTGTGAAAAGTTCTTAGTGTAGAAGATATCCATCGTGGCTTGAACCTGTGGGCTACCTTTTTGTGTGTTAAATATGGTTGGGCAGCTAGGGTTTTTCTACTATTGCTGAGGTCCTGCAAATCCTAACCCCAATTAATGTGGAAACTGACTATATAGAGATCAATATATACATATGACTGACATATCATTGCTCTACTGCAATGCACAATGTATAAAGGCAATTCACAGACTCTGTGTACTTTAAAGTGCAATGAACCTGCATATGCAACTCCACTTAACATCACTGAGCTGGATGCGATTGGTGTGCATTGTCTGCCCACCCCTCCCCAAAAAGAAAAAACCAAAATCATTCCACATAGATAACACAACATAAGTCTGCATATGTCATTAACAGAATGCCAATTTCTCTGTAGTCATCCCAAAAGGTCACTTTTCCACATTCTGTTTTCAGCCCAATTAAACAAAATTAGTGAAGGCAAGATTGAAATCTGGCATACATAGTTGCTTGAAATAAACCCTGAAGGACTCAGTGGTGCTTCTACATAAACATTTAAGAACTTTGTGCAAATGTACTCAATGTAATTAATGTATCTTAAGTAAACAGGGCGGGTGGAGAGAGAAAATATATATGCATATCTGTGGCTCACAAATAATCATACCTTTATTCATCCATATATATTTCTTCTTCTTTGGAAATGATACGGTCAGGAAATGTCTTTTTCATAAACTATTTGTTTTCTCTTGCTAATGTATTTTTAAATCCTGGGGTTAGAAGAAAATGCCCCCCCCCCCAGCTTGACATGATTTGACAGCTGAAACGAAACAAATCCTATTGAAGTACAAAGCTAATAGAAGGTTTACTATGTGTGTCATTAGCACCCTCTATACAAGGAAGCAGAAGATATGAGGTGTGGATTTTTAAAATATGATAAAATAAGCACACTGTTAGAAGCATATGAAGGTGTGACTTCAGCCAAGGCATTTTCTTCTTACACAATCAGAATCCCTCCCTCTCACTTTTGTAAATAATCACCACTGTATGATTCAAGTTGACGTCTTTCAAATTATTTTATCTACTCAAAAATATAGACCACGGCTGAAATATGTTTTAAATATTGTGTCATTTAAGACCTAAGATGATTCACAGCCTACTGCTGAACATTTTTTTAATGCTCATCTCAGAAAAGCAAAATGAAGAAACCTAATTCATATGCCAGATTGTTTTTGAGCTCTCTTTGATATCATATTCCAATGAAATATTTGATAATGGATTTCTATATATTCTTTAAAAGGGCCAAGTGTAATACTGGAGTGTGATATTTATACTGTTAACTTCAAGACTAGGTTGTTTGGTGGGGTCTGCCTTCATATTTAAAATGAAATCTGAAACAAAATGAGTTATCTCTATTTCCTTTGATTATAAAAAAACAAATTAGAATTCAAACAAAATGTAAAATAAAATTTAAAATATAATTTGATTCTTTTTCACTGGTTTTTTTTACCACAATGGCTCATATAAGCCATGAAGTTCTTTAAGATCATCTACAAACCAAAATATACTGGATTTTTTGGCAAATAAAAGACTATCTTTAAATCCATGAAAATTTCACAGATGCAAACAGAACACATGTGGCCAAGCCATATCAGAATGTGATTAAGATGGTTACTAATGAGGCAGAACACATAAGCTAGGAGAAGCTGCAGCAGCTTGATTTTTCCAATGCCTCCTGGAAAGGATAGGATATGATTTTTAAATAGACTGGGAAGCAGACATGGAAACTCCTTAGTATTTCCAGGAGTTCTCAGGAAATACTTTGGGATGTGGATTTCCAGTCATGTTTCATTGGGGAAATGTCTGAAACAGTCCAAAAACAAAGAGGGGGGAGAAAACGGTCAGAGATTGTCTTCTGGACTCAGGAACCAGAATATAATTGGAGAAAAATCTAAACCACATGGGATAGGAGCTGTCAAATTTGCCTGAAGAGAAAGGGGCAGTCCCCTATCAAGCATTGACAGTTCTCTCCCCAAATCCTGCTTCATGAGCTTGGCATGGTGATTTTTTAAAGTCAGGTTTCCTCTCAAGTGCTTCATCAGAGGGAAATGTTAGGTTTCCTTACAAGTGGGGTCTGGTGTAAGATACGCTGCTTGGGTCTACTGAAGAGCAGTGGGGTCGAGGAGAAAGCCAGGTTTCCCCTTGTGGGGTCTGGTGTAAAATCAGCTTCTTGGGTCTGCTCTAGAGTAGCAAGATCCAAGGGGAAAGTCAAGTATCCCATAAGCTTTTTCCCTGAGGTTTTTCTATTAAAAATTGAGTGGGTGGTGACTGCATTGGCTTGTGGTATAAATCTGAAAACTGATAATTTTGGTAAAACTGGCAAGAAAGGACAACAGGTGAAAAGGAATGAGAAATGGAAGGATGTCCTTTACAACACTATGGGATATAACACCATTGCAATATGATGCTTCTCCCTCCCCCCACCCCACACCCCACTGTGGGATAGAGTCCTAAAACCCAAAGTAGCAACAATACTAAATGCATTTTTGACATATAGGTTTTTTAAAAGCATGAAGGGGAAAGAGATTGTTAAAACAAAAATATTTTCCAGAAGAGAAAAGGAGCTTGAAATTTTTTGCTCTCCTGCTGCAGATCCAGGGGAAAGCCTTCCTTTAAAGCTGGCAACTGTGGTGAGTGGAAATTCTATATTGGCGCCAAGCTACAGTTACATAAAAACTAAAAAAGGCATGCCGCAAGGTTTTTGATAACTAAAATCCACTTCTTAAGATAAAGATAAAATCAAATGCATTCTCAGTTTTTTAAAAAATCTCACGTCATAATAAATTTGTTAATCTTCAAAGAGCCTCAGTATCCCTTCTATGGTATATCTTATTAAAAATCAATAAAGTGTAGCTATGTTCTGGAAGAAACAACAACTCTTTTGTAAATCCCATCTCCTTGTCTATTAAAATTAATTCTACCCCTTGCTTAATAGGTCAAAGTTTAATGAAGCATTGTATGTCTAAATGTTCCTCAACCAATGGGAATGATAAAATAGAATATAAAGTCACTGTGGCAAAACAAGCATGTAAGGAATTATCCTCATCAGAGAATATAAAACCTTAGCTGATACTGGTTTACCATTTGCTCTGTCTTGAAGGAGTAGCTAAGAAGAAAATGCTTATTGTAAGCTGAAATGTGAAAGTCCAACTATCTATAAAGGAATTTGTATCAGAATGCAATTTAATTATGACAGAAGGATTGATTCAAAGGTATAATGTGGACCTTCTGAGTAAAAGTATTGGAATGAACTCTTTACAAGCAAGTCAACAAGCACTGAGGCTTGGAGAGCCATTTTTGGATCCAGATCTTTAATGGGCCCCAATGACATGCTCAACGGCAATCGGAAATTTTATTTTCAATGGTCAAAAATCACTTCCAGTCACCTCCTCCTTTCTGGTTCCATGAATGGAAAAGTGACATTGTCCATAGATGAACACCTGCCTCCTGGTGCCAGCAGCCGATTTCGGCTGTTCAAGAAAACACCATAGATCTTTTCCATGACAGTTCAAGGTGAATAGGAGGTGGCAGTGGGAGATAGCACTGGCACCTAGAATTGCTTAAACCATTTATCGTGGGGAAAACTGTGATAAAAGTTGGGGGGGGGGGAGGGAGAGAGAGAGAGAGAGAGAGAGAGAGAGAGAGAGAGAGAGAGAGAGAGAGAGAGAGAGAGAGAGAGAGAGAGAGAAGCACTAGGATTAGTTACATGGCCATGAGGGTGGGGATGGTGGTAATGAAAACTGGGGCTTTCAAGTGTAAACAGCATTAGGGACTTTTTTCTTGCAAAAAAATATAAATAAATAGGCCATAATCTAATTCCAAAGAGTTATTTGTGAGTGGACGACATTGCTAGTGAGATTCTGCAGTGACTGACATAAAGTCACTAATCACTTAACTGCTACTCTTTCTGAACAACATCAGTGAGGGTATCCTGAAGTATGTTGGAAGCAAAGGAATTCCAAGAAAGTGGGGAAGAGTCCGAGTCCCCCAGGAGGCAGCAGCTCTGAAGAAGGAGAGAAGCAGTGGTTTTATCCATTCAGTGGAATGGGAGCCATAGATGTTGAGGAGTTTCAATGGAACTACACAAAATATCCAGACATACAGGAGTAACTGTACAGAAGAAGAAGAGGGACCATATCTCCTTGGAAGGTGATGAAACTCCTCAACAGGGTCAATTCCATGGAAACAATGCTACAGCATATCTCTTTCCAGTTAAGAGGAAAGCCAGAGCCAGGGACCCTTGCATCCCTCTGGAGAGCAGCAGCTTCCGAGATGAAAGGTGCAACCCTGACCAGTGAGTCAAAAGAGGAGTATCGTGGGAATGGAGAGCCCTGCAGAGGGGTATCATAGGACATACCGACCAGAGGCTCTCACAACTCTGGAGCTTCATTTGGTCAAGGACTAGTGAGAAGAGAGCTCCAAGGTAAAATATAAAGGGAATATGCAGAAGTTATCCTATTTCATCACCAATGTGAAGAACTGTATGTAAGATTATGGTCATTTGTTCTCCTTGGAAGCAGCAAAAATAAGAATGGTGGAAGCAAATCTAAAAGGCCCTACATGTTCCAGTGTGCATTTGAGTGAATAGTCCCACCAGTTAGGCAGTTGTTTACAAATTCTCATTGCAGTTTATCTCCGCTCCTCACTTTTTTGGATTTCCAGTGTATTGATAAGATCACTCCTCTTGCCCCTATCCTTGATTGTCCCTGTATTCCCCATGAAACCTACTTAGAGTTCTACACTAGTCACCCTCCACATATGTTGTACTTGCAGTCAGGTTATAAAGTAATTGCTGTGTTTTATGTGTTTTTCATGCTGTTGTAAATTTATTCAGTTTATATTGTTTTAATTCATGTACTGTGTTTTTAACCTATGTTTTGTTGGGATTGTCCCCGTGTGAGCCACCCCGGGTCCCTTTGGGGAGATGGTAGCGGGATATAAGAATAAAGTTACTATTATATTATTTATTACATCAGATTGGCTGGTGTGGCTCCATGCAGCACAAGCACCAGAGCTGATTTGGCCGAGAACCTTATTGGAAGCCTTGAGAGCCAGATTCCAGATCAGTTGGAAAGGGTGAAAGCCAAAGCTCAACTCAAGTAACCAAGGGCGCTTCCAGGCAGTCCCAAAATTTACACCAAAGAGAAAGAGAGGTTTTAAGAACCTGCTTTGGTGTTGATTCCCCCCTCCCCCCCAAAAAAACCCAGGCTTTCCTGGAGGGGGGGTACATACCATCCCAGTCTGGAGAATTAATGCCCCTGATATTGTAGCTTAAGTAGCCACTGTTGCTAAGCCCCTGTCTTCCCACTGCTAGAAAAGGGGAGTCTCCAATAAGTCAGGAGCCCAAGCTTCTAGCATTTTCTCGGATATTCACAAACTGTTAGCTAACTCCAAAAGCTCAGGAGGTACCATAAGTTCTTGAAGATGTCACTTCTTTATCTCCACAGCTATCGTAGACCCAGAAACATATAAAGAAGTATTCATTAGAAGTGGAGAAAAAAGGACTCTAAGTTAGGGAGGTAGAAAAAGTGATGTTGCAAGTGATGTTGAATTCTGATAAATCTTGTACATTTATCAGAATTCGTGCAACTCATTTAGTTGACTCTGTATTCTGACCAAAAAGGGCAACAATTAAGTTCTCTTCTTTAAATAATGTGGCAAAAAGATTAAATTGTACCCTTGAGCCAACTTTCTGGAGAAAATGATTTGAATTAGTGCAGCTGATGTTTGTGAAGAAAACTAATATTGTTCCACACATTTTAAAATGTTAAACATGACTTTCACATCTGAAAAAAGAGGGAAGAAAATATTTTTCATGAAAGAACTAGATATGGCCCAAGAAGAACATTTAATTATATCTAAGTATATTTGCTATGATTCATGATGGCTATTTGCATCAAATGATTTTTAAATATTAAATATTAAATCCATTTAAATGTAATAACTTTTAGGATGAATTTTCATCTTTATTCCAGAGTCATGCTATTTTAAAATTTGTCATTAGAGCTAATAAGGAATGATGTTGGAACCACTCTGTACATTTAAATGAAGCATAAATCAATTATTGAAGCAAGAGATTTTTTTTCATCATTGTAATGATTATTGGAATAAATTTAGTCCTTAGATGTTCCTTAATGATATCCTCAGTAGTGAAAGTAGAAAATTACACGGACTTAATTTTTACTACATACTGTTTAAATGTGCTTGTAATGTTTTCCTCTGGCAAAAGCACATTGATCAGAGATTCTCGAGTTTCTGCTTCATAACATAGTTGTGCTGGAGCAAACCTTTCTAATCTAACATTCAGTTCTCACAGTAGCTAAATAGATTCCAATGGAAAGCCAGCAGCAGGATGTGATCTCTTTCTATGCCATTTATTAGTATACAAAACAGTAATATACATTTCTACATTTTTAGGGTGGATCATTCCTCATATATGGGACATCTACACTGTACAATAAATGCACTTTGACATAATTTTAATTGCCATGGGTATGGAATTTTGGTATTTATAGTTTGGTGAGGCATCAGTAGTCTTTTGTGAAAAAGGCTATAGACCTTGTAAAACTACAACTTCCATGATCCCATTATATTAAGTTGAAGTGTTGTCAAACTGCATTCATTCTACAGTGTAGATGCACCCATAGATAGCATACAATAAGAACAGTCTTAATATACATTATGTAGTCTTGACCATATTCTTCTACTGACATTTTAGATGAAATGGGAGTTACAATGTAAGGGAGTAGCAGATTAGGAAAATTAGGGAAATTAGGAATGCAGTGCTATTTTCCAAGAGGTTATCTACATACTGCTCTTTCAAAGAGTGCAACACAATGGTATCATACTTGCAGTACTATGGACACTGTAAAGAACATAAAAACATAAAAGTCATGTTGGATCACACCAAAAGCTTATCTAACCACTACTCCATTCATGCAGAGTCTACCAGCAGGGCATGAGTGCAAGTGCATCCTCCATCTGATTGTTCCAAGCAACTGAGACACAAAAGCATGCCAACATCAACCTTGTGAGACCTTATCATAACCAAATTATGGATATTAAGGGCATGGTCAGTATAAGTACATAATATAATGAAATGCATGTAAGTCCACTCCAAAATCATTACAAAGATATATTTAAGTAAGCAAGAGGCTACATATGACAAGGAGAAAAAAACAACTTTAGAAATATCTAGTTGTAGTAGTAAAGAAAAATCTAGACAGTGAATATAAGCACAAGTGCAACAGAGTCCTGAATATAATGAAGCTTTTCTGGCCTATATTTTTAGATCTCCTACTATCTGATCTCCCATATACGTGACCAGGAATGCCACATAAAGTACTTAAAACCTAAGGTTGCCAACTATATGTCAGATATTATTATTGCTAAAAAGAAAAGGATATTCTTGATACTAGAAGACAGGAGAGGAGGCATAGAGGTTGTATATAGAAGAGAAATGCCCACACAAACAAAATGACATATTAAAGGAACACAATTCTTTGTGGCCATTTCATAATTTTTTCTGAATACTTATTGTGATGATATTCAGGGAACCCAGAGAGCCGTCTTTGTCTACAATGTAAGAAGGAAAAAAAATCAAGGGCTTCATTTTCAATTACAGTCACTTCAGGAGATAGAAATGAAAGATCTTTCAAGTGTGTTTGGTTTTGAAAATATTTTCTCCTGAATGAACTGCCTCACTCATGAATACAGTGCGAACATTTTAAACTGAAGTTCCGTCAGTCCTCAGATATGCCTTTCCAGGATACCTGGAGTGCTCCTAGACTAATGATGCAGCTGCACTGAACAATTAATGCTGTGTTTATTTATTTTGTGCCAAAGCATTGCATAAATAAACAAGTATAAAACTGATAAAATAGAGGGAACATAAGCGGCTAAATAATTTTAGACCAAAAATGGGCCACAGCAGCAGCATTGTCTGTAGTTTTAAACAGTTCTTCCTCTGTGCATGAGGCAGGGCATTGTGAATGCTGAGTTGTTTGTTCTGCCCCACAGTCACACAAGGTGGAGGATTCTTCTAAGTAGTGCCATTTAGTCAGGTTGTCTTTTGATTTACCAACTCCGCTTCAGTTCAGGGACTTCCAAATTGCCCATTCTTGGTTTACACCTGGAAGAAGACCCTTGTGGGCAGAGGGGCATCCATTTGGGATTTCCTGGTTTAACTGCCCAGAGGGATACTCTTTTTGTTGCTGAGGGAACATTAAGAGGATTTGAGTCTACTGGGAGGAGGCTGACAGCCATTCAGTGGATGGCTTTCACAGTGTTCAACCTTATTTCTCTCACAATTGGCAGCAACTGGCAGCACCTTTCCATCACACATGGGGGAAGCAATGCTAACTAGCTTATAGAGTCTATCAACAGGTGTAGGTTTGAGACATCCTGTGATTATTCTACATGTTTCGTTCAGTGCCATATTCACCTGCTTCATGTGGGCAGACTTGTGCCAAACAGGGCACGCATACTCAGCAGTTGAGTAAGACAAGGCAAGGGTTGATGTTCTTATTAATTTGGGGTCTGCACCCCATGTGCTATCAATAGGTTTTCACAGGATGTTACTGCATGCAGTTGCTTTGTGCTTGGTGTTCATACAGTGTTTCCTAAATGTTAGTGTTCGATCTAAGGTGACACTGAGATATTTAGGAAGGGAACAGTGTTCAAGATCTTAGCCCTTCCAGGTAACTTTCAATTTCCTATTGGCTATGTAGGTGGAAAGCACACACTTGTGTCTTGGCAGGGTTAGGCTTCAAGTGGTTATCTTTGTTGTAGCTGGAGAGATCTTTCGGGGCATTAGAAAGCTGGGTTTCAACTGTTACAAAATTAATACAGTTGGACACTATTTAAACTTACAAGGATCACTGTCTCCTCATAAAGTTTTCATGATAAAAGACATTCAAAATGGGTTTACCATTCCTCTTTTTTCAAGAATGCACAGTATTCCCTTGCTCTCTATTTCCTGGCTCTCCTGCAGACAAATACCGTTTTCAAGCAGTGCATTTCAGTGAGAAGCTAAGAAAAAAATCGTGGGTTTGGATGGATCTGGATCATTGGAGCTTTTTGAACTCCTTGTATAGTAACTCTGAAGCATCCTGAATCAGATCCACATCCTGAATTGGATCAAATGGTTGTGTGGAAGCATCCTGAGGGCCTATCCAGACAGGGCCAAAATACAGGACCTGTCTCGGTTTTACCAGAGGCATACAAATGACACCTCCGGTAAAGGTAAATTAATGCAGAGTAAACCAAGGTTTACCTAGTTTATTCTGCATTAATTAAATGCTTCATTAGAACTAGATCTTTATGAAAAATCCAGGTATAATGAGGTGCTGGGCCTGTGGGGACTTACTACCAGGACATGTCATGCGTTTCCCGGGGGTGTTCTCCTGGCATGATAAGCTGATGTGTGAAGAGATGGGGCACGCAGAGGGATTTTCCTCCTCACCTCTCCCATCTCCTAAAACATCATTGCCTTGTGCTAGAAAGAGGTGAGAAGAGACTCCATGGGGGCCAGGGACATTTTCAGTAAGTTCTAGGGGGAAATTGGGGGCTTCGAGGTGGCTTCACGCTATCCAGATTTCAATCTGGGGTTATGGGAGGAGGTGGGGACTAAAACCTGCACTGAAGCGGGTTACTTTAACTTGTTTTATTGTGGGCTTTAGTCATTTCTGGAAGTACCCTGAGTGATCCTCCATCAGTGGCAAAACAACTGTACCTGCACCCACTACTGATGCTATGCAAAAGAAGCTACAAGATGCCATGGTGTCCTTCAGACTATGGGCTCTCAGTTTTGATTTGGAGGATCCTCAATATATGCATGAGCGAGAGAGTTTTACACCAAAGACAAAGAAATTCCAAACTTTTTAAAATGAAAATACTAATCTTATATTCTAAAATTAATTCAAAAAATTTGAAAGTTGTTTAATTGATGTTTCTTTAAAAAAGGATTTCCTAAACAAACCCATTAATTATGAAATAAAGCATATTTTAAAATGGGTCATTAGAACATTATATATTCTCCTTGCGTGCATTGAAATATTTTAATCCTGGAGGGGAAGGTCCCAAAATCATTCAGACTTCTCAGATAATTAATACACATAATATGTATGATTTTGACAGCATTCATCTTCTTCCTTTTTATAATTGATATGTTTGTATTTTGCTTTTCTTGAGAAAATAACTCTATTTCTCTGCATTGTTTCCTTATTTTATTTATTTAGGAACACATAAACCTCTGACTATTTGCAGTTATGGCATAGGCCTCCAGCCATTATTTCCCCCTCATCATCTGTTATTCAAAATAAAATATCATCAGAACAATAACAATTTTTTCTCTTATGGCCGTGGTTCTCAACCTGTGGGTCCCCAGATATTTTTACTTTCAACTTCCAGAAATTCTAACAGCTAGTAAACTGGCTGGGATTTCTGGCAGTTGTAGGCCAAAACACCTGGGGACTCACAGGTTGAGAACCACTGCCTTAAGGCATTCCAAAATTACCCAATAAGCACAGTTTTCTGGGTGATAACTACCATATTGGCATTGACTGCTCTACCTTTCATGGATACCTAACACTTGAAAACAAACATCAAAAACAAACATTTAAGCCAGTGGTTGTATCTTGTCAGACAACTTTATATGTTAATCTGACATTGTATACTTCTGTCATTTCTATACTATAACTAAAAGTAATAAAACACCATTTCCAAATTCAATTTTTGTCTAGAAAATTGCAATTTTTCTTGGTTTGGGTCATTGTAACTAAGCAAAACCATTATTTTTATGGTGGTTTGGTTTTATTTTAATTAAAATTAAAATTTAAAATGACTTCAGGGGTTGCAAAATGAATGTTCTAAGTCCATGGGCCATTTTTTCTCTACATCCTTTAAGTAGACCAAAATTACACAAAGGCAGTCACAAAAATTCATGGCTGAGTAGCAATGGAACCTCATTATTCTCCTTCCAGTCTCAATGCCTTCTTTATTATTTTTTTTTAAAAAAGAATTCAGAAAATGTTTGTTTAAAACATAAAAACCACCTCAAATATGTAAAAGTAAAAACAGAATGTTTACCAACCTTAAAATGCTAACTGCAAATAATTTGTCCTGCTCACTGGAAAGAACTTTTGGAAGAAAGTATGAAATGTTTGGGATACATTTCTCCTCTGGGCTCACTGCTTTGTTTTTTAACATGTCGCTGTGCCAACATTTACCAGATAAAAGATACTAATGTAAAAAAAAATTGTAATTTACGTTCTTAGCACAGTGAAGTTAGAATTAAACAGGTATAGGCCACAGTTTGCAAGTATTTAGGGTGTATTACCTTAAATCCATATGAACACTGTTAGGTCCGGATAAAAAACAACTCATAAAATAGGGCAATGCTTTTCTCATATCAGAAGAGACAGAAAAGGCTCATCTAAAATAGGGAACCTTTACCTGCTTAAAGGATAATTAAAAAACAGTGCCTGACCCATCTTTGACAGATAGGCTTAGTGTTAAGATAGATAAGAGTGCTATTTTGTGTCAGTGCATTGCTGGCTTCTCAGTCAAGGGGTGAACGAAAATGTTTAATAGCTCTCAGAAGGATCGAGTGAAAAGAATCAGTCGAAGGCCTGTCTGTACAGGAAGAAGTAAAATGAATCAATCTGAGGGTGTCAAGTAAACGTAGAAGAGAAATGGTCGATTTGAAGATTATGGGGCCACAATAGGGGACCAGGAGCAAAGATGCTAGGAAACTGTAGTGTAAAAAAACAAATTGCAATTCTACAATTAATGGGTATAGCCAGACAAATTTAGTGTTGTCACCCAAAACACAGACATTGAAATGATGTCACTTCAATCCATCCTGATGTATATAAACATATAAAATGAGGAATGAAAGAGAGTTAGGGGTTAAGAGGAATAAATCCCACAAAGTCAGGTGTTGCAGGGTTGTTGTAACACAGAGGGTTTTTAAAATTATTTGTAAATAAAGCCATTTTTGTAAAAACTAGCTACATGAGAGTGAACATAGAAGTTACATTTTAGAAAACGTCTGCAACTTTCTATATTAATTCCTCCTAAGTGTAACTTCAATTTGTCTTATACACTTTCATGAAATAATTAATGAAGCATAATTGTTTTAATAGTATATTCTATTATTTTCTTAAACTATTTTAAAATTGTGTCTGTTACTAGGGTCCCATCTACACTGAACATTTATGTCAGCATGGGGTGAAACCAGTCCATGGGCAGCTGGAAATTGCACCAGTGCCAATCCACATTAAGCCAGGGAAAGCCACTAAATGTGCCTCAGTCCCAAGTTAATATACTGTAGCTTGAAGGAAAACATGAATTTTTTACCAGAATATGGGTTCTCCCATCAGTTATGGCAGTCCAGGGACTTGGGATAGCTGTCCCCTCCCAACCCTTCTCCCCTTTACACTACTGGCAACAGAAGCAAGATAGTGACATACTGGATCCTGAGAACTTCATCTTCCTCTTCCTCTGTCCATGTTTTGTTATTCATGAAAATGGCTGTGAAGAGGGAAAGCAGGTGGACAATGGGGAGCCCTTGCCCAGCAGTGCTGAACCAGGTTCAGCATACCTTGGCAATGCAGATGCTGCCACCACTGAGGTGGCTCAGGAAGTCCCTGTTAGTCCACAAAGCAGGCTGAAACTAGTGTTTCAGATTTGCAGTACAGCCTCTTTATTTGACTGTGTGGAACCACCCCAGGATTTATGGCACTCCCATCCCAAAGCTTTATGGTTAATTTCAATTGAATTAACTCTAATAATTCATGATTTTTGAAATGTTTATTTAATATTAATATTAATTAAAATATTCAATAGCACAGTAAGTACGTTACTCATACCTAAATTCTGATTCTAACTATGGACTTCATCCCACGCAGTAAAATCACTACATATTTAAGAAACAACAGCTTATGGTGCCCTTCACATGACGCAAGCTTCAACCATGGGCTGAGGTATTTTTCAATTTCTAAAGTGTTTCTTTCCCCAACAATTCCTAAGCCAGTTGGCAATTTACTTATTTTTAAATTCCCTGCATAGAGTCAGGCAAAATGGCGAATTTCCCTGTGTGATTTTAATCCCTGTTGCCCGCTTGTAAATAAAACGATGGTACCGCTTGTGGGAGGAGCTGAAATGCCAATTTCCCCAATTTTAAACCACTTCCCATGTTCGCCAATGCAGAAGCTTGGGGAAAGATCAGGGTTAATTTTAAACCACTTCCTAAGATCGGGGTGATGTGTTTTTTAAAAGATAAATATTAAATATTAAAAGATAAATTCACTTATTTGAAGAAGTGTCATAGTGCAATTATCTATCTATCTATCTATCTATCTATCTATCTATCTATCTATCTATCTATCTATCTATATTCAGAAGTAAACTTCACTGAGTGCAATGGCACCTTTTACATTATTGTTATTATTTTATCTGATGGTAAAGTATGTTATTGTTGTTGTCGTTGTCATCATCATCATCATCATCATCATCATCATCATTCCATTTAACCCTGTAGCACAAATAACTGCCAGATTAAAACTTGAATATGTTATAGCTTGCTTACTAGATTCAGTGTCTAAAACCCCTGCTAGCTATCACCAGATTTCAAAAGTATTGATAAACCCAATTCCATTCCAAAGCATAGATTTCTTCCATCAAGAGGTCAGGGTGGGAGGGGATTTAAAATGTGTCAGCCATTTCTTGTCTTTCTAAAAGGGTCATAGGGCAAATGACACAGCAGGAACTGACCTTACCCAATTTACACTAGATGTAAAATATTTCATAAAATGTCTGCATTAAGGATACTGTGACTACTGTGAAACTCTGTGCTTTCATAAAGCCAAAACATGCATACACCAAATAGTCATTGTAATTTAAAAGGGATAACAGTTAAATTTGGAAGGGCAACACTGCCACCCCAAGATACTTAGTCAATATTATCTGGAGCGAAAACCATTCATGGTGAATATTTGAGAGGGTCAGAGTGCATAAAATTAATGGGAGACTTTATTTAGAAACATTGTGCTGTGATTCTATTTGTATCATAATAGCTCAGAAAATCATTGTAAATTTGTGTTTGCTCTGTTTGGATGTATTTGTTCAGGGAAGAAGTTAAATGTGATAGGGAAAAATGCTCTTTTTAATACCACCAATATTGAGGTTTGTACAACTACTATTTTGCATGATGATTTTCAAATATTAGTTTAAAATTAGGTTAATTTGAGAAAAATGCAAACAATGCAAGTGGAAAGCTGTGTTTTGTTTCTTCTGTGATTCATCATTGAGCTAATTAAATTGTAGCAGAGCTGAAATGCAGGAAGGTGATTGGGCTCATCCAATTATATAAAGGCATAGCATACGTAATTTAGGTCCATGTTTTTAGACAGCTCATCCCCTTTCCACAAGCTGTGTGCAAGCCTTTTCCATGCTAAACAGGTCACTGATCAATTTATCTTTCCTTTCTTATTTTTGAAAATGAAAGTTTTCATACAGTGGCCTGAATCCTAGACATAATCCCAAGAAGGGGAGATCAACAAAATCACTTTTTTACAGGTTATAGCAACATTTGTACAAATACCACAAATTTGGTGGATATATTCTAACTGGGTTCCAACAAGATAATTGAGGACATCTCCCCCCCCCCCCCCCACTATTATTTCATTCCACCACATCTCACTTCCTTCCTCCTTTTGTAATACTGAAGACCTATCCACCTAGAAACTCCAAACACTGGACAAATTTCTAAATGTTGTAAGTAAGATCAACAGTTTGGAACATTTTAACATTTGCGGCAGACTTGTGAGATTTTTTAAAAATGATTTAAATATATGGTGTAAATCTAAAAGATGTTGAAGGTTAACATAAAGTTGAAACATGAATTGCTTTTGGACTGTGGATGACCAGATGTAGCTATATGGAAGATTACTACATATTTGACTACAACACCAAGGTTGTTTGTGCAAAAATGAAAACAGGACTGGTTATTAAAATTGTCTGAAATTAGCTACTTTGACCAGAGGAAAACATGGGTGACATTTCTTGAAAGATTGGTAACCTTTGATTGTCTTTTTGAGGAAAAATGAGAATAACATGTGAACTATAGGATTTGATCATTAAGAGGTTTAGTTAAGTAGATGTGTAGGCATAATATTTTAGTTCGAGAAGTAAGATTTTACATATTAAGAGGTGTAAGATAAAGGTAAAGTTTTCCCCCTTACATTAAAACTAGTTGTGTCCAACTCTGGGGATTGGTGCTCATCTTCATTTCTAAACCAAAGAGCTGGTATTCTTCGTAGACGATTCCAAGGTCATGTGGACAGCATGACTGCACAGAGCGCTGTTACCTTCCCGCTGGAACGATACCTCTTGATCTACTCACATTTGCATGTTTCAAATTGCTAGATTGGCAGAAGCTGGGGCTAACAGTGGGAGCTCACCCTGCTCCCTGGATTTGAAACACCAACCTTTTTAGTCAGCAAGTTCAGCAGCTCAGTGGTTTCACCTGCTGCGCTACCGGCGGATCCATTAAGAGGTATAACCATTGCAAAAAAAGTAGGAAGCTGCTGCAAAAATTTTCCTTTTTCTTTTTCCTTGTTCTTTTTTTCTCCCCTCACTTTTTTCTCTTTCTGTTTGCTCCCCCCCCCCTTTGTGCTTGTATATTTTTTTAATATACAGGAAAGTCTTAAAGAGGCAAATTTAGAAAACATGACAAACCACTTGCACTGAAAGACAAAGAACGGTAGAGCATCTACCAGTGTAATATTTGTACACAGCAAACTAGGGCTCCTGAAACTTCCTGGCTTGTTGTGATGTGCAAGTTCATCCACAATACAAATGTAGTCCTACGCAGAGGAAATTCATGGAAATGAATGCGATTTATGGTACTCACTATGGTTCAATCTGTATATAGTCCACTGTATCTGCATTTTATAAGTTATCATATTTATTTAAACCTATTTTTAATGAAAGACCATGCTACTATCTTGTATCATTTTCCCTTCAAAGAAATAAATGCAGAACTCATTTTGGAAATAGTTCTGTCTAACTGTGACCCAATATATTGGCTATAAGCTTGATAGCAAGCTTCTTTACCTTCATGTACTTAAAAAAATGAACCTGTATTTGGTAAGTAGTACCCAGAATGAAAAGTTGTCATTTTGAGACGCTGAATAGGTACATGACTAAACATCTTAAAAAATTCATGCTGCAGTTAAATTTGAAGAGGGGTAGATGAATCCAGCAGCAACTTTGAAGAGAACCTGTTTTTTTTTGTTTGTTTTTTTAAGCATGAGTTTTTGTGGATATTCTCTTTTTCAGATTCATTCAGAGGATTGTAAGAAAAGCCACAAGTGTATAAGAGTTAATGGAGGGTGGGCAGATCCTGTTAGGATTAGAAAGATGCAAATTCTAACCCATGTCATAAGTCATCAGGGGTTGTATAAAATGAAAAAGTCTGACAAACAGCTGGTCAGGGATCCTGGGGTATGAATGCAATACTTGAATTAAGACTCAAAGAAGCAAATACTTAAACCAACACAGAAGACAATGCTTAAGAATTATTGAAGGGATACATGCGCATTAAGGGAGGAAGGTCAAAGAAAGGTATGGAAACAAAATTTTAAAAGTATCTTGGCTTTGTGAAACTATTCTGATGAGTTTCTTTTTTCTGAGGTGAATTATTTTGTACATGAACAGCAGTGAAATTCTGAATATTAATGCATGTTGTGTGCCAAGTGACTATTATCTTTGCTAATACCTCTTCTGGTAGATTGGAATTTACAAAAAATATCCTAATGTAGCTTTTTGCTTTCTAAATAATTTCTTCCCATTTCAACATTTTGGGAAACCGATTATCACAGAGAGCCATAAACATCTTTATAATATCAAAGAAATTGAAATGAGGCTAATTTCAATGAACCCCTTTCATTAATTGTACACCGCTTTGACTATAAATTAGGGTACAGTGCAAAATAATATTATTTTATAGATTTTAAATTAGATATTGTGATAAATGTGGATTATATATCTATAAGCCAATAAATTGAAGGGCTTTAAAATATGTATAACCATCCAAATGAACATCTTCTAAAGAGCTTGTTATGTATGCTGTTGGCTATTCTAAGTAAATTTTGCATCATGCAATTTTTAAATCGGACATTCATTGAGGACAGACATCTTTTTCGGCTTCTAAATAGTATATTGTTTATGTTAATGGCACTGTTTAATAGAATGTTTTCTATACAGTGGTTGCTCAGTGTCTCCTCCTCCCTTGTTCTCTGCCACCACAAAATCCTGACTGGCAGATTTAGCCCCTAGGGCAAACTTATGCCATGTTGAACTACAATGGAAGAAGAGGAAAGGTCTGATTTTCTGAAGCAACAAACAAAAGAGGGATGTTTTAGACATTGGGCTAAGAACCTCTTTTATTTGTTGCTTCAGGGCAGGGCCTCCTTCCAGCCCATGGTAGGGCCTCCTCTTCCACTGGGCACATGGTTTACTCCAGCCCCAGCACAGAACAAGGCCTGCTAGTGTAAGGCCAGGTGATGGATGGAGCAAGCAGGCTCTACTCTGCTCATGGCAGAAGAGAAGGCCCCACCAAAGGACGCAGACCCTCCTTAAGATGGAGGGTACTCTCACATCAGATGCCTTCAGTAGGGCTTCCTCCTCCGTCAGCTTAGCTCTTGTAGGTTTGTAAAATAACATAATGAAAAACTAATGTCATTTTCGGAACTCTGTAATAATACAACATGGACCCCTTACAAATTTTTCAAAACACTTTAGAATCAAAACAGGGGTCGCATGAATTTCATAAATACAAATGAAGTGGATTTTTGGTTTTGTGCACTCCTCTAATAATATGTGCCAGGAGGTCCAAAGTCAGGCATACACTGAGCTAAAAGGTGAAAGCATTTATTCAAATTCAGTTTCACTTAATCCTGTGCATGCATCGTCATAGTGTGCCTTCAAGTCATTTCCAAGTTATGAGCACTTTTAGGTGAATCTAACAGACGGTTTTCCTGGCTAAATTTCTTCAGAGAAAGTTTGTCATTGCCTTCCCTTGAGGCTGAGAGAGTATGACTTGTCCGAGGCCAGCCAATGGGTTTCCTTAGTTAAGCAAGGATTTAAACCATGGTCTCCAGATTTGCAGTCTAATGCTGAAACCACTACATCATGCTGGCAAGTTATGTCTGCATAGCAGGGAACAATACCTCTTGAACATAGTGGATTGGATCCAGAATCTGCTTTCTACAGATGAACTCTGCCTGCAAGAAGTTCTGCCCAAGGGTTTGGACTGGGTAGCCCTAAGAGTCTCCTCCAGCTCTATGAGTCTATGCACAAAGTAATGGTTTCTACACTTTTTTGTCTTTCTTCTCTTTTACTATAGCCCAGCGAAGGGGAATCTGTAGAACTGCTATAAGGGGAAAGCCTACTTTAAGCTAGACCAGTTTGATGTACCTAAATATGAGTCCAAGCCACATAAAAAGTTTGTGCCTAAACCATGCCCAGAAAAATTACAATTTCAAATGTATTACACTCACATAGTCACAGAATTGTGAAAACTTGCAGAAGGCATAAAATAAATATAAGATTTTGCACTGCACAGCTTCACAGAACAGCATAGGCTGCTTCAGTTTATATTCTTTGATTATCTGACCTATTCGTTCAGTTGCTATTTTTCATTTTGTTGCCATTATCCGAAAGTCAGAACCTGGTGAAATGACAATGTTTTGGCATCATAATTTAACTTTGCAATGTGTTCTCAATCATTTCCTATAACATTGTTTTTCCACTTTCTCGACATAGAAAGTGGTCTCTATAGGCTTACATTGGCATAATTTTGCCATCGTCTTGACATAGTAATATGGTCTCTATAGACCTGAAAAGAAAATTTTGTCACTACCTTAATATCATAATGTCCTTCCCAGATGGATCTTCAGATTTATCATACTCACCATAGACATCCACCATGGCCTCATCATGAAACTGAAAGAAACTTTATCTCCCATGTTAAGAGAAAGCAATAAATTTTGGATTGTGGGATGCATGAGGCCAATTATGCATTGAATTTGATCAGCAAATGTATTCTGTGCCATTTCTATTTTTAATATATTTCAAACATATCTTTGCAGTGAACACCACAAACATTAAAGGAAGGACATGCTCCCACTTTTCACAGCTTTTGAAATGTAGCCATAGCGAAGGCTGATCTTTTCCCTAGGATATAGAATAGCTCAAAAGGCTGGGTAAAATTTATTTATTTATTTATTACATCATTTCTACCCCACCCTTCTCACCCATCAGGGGACTCAGGGCGGCTTACAATATACATCGGAAACACAGTTAAAAATCATCCAAGATTAAAAATTACAATAAAAATTAAAATATAAATTAAAAACCAGCATAATTATACATCTAAATATACATTTCAGGCGCATTTTTCATGTCCAGGTGGGGGTCTGTCAATGAGTCATATATTCATATTGCAATTCTGCTGTTACTCATGCTCAAATGCCTGCTCCCATAACCACATTTTTGTTCTTTTTCGGAAGGACAGGAGGGAGGGAGCTGTGATGAAATAACATGATTAAAATGTGTACAAAATAAGGAGAGATGTCTAAAATATACAGCTAGTTATCTTGTTAAGATCACTCGATAGGAAATTGAAAGTCAGATTACAATCACTAAGTTTCATTTGGACCTTGCCCAAGAAAAATATTCAGTAGATTTCTATAGTTGCATTTAATGATAAAGAGTGACCTAATGCAGCAGATATAAACAAGATAAACATTTGTTGGACAGATTCTTAGCTCGTGTCAAAAGAACCACAGGCTTCTGGTGAAGGAGCAGAAGTCAAATAAATTGGTTCCCCTGAACTTCACCTTCCGAATATCTCCATGTTAAGGGCCAAAAGATATATGATGTAATCTAATCTCACTTTCTCATTACTTGTGTATTTTAATGTGTCAGTTATCGTTGTCTACAATCACTTATATACATCCACTGGAATTTTTCTGTAGGTTATGGAGAATTTTGGAAAATCATCACCAGAGCTGAAAATGACAGCTAAAAACATGAGGCCTTATTTAAATAATATATGGATGGACCTTAAAAGAGACTTCACTCTCCAGGCAAGCTGGCATGCAAAGGCTTCAATGCAAAGGCTACATGGGCGACTAGTGCTTCTTGTCATATCTTTTTCAATTTTTCTCCATATCTGCTTGGGATTCTGAGCAGGCTATGAGATACTGGCAAGGAGGCCCCTTCTCCCTTCACCCACATGGGCATAAACAAGATCATCTGACCAGCTAGCATTGCGATATTCAAGTTAACCCTTTCCCTGATTCTGACATATTTTTATGTAAAGTTTTAATTAAATGATCAATTGTGTGATTCTATGCTTAATTTAATAGGTCCCTAAAGCATTCCTGACTCTTAAAGAGATCCATGTTTTGATAAAAATACAATAATGAACTTAGCTTTATGCAAAGAAAGAAACTAGGTGTTTTGTTAGAGAAAAACCTATGGGTGTCACAGATCAACTGAATTTTGATATTTAGCTCAAGCACCAAGTAAAAAGGAATTTGGGGTAAGCTCAATTCCTGTTTGAATGAGAAGACTCCATCCATATATTTTTGTATGTACTCAGCTCCTTTTCACACTGATGCCAAATATATGGCCATTGGCAATGTAAAGCGAAAAGCATAAGCTGGAGTTAAGCGGTAAGGCCAGTGAGGAATGCAATGTTGGCTATATGGAATCAGTATTGCACGGATGTTGTCTTTTATAGGCAGGATTTGTTTTGTGGAGCACCCATTGTCAGATTCTGGTTTGCCAAATTCTGGGATAATCCAAGTTATTTTACTGCCTGAGGCAAAGATGGCAGCACTTACTTCTGAACTTAATCAGACTTTTTGAGTTAGCTGCAAGGCCAAAAACTGTAAGCTTTCCATACATCTAAAACTCTAGATTGTTATCTTAGGGCCCTTTCAGACAGGCCCTATATCTCAGGATCTGATCCCAGGTTTTCTGTTTATCCCAGATTATCTGGCAGTGGGGACTCATATAATCCAGTGTAAAGCAGAAAACCTGGGATCAGATTCTGGGATATAGGGCCTTTCTGGATGGGCCCTTAATACACAAAGTTTCAAAATATATTTCTTGAGTTCACTCTGGGTGACTTCAAATCACCATCTGGTTCACATGATGAGAGAAATTTTCAGCACCTTAGATTTCTCCACATGGTAAGATAGCTTTTCTCTAAGAACAATTTCATTACTGTACTGGGTTTTTAAGTTTCCTTCTACTACTTTACTGCTACATGAATGGGCTGCAAATTGGTCTAAATCCAAGTGTACAGCAACTTCAGCAAAAGCATTACCAGTACATTCTTGATAAAAACTTAAACAGTAACTAATCAATTGAGTCAGTACATTTCTGGCTCCCATCCACTGGTATCATTACATATGTAAATCTCATTGATTTTTTAGGTACTTGATGGCATTATTGGAACTGAATTATCTACATTTATCCAAATAACTAGTCTACTTGCACAGTCTATATAACACCTGAATTTGATATTTCTTTTTCTAAATCACAGGGAAGGATCAATAACCTTCCATGATTCTTATAACAGTTATCATGGAAGTAAGAGTATGGAATATAGTGTAGAGTAAGCCAAATGTAATAATATTGACACGGACATCAACTATGGAGTACAGACTGATTTTCAACAAAAACATTACTAAAAATATGTTTAAATTTACACCAAATATGTATTCCTACAATATTCTGTCAATTAGAAATGGATAGTACAATGAGTAATGCAGACTGTAAGGGCAATCAAAATGATTCATTCCAGGGTTTTTTTTCCTTTTCTTGCAGTGATAAACACACTCAGCAAAATATCCACTCTGTATTAGTTTCTCATTAAATATCATGATGTTTCTGCCTTGGAGTAGACTCGTCTCTGTTTTTAGCTATTGGGGCAATTACGCAGTCAATGGTCACTAAGGCTGACATTTGCTTCTGGGCAGACTGCTCCCGAGCAGAGCCAAGGTGTTACAATTAGTTTGATTTAGTTACATTGACATCAATCCATCTTTAAAAATATTGTTTGTTGTTATATAAGAATATTGGAATTAAAAGTATTGTCTAACTGGGTTATTAATTGGTTTTAGGGCTGTGTTCCCCATCTCACCAATCATGTGACTCGTATGAAATCCATGGGAAATGTTTCCGGTCAAAAATGTTCACAACTAGTGTTTTATCATCTCCTGTTGTGCATTTGGCTTTCACCATTTCAACATTCTAGGACTGTTATTTAGCAAAAACATTATGGATTTCTTGTGGGACCTTGTTTTACATGTTATGCTCTTCTAACAAACAATCCCTTGTGTCTTGTACAAGAGGAAAATACACATCCTTTCAGATATTTGCGATTATTTGATGTTATGCATCAGACTAACAAGAGTAAGATTTTGATTCTTTGCTTTGCAATTCTGTGAAAGGTTGCATAACTGAAACATTTGGACTCTTCTATTCATTTCAGAGGTACAACACTGATAAACACAGAGCTACATATAATTGTACTTTTGATTAATGTTTACATATTTCTAGTTAGTCTGTAATACTGTATGAAATAACAGAGAAGACCATATTAGCCAAACCATGAAAAGTGATGTCAGCACTATACTTTATTTCATTTTTACAATAGTATCCTGCCCCTTAATTTGTAGACTGAGAATTACTAGGGGCTGTGTTTTGTATGTAGGGTTTTCTTGTTTTCATTGCCTTTATCTTCACTTCATGTTAATAGATGCTGACAGAAAAGATGATGATGATCACAACTGCAAAAAATGGCCAAAAGAAACATTAAAACTCATCAAGACCAAACAGAACACATAAAAAGCGAAATTCTTCTTTTAACTCTCTCTCAATGTCCTCCTCTTTCCCTGGGTTCTTTCCTCTTTTTCTCCTTAATGCCATGTTGGAGTAGATCCTGCTTAGCCTCCAATCAACATTTCAA